>NW_009953703.1:1797900-1818394 GCF_000747805.2 Chaetura pelagica | reverse complement strand
GGAAAACAGTACTAGTCGTACTCCTGCCTTTGCCCCGTGTTCCCCTCCCTTGTCCTTTCCTCTGCATGAAACACGATGTTCTCACCAGTTCATGCTGTGCTTGCCCCCATCAGTCTGACTTCTGCTTCCCTCTTTCTTTTCTCCTTCACATACTGCACTTCCCAGCTTGTCTTAGTCTCTCCTCTCTGCTAAACCAATGCACAATGTATAGACTGACCCACAGTTAAAATTAATTTCTGACATTTTCTGGTTTTGAGGGTTTTTCTTTAGCAAGGAATCATACTTGCATCTGCTGTGAAGGTAATTTTCTGATGGGGCACCAGTTTTGTTTTCAGACTGGTATCTCGATCTCTCTCCTCTCCCCTCCTTCCCCCCGCCCCAAAACACTTCAAATAAGTTTTCTTTATTGTTGTGGCCACAACATGCATAGGCATAATCTGCTATCTTTAAACGAAGCCATAAATTATTAAACCTGTGGCTGAATTTTTTTTGGGGGGGAGGAGGGAGAACTTGGGAGGCAGGCTGTTGATTTACAGTTATTTTGATGGTGAGAACTGAATGGCTCCACAGCAGCAAGGCCAAGGAGATTTTGCTGTGTGGAAGAAGAAATTTTGGGAGCACTTTTTTTTTTCCAGGTCAGTGCAAAGCACAAGAAAACACTGCAGCTTCAAACCAGCTTCTGCAGACAAACTGGATTCAGACTTAGTAACTTCTATTCATTACTGTAATAGAGCTGTTAATGCATTCATTTAAACCTAAAAATCTGCTGAAGTATTACATCTCAAGGTGCTGCTTCTAACAACCTGAACAGCCAGCACCTTTAAAAGTGTTTATCAAGCTTTTGGCTCTGTTTTTCTCTATATATAGATACTGTAGTTCAGGTGAATACATGGTAGTGTTTGATTAGGAGATGCATTAGAGATAAGTCACTTGCAGGGAAAAAAAGCATTTATAGCTTTTGTGTCTAAAAATGAAATTTGTAGGTTGCATGAAATGTCATTCTTTTGTAGTAAATGACTTACAAGGATATGTTAGAAGCACACGTACATGAGTGCTGATGATGTTTGTATGTTCTGAAACACAAAAGATGCAGTTCATACAGTCCTGATGAATGATGTGTGATAGATTATAGCGAGGGCAGTGTAAGCAAATGAAATTATAATGGAGTTCCTCTTCTGGCTGCAGGAAATAGCTGTTATTTATCCTGTTTCCTAAAATGCTACATGCATACTACTGTTTATTGTATACTTAAAAATCCCTTGACGAGTCAATAATGACTGAAAGCTATTACAACACTCTTGGCACAAGGAGTGTAAGCCAGGATTTTTCAGTGTGCCTTTTCCTGGGTTTGGCTGAGGCGTTTCTGCAGAGCTGCTAACCTGGATAGTTCAGATGAACAGTTTTAATTCTTTCTCCTGGCAGGTGTATGAGGCAGTCCCATGCTACACCGAGTGCAATCAGTATTCTTGGGTAGTAGAACCGTGGTCTCCGTGCAAAATCAACAGCGAACAGAATTCCCTGCACTGTGGAGAAGGAATACAAACAAGGAGAGTCAGGTGCGTGAAGGCAAAAGCACAGGTAGTCCACATGAAAACAAGCTGAAAGGTACTTGCATAAAGCTGCAGTTCTGGCCACCTGACAGTGAGTACATTGCTGAGTCCAGTGTATTTCAAATGAAAAGAAACACGCATTGATGTCCAACCACTTACAGGAAAAAGCATCTCAGAGATGCAGCCTTGTGTTACGATCAAGACATCTTTCAGGAAGAAGACATGATGTTTAAATTAGAATTCTTCAACCTAAATGCCATATATACATCAAGCCCCCCGAGGTGCAAAGCCTCCATATTCTCATTTGCTAACGTTTTCCCCAGGTACAGGCCCTGCATGCGCTGCAGTCGTGTTCATTATTAGTGAGCATCCATTCCCCAGGCTCCGGGAATCACTGGGTGATTTCCAAATGTTCGGCTGCTACAAGCAGGAGCACAAGGTTTGTTTATGCTGGCTGTCATTTTCTCTTAGCTCATCTGTCAGCTGATCAAAGTTAAAATCCCTCTGTATGAAGTTTGAAATGTTTATTTAAAGTGGTTATTGAAATCTGTGAGTACCAAATGCACATCGTGTGTGTAGCTGGTTTTGCATTAACATGATCTGCTCTACGTTCAGAGCAGCCACGCTGCGTGTAGCTGTTGTGTTGCATGTAGTGTCCTGTTACGGGGTCGGGCAGACCTGTTGGTATCCATCACATCTGTAGTACCCTGGTGATCCCCTGATGAAAATGTCTGTTTTCTGTGTAGGTGTGTGAGCAGTGCTGAGGACCACGGAGGGGAGACAGTGCCCAGCGCACTGTGTAATCAGGCGGAAATCCCAGACGTGATGCAGAAGTGTAGCTTGTACTGTCCCAGTGAGTGTGCTGTGTCGGACTGGGGACAGTGGAGCAGGTGTCCACAGGTAGGCTCTCTGGCTTGGTCTCTGAGGCAACGTTCCTCAGCTGTTGTACTTCTCTGTCCTTCAACCATTTCACGAGGTAGTTATTTTCTATCAGAGTATATTATTTTCTGAGGGAAGTCAGGCTTAGTGGATCCTGCCAGTATGATTGAATCTGGAGATATTTACATTTCTACAGAGACAGAGCTATAGAAAGCTAGGTAGTAAAACACATAGTTATTACTGTGTCCGTTGATTCAGCCCATCCTTCCACTTGGACTAGAGGACAGGACCCATACAGTGAGTGAGGGGACCAGTATTCCAGCTGCAGTAAGGGCTGTCTGCATTAGGAAATACTTACAGGGGGAGCACTGTGAGCGATGTACAACTGTCATAATAACCTGCTGGTAAACCACAGTGGTGGCCCTCCTGTGGACACATCTCAGATCTGAGGGGGTGATGACAGCTCTCCCTTCTCAACAGACTCTATTTCTGTCCAGCCTCTTTCCTCCTCCTCAAAACCCTGAGGGAAGATTTCAGGCAACAGCAACAGAAGGGCATGGCAGCAAGATGACTGAACAATTTTTCATGTCACAAAGTGCTCAAAACATGGTGAATTATGCAGGGGTTCAAGCCACTGCCAAGTGCTCTGTGTTTTCCTAAGTGTGCAAAGATGGAAAGAAGCTGCAAATTCTGTCTTGTGAAAACTCTCTGGCCTCAAAGCATGTAATTTCAAACCCGTTGTTTCTCTCTGATCGGTGTTGGAGTAGGTGCCAGGTTTAATCTCAGGAGGTTTGTAATAGACTTGCTTGATGTTTTTAAGTGACAAACATGTATTCGTTGCCCCTGTGTTAACAGCCCGTTATCAAAAGTCTGAGTGGTTATTGGACAGGTATTTATACAACTGCTGACACAGGTAATTTCCTTCCATAATATTTTGTGTAGTGTATCAATATACTCAGTAAGAACATGTCAAATAAAATATTATGTTTCATTTCCTGCATTCACCTCCCCCTGAGCAGTGTAGCTTTGATGAGGTGTAACACTTTTACAATGGATACAGGTGCTTGGATCCCTCTGAAAGTCCCACTGTGACTGCGCTGTTTCTTTGCCATTGACTTTAAGTGAGAGATTTTCTTCATTTTATCATGCAGTCTAATGCAGAGATCCTCAAAGCCATTGGGTATTTTTCAGGTGCCCTGGTGGCAGTCACTGGGTCATGAGGGACTACCTGAAGCTTTAAGCACCCTGGTATCCTTAATACATTCTGATTTTTTGCTTCAAGAGTCCTTTTGGCAGTGGTGAAGACTCTCTAGCCCAGAGAAACAGGAAGAGGATGCCCAGAGCTCATGGCTGCCCTCCAGCAGGCAGCATAGCTCTTGGCATTGACAGGGCTGAGTGCCACCATCCTTCTGTCTCCTTGTGCATCTTTTTGCCACGGTAGATGTTAATTCTTACGTGGTGAGGGCATCTGCATGCCAATGCCATTAACTGAACAATATGTTTTCACAAGCTGTTATGCAATACTTTGTTGTTAAACTGAGATTGCTGTGTGCGGGTGGAGCCTGTGTTTAAATAGTTCTGTCCAGATACAAAGCAATAAATAGCTTGAAGTTTTATGAACAGATAAAACCTGCTCTTCAGTGAGTTTACAGCAGTGTTGTCTCCCTTTTATAGCTACTCAAGCTGTTCGTGTTCCTTTGGTTTTGAGAGGGGACCACACAGCACAGTCCCTCCCAGGCTGAACACACTTAACATCTCCAAGGCAAGTGCTGGGTGTGCTGTTGGGGCAGAATGGTTGTACCATGATCCCAGAATCACAGAATGGTAGGGGTTGGAAGGGACCTCTGGAGGTCATCGAGTCCAACCCCCCTGCCAGAGCAGCACCACCACAGAATCTAGGGCAGAAATCACTCAGAAATGCATCCAGACAGGTCTTGAAAATCTCCAGAGAAGGAGACTCCACAACCTCTCTAGGCAGCCTGTCCAGGGCTCTGTCACCCTCACAGTAAAGAAGTTTTTCCTCATGTTGAGGTGGAACTTCCTGCGCCCTAGCTTGCATCCATTGCCCCTTGTCCTGTCACAGGGCACAACTGAAAAGAGATTGGCCCCTCCTTCTTGACACTCACCCTTCAGATATTTATATACATTAGTAAGATCCCCTCTCAGTCTTCTCTAGATTAAAACAACTCCAGGTAGCCAGGAGTGAGGCATAGCCAGCACCAGGGTAATTGATGCAACCCTCCATCTCTTGAGTCACCACATGGAAAGGTGGTCACTGAGAATGGTCACATGCTGGTGGACATGGTCAGTGGAGTTACAAAGGCTACAGGGGATCCTGTTTCATCTTTAAGGGAAGGGCTATGTGTGCCCAGTTGAGTAGCTTCACTGGTTGCAAGTGAGAGCTTGGCTCTGGACTTTGCATCGAGACCCTATGTATAGACACCCAAATATAGGTGTCTGCACCTGCAGCCCAATCTCTTAAGTCTTTTGGTCAGATGTGTTGTCCTTGCAGCCTGCTTGAAGTGTCTTTCCACACAGCCCAAGAAACATGATGCATAGAACCTCTTGCTTATTAGGACTATCTGTTTAATTGTGTCTAAAAGACTTTTGCTCAATAGCTGGTATACTCATGCATGGTTTCTGCTTCATGCCAATCTGGAAGTAAATGCCTGTCTTCTGAGGATGTAAAAAACGCTTTTCAAATATTCACCAAAAATCTATTTGCTAAGTATGGCTCTTCTGTCTTCCCCAAGTAATTTTAAAAAATTTGAAGGAGCACATCATATTGAAATGAAAAAGCAAAACTGTACATCCAGGCTGCTCTTTTTCAAGCACATTTACATTTCATATCAAAATAGTTTGCATTCTTCTAGTCGTAGCACTCTTGTGAGGCAGCTGCCAAAGAGCTTTCTGGGAAATCTTCCTGTGTCTCTGGTCATGTTTGGCTTGTTGGAGATAAAAAGGATTTATGAAACTTGACGAATTCTAGTTTGTAAGAAATGAGCAACCACAATTTCAGCCTCATCTTTGCCTGAGTAGCTCTTTCATTTGGGATATTTACCTAAGATTTTGGTCAGGTGAGAATACTTTTCCAGTCACTTTGGTGTGCTGCTCATATTTAATAGTGTTGATAATAAATTTATCCTGATAGCAAAATAACCAGCTCTTATCCGCTGAATATAAAAAGGCCTTTTAGATGATCCAGTTTACCTTTTGTCAATATGTCATTGTACTCTGGATACTTTCTAGGGTATTACTTGGTTTTATCTTGTAGCTGCACTCTTCCCAGGTGAATTTTCTGCTTTCAGGATAGTAAATTATCTTGAATCATGTTGAAATCAATGGGTCATAAAGGTGGCAACTGCTTTGTCAATAGGAAGTATTTTCTCCGATACTTGTTTCTGCTAAAACGTGTTTATTCTAAATTGTTGGCTGCATTTTCCTTTTGCTCTTAACTATTCATGTTTATAGGATGGTATTTTGTAATTTCAGGTGCTCCCACAATCCTTTTATGTTTGTTTTCCAACTGAATCACAATTTTTGCATCTTGATTGTAGTGCTGTTTAACACAGCTACACAAAGCTGCATTTTAGTATTTCCTCTAATGCTCCTTTGCCCCAGAAATGCAGCTGTTTGAAATGTGATACTTCAAGATTACTTTTGAGGTTTTGTCTTTTTACTGGGTTCTAGAAATTAATAATTATGGATTTAAACCTTCCCTATTATTCTCACAATCTCTATTGTGAGAAGTAAATTCCAAATGGTTTTCCCTCTGATTGAAGACCATTTTTTGGTTCATAAAGTTTTCTTCTTTGCCATGAAGTAACATCCACATCACATAAATATGAGGACTTTTAAAGCCATTTAAAATAACAGTTTGAAGCTTGCTAGTTAGGAAAAAAAACCCCATGAGCAAATTAGATTGACTTGCATTTTGCTTCAGAGATTTCATATTTGTTGCAGTTACAATAGCGTGTTCAGTCAGACATCATCACTTGATTGCTCAAAGACCCAGCTAAACAATCTGGAAACCAAAATCCTATCATCTCATATTCAGTGATCAAATAACATCCACTACCTGCGGTGTCTTGACTTTGTATCCATCAGACTTGGAAATGTAATTAATTGACTTCAATTGAATTCATCAAAGCATCCCTAAATAGAGTTAATATGCAAGTGGTGCTACAAGCCCCTGAAATAATTGCCTCTGGTTTATCTCCTTGGCTCTCCACAGCCATGTGGATAGCTGCTGCAGCCCCCGTGGCCCATCAGAGTGGCCTCCTCAGCTGTTTGCATTTCTTGCAGCTAATTCTAAGAGGTCTGAAATTAGTTAATTATAGGAGGTTACATGTCTAGTGAGTGAGAACAGCTGTCTCCATTTCAGGGAGCATTTTCCGCATGGATCAATAGCGATGCATAGTGCTCAGGACTTGTGACAATTGAGTCATTATTCTCTTGAATCTGCAGGGCAGGGAGTGTAATATTGAAATAGCTTATTGAAAATGCCACCAGGCAGTGCAGGTTACTCTCAGGTTTTGCTGTGACTTCTGTCATAGATGTGAGTTGGAGCTGTTATGGTTTGGAAATGTTTTCCTTCCTGAGCCAACTGGAAGAGAAATTGTAGACTCTTGTAGACGTTGGGACTCACTGAAGTCTTCATCATAGAATAGTTTGGGTTGGAAGGACCTTAAAGATCATCTAGTTCCAATCAGGGACACATTCTGCTAGAGCAGGTTGCTCCCAGCCCCATCCAACCTGCCCTTGAATACTTCTAGGGATGGGGCAGCCACAGCTTTTCAGAGCGACACAGGCCAGTGTCTCACCACCCTCAAAGTAAAGAATTTCTTCCCAATGTCTAACCTAAATTGAACTCTTCCAGTTTAAAGCCATTAAACCTCATCCTATCACTCCATGCCCTTGTAAAAAGTCCCAACCAGTACCTCTATCCATAGGTTTGGCAGAGGACCTGCAGTGAGGAGGCTGGGTTGAAGAAGGCAGCTTGCACAGTTGTATTTCTAACTCAAGAGATTATTTATTCAGGTCAGGCATGAGAATTACTCTGGTCTGAGGCTTTCTGGAAGAATGTACACTGATCCTTATGCATAGCTGGGACTTGATTTTTTTTGTATGGCTTTATCAAAAAATTGGTAACTTCTTTATTTTTTAGATTCGTTATTTTATTTTTACTCATCTTTAGGAACAATCATTTTTTTAAAAGTAGCTGTTCTATGTGGAGGCAGGTGAGATTTCAGAACCTAGATGCATCTCCAAAAGAAAATTTATGCAAATTTATTTTCATTTGAAAAGACTGCTCTTGTTATTGTAAATGGCTTGTTAAATTGTTACAAAACATCCACATCAGCATGAACAATGTAACGGTTGGTTGCACTGTTAAAAATAGTCAAATCCTGTTGCTGCCGAGGCATTTACCTTAGTTTGAGGTTGTATGTTTCCTTATGAATAGGCAGTTAAATCTAATGTGGCCAGCTATTTATAGAGCAGAATGCATTAGCCAAGCTGTTTGATAAATGGAACAACTTAAAGGGCTCACTAATGGGTTACAACCTTTGTGTTGTAAAATTATGATGCATATGATGCATATGAAAGCCTAGATCAATGGACAGCTTTTAAAATCCATCATGAAAAAGACCTAATAGTGTATATTAATGTGTGATATGTTAACAGCTCTTAATCTGGAATTTAGCATTCATAACCTGGCAGTTTTGTTTTATTTAATATCTTTCTCTTCTAGAACAAACTTTCTGTGCTTTGTCTCTTCCATTATTGTCTGGAACAGAGGCCAAGTACATCCTTTGTGTGTGTTTGTGTCCTTCACTTTTTATCTTAGCTTAAAATCATGACAAGTGGTTGTGGTGGAATGACATGATTGGCAGAAAGAAATATTAAAAAATGCAGTAGTTAGTAGAGTCAAGAATCATTCCACAGAATAAAGATTATGGGTTTGATAATTCCTAAATGGTCCTTTGGGAAAAACCCGAATTCATTCTTACCTTAACAGTTTAAGCACCTCTTATTGCTCAGTGTTTTTTAGGAACCAAATTCAGGACAAGGTCCATGCCATTGGTAGTGACGGCAGTGGTGACAAAGGTGACAGAATATCTTCCTCCTGCAGCTTACACACCCCTCTCTATTACTGCCTGTTAATACTCTCAGCAACTCCCCACTGAGAGAAGATCTTCTATAACTTTCTTTACCTTTCTCTTTCTGTCTTTAACTGTTCACATCCCCTAGTGACATTGTGGCCGCCAGGTCCTTCCTCAGCCTTTGCCATGTTGTAAATATTTCCTTTTTCCAGCCTGGGATTTTGGAGGCATCCTGCAGGAGTCGTGCACCCAAGCCAATTGAGATTCCAGAGCAGCTGGATACTCAGCTCAGTCTTGCTCCTTTGAAAATCCCAGCTTTCATCTTTTTCTTTACAAGTCACCCCCTCCTGCTGCTGCTTATTCAGTTCCATATGTATTTTGCTCAGTTTTTTTACATAGTTAACTTGAAAGAATATGGCCAGAAAATCAATTATAAAACTTAATTGACTTCTCAATTGACGTAAAGAGAAATTCAACAACTAATATTACAGGATATTAGTTACAGTTTGCTGACTTTGAATTTTTTCATGTTTCCCATGTACTCAGCTTGATTAAATGAACACTTTTCCTACAGAAATCCTTTTTTATTCAAAACTAGTAGAAGTGGGGAGCTTATCACATCAGTGCTGGCTCCTGCACAACATGAGGAGAACACAAGACACTGCTGGTTTGGTTGGATCCTGGCACACACAAGATAGACTTTGACCCATTTAAGTCAGGGCTGTTCAGTTGGTCTCCTGCCCACCAAGAGGACATCTGAGAGGGAGAAGGGGCCTCCTAGCCAGGAACCAGGGTGGCTGCAGGACAGCATGTGCAGATGCTTCTGTGCCCTGTAATCAAGCACAATGAGGTGCACGTCTGATGGGGGGAAAACACTGTTTTATTAAAAGAATTTACTGATCTAGATGGTGCATGTTTCTGTCTGCAGGTTCTTACTTTGAAGGAAACCATAGCAGGTATTTCTGAAATGGCACAAGCTTAAGCTTCTTTCACCACATTAACTGATTAATTTTTTTTCCCCTTTGGTAACATAATACACAGAAACACTAATTAGCAGTAGCTACTGAAATACCTGCTTTGAATATTTTTTAAATTAGTTTTGCTTTATTGGCAAATCATTTAAGTTATTAGTGTTAGTTGTGCAAATGAGGAGTCTCATTACTTGTGGGAAAGGCAGTGAAGTATTGGTAAACACTTAGCATAGGTTTGATTTCAGATAATTCAAAATAATTGGTTATTTTTTATGACCATGGATATTCAAATAAGATTACCATGTAACATGGTTTGACAAGGTGTGTGTCAGCAGTAAGAGCATAATAGAATTTCCTTCACGAAGTGTAAGCATAAGGAAAATAGGCCCTGACAATGTATTTTAAGACCAGGCCAGACTTTTTTCTTATTTGTCTGATATTTGTTCTGTTTACTTATGCTATTACCTGTGCAATTAATCCAGTTTACAGCAATCTGAGATCTAGATTTATGCTGCAATGCCATTACATTTCTCTTTAATATTCATAATGCAGGAATTATCCACACTTTCACCCATGCAGGGTTCAGTGTTTGCAGGCAGTTTGTTGCATGCTAATAAGCCTGTGGTTTTGAACTGTTAGTTATTTTTAGTAATTAAAGCATACTATAGAAAGTCATGTTTTAAATTCCCAAGCTTTTATGTAAATGTGTTTTTTGCATGCATTGTTCTTTTTATTTTCTTTGCTCTTCCTGAGCAATCTTTAGGCCTAATGAGAGACTGTTAGGAATTAAATGGGTCATCTTGTTCAGTAAATGACTGTGAATACCTCTAATAGGGGTTTATTCCCATTAGGTTTGGCTCGATCACTTCCACTCACCCATTCCCACTGTACTGGCTGGCAGGAAAGTCTGCTGAGTTTCAGTAGGTCAGAGCCCCTGCCTTGGAGGCTGCAGGAGGGGATTTTTGGGGATGAGCAGATGCTTTCCACTGCGTAAAGGTGATGTTACCTGGAAGGCAGCAACCATTTCATCACTACTGCAATGGCTGCAGCTGAAATAGAAGCAAATCAGCCCCGTGTCACAGTGCTAAGAGAATGAGGATGGAGAACTGCTAAAAACAGTTTTTGTGGCAGTGAAACACAAATGAAAACACAAATGAAATCCAGCCTCAGTTGGTTCACGTTCACATAAAAATGCAAACAAGCAAATCCTGGTTTACAAGCTGTGTGAAATCAATATTTTTATCTTACACTTTGAAAAGTCAACTCGTCTTCTTGTCAACATCATAAATTATATATCATTACAAATGTCTTTCCTAGATGAAATCTTTGCTGTAACATCAGTTATTATTACTTTAAAATGCATTAATTGTGCCAGAAATCCTGTCCTACTATTCAGTGCTGGGGCATTTTATTTGAAGTCTTGGGAAGAGGTGGAGAGCAGAGCACAATCTTTATCCTTTTGTCCCCAAGGATCCTTACAAAAACTTCTGGAAATAGATAGTAGAGGAGTGCCTAGAACAGCCAAATCAAGATGTATGAAAGATGACTTATGGTAATATTGGATTGTTACCTTTGAACCACATTTCTTTGTATGCTCTTAAGTATCTCCAAAACAGAAATGTGATGGTATCATAACTCAGTGTGGCTGTGGATGTGCAGGTAACGAGTGGCTGTGGGATTTACAGGGACCTCTTGTGTTCTCCATCATTTTGTGTCCAGGTGTGTGATCCCAGTATTATGCAAACCCGAACTCGACAAGTGCTGAGGTCTTCTGCCAGTACAAAGCCTTGCCCTGAAGATACACAAATGAAGCCATGTATTCTTAACCAAAATTGCTTCCAATATCAGTACAATCTAACAGGTAGGTTTGACTTTCCCATCTACTCTTGGCAGGAAGTGACACCAATTGCAACGTTTGTTGAATGGACATTCTGCATTTCCAAATATATTTGTAGAAAAGATTCAGCCCCTTAAAGGCTTTCTCCAGTTGTGTTCTTAGTTGTGTTTGCTTGTGGTGGTGGCTAAAGCCTTGACATAAAAAGAATTATGTTTAGAAGTCACTGATTTCACTAAAGTTAATTACATGCCAGTGTTTTTACAGGTTAGTGGACAAAAGCACAGGTTTTGTATTTAAACTGTCACTGCAGGTACACAGAAAATAAAAAAAGGTGTGATCTCTTCTTCTTTTTGTATTATTGAACTGAATTAGTTCTAAGTTTCCAGTTAACAGAGTATCATCTCTGTGATTCTAGTGAAGCAAATAATACCATCCGAAGTCTGGTTGAGGTTATATGAGCAGACATAGGATATTCAGAGCAAAATGCATTAGAAATGCATTATTTAGGACCTTTGAAGCAATTCAGTCTGTTTCAAATAAAAACAAAACAAACAAACAAACCACAAAAAAAACCCCCAACCAAACAAAACCCACCCCCCAAAAAAAACCCCACCAAAGAAATAAAAGGAAAAAAGCTCAAATAAATAAGAAAAGCAGAAAGAGGAGAGATCTAAGAGGAGTTTGGAGGCTGGTGGGAAGGGAGAAGAAAGCAGGAGAAAATACCTGAATATGAACTCAGCCTGTTTGAAATAAACGCCCTAGAAACACACAGGCAGCAGGAGGATGCCTTTTATATCATCACATTTCAGAAATGCAGAACATTTATGTCTTTCATGTTTATCTGAGGTGGAAGACAAAGTAAAAAGGTTTTCTTCCCATATGGTTTATTTTCATTGGTGATGTATGGAAGCTTTTGTTGGTTTTGTTATTTTTCTTATTTTAAATTTTGTTTTAAGGCTTATTTCAGCTTACTTGTATTCTGACCATCACAATTTCAGACAAGTAATCAGTTATGTGTTTTCTTCTGGTAGAAATACTTTTTTCATTTCATGAGTATTAGAGCTTAGTTTTAACTAATAGAAAGCTTTGTCTTGAGACAAGAAATACGTTGGACCAGAGTTCTCCTTCAGAAGTTTCCCCAGCTCCTTTAGCCAAGTGAAACTTGAGTTGATCAGTTTGAAAAGCAGCTTTTTTTTTTATGTGGGTTGTTCTTGGCTTTGGGAAGCCCTGTCCTGGAGAAAGTAACCTGTGAGCTGAATCAGAAGAGGTGGAAGTGTGATGATGGCCCTGACCTGCAGCTCTGCACCCTCTGCTTTGTGTCCTCAGGCTGGAGCGGGTGCCAGCTGGGTGCCCAAGCTGCCTGCGGGCACGGGGAGCGGCGGCGGCTCCTCAGCTGCCAGCGCAGTGACGGGGCCACTGTCAGCACACAGCTCTGCCAGCGGGTGAGGATGGCACATGGGGGGGAAAAGGGGATTGTCCCCGGGGTAATTGTGTTTCCAGCAAGATGGTGCCTTCTGATCTGTGCCAGGACACTTGAGCGTAGATGGTGGAGGAGCGCAGCAGTTGGGTGCTTTTGGGAACAAAAGCATTCCTGGCATGTTAGTGTGTGGTATCGCTTCTCGACTCAACGGTTTGGGTTGAAAGGGATCTTACAGATCATCTAGTTCCACCCCCCTGCATGGGCAGGGACACTTCCCACTCAACCAGGTTGCTCAAAGCCCCATCCAGCCTGGCCTTGAACACTGCCAGGGAGGGGCATCCACGGCTTCTCTGGGCAACCTCTGCATGCATGGGGCTTGGCTACCCACCCTGCACCATCCCAGTAGCTCCAGCAAAGCTGGTGACCAGGGGTATTGGGACCTGTTAGGTGTTTGGGATTGTCATTTCAGAATAAGACCCAAACACTAGTGGACTCATAGGTGTGAAGTGCTTCATCACTGAAAACGCCCTGACCGCAGAGTCACAGAATTGTCAGAGTTGGAAGGGACCTCTGGAGACGATCTAGTCCAACTCCCCCACTAAAGCAGGATCCCCTAGAGCACATTACTCAGGACTGCATACAGGGGGGTCTTCAACATCTCCAGAGAAGGGGACTCCACAGCCTCCCAGGGCTATGTCACCCTCACTGTTAAGAAGTTTTCCCTCATATTTAAATGTTAATTCCCATGTTCCAGCTTGTGCCCATTGCCCCTCATCCTGTCACTGGGAACTACTGAAAAGAGGCTGGCTCCATCCTCCCTGCACCCACCCTTAAATACCTGTAGGCATTAATAAGGTCTCCCCTTAGCCTTCTCTTCTCCAGGCTGAACAATCCCAGCTCTCCCACCTGTTCCTCAGAAGGGAGATGCTCCAACCCCCCAATCATCTTGCCGTCTGCTGGACTCTCTCCCGTAGTTCCCAGTTGCACACTCAGTGATGCTGGTGTCTTGCCAGGGTCGCTGCCAGTTTTTTTTTCCCTGACTTGCTGCCCAGCTGTGGCAGGAGGTGGCGGATGGCCTGGAGGGGCTGATGTCTGTGTTTCCTTCTCCTCCCACAGCTCGGCCTGGAGAAGCCGGCGCAGACCAGCAGCAGCTGCGAGGTGGGCTGCACGGTGGACTGCCGGCTCTCGGCGTGGTCAGCCTGGTCACAGTGCTCCCACACGTGTGGCACTGGTGGTGAGTCCCCTCCTGCCCCCTTTGCCCTCCACAGACAGGACCCCCAGCCCCAGGTGGGCTCACGCAGCCTCAGGCAGGGGTACAGAGCCCAGGGATCACCCTGAGCTGCACCAAACTCTTCTCAGGTGAATCTGGGCAGTCATATTCAGTCATAGGAAACATTAACCCCTAAGAGAGGGAGAATGTAGAGCTAGCAAACTGCTGTGGAGAGTTACAGGATTCTTAAGAAATAGCTAAATAATTAAATATAAGTCCTCTGGTGAAGTTACTCTTAGTAACAGGATTATATCTCATTGAAGAAAAGACACTAAGACTGTTTTTCATTATTTAGTATGTCTCTGTCTCCATCCTGTACCCACAAGGTCCCTTACTACTTGTATGACTCCAGTAACTTCAGTGAGGCTTTCTCTAAGCCAGTAATGCTCACCAGCATACAAAAAGTGAAAATATTAGGACCTTTTTTAACTTTATATGATCTCAAAACACTTTGAGTATTGACATGAGGAAATGCATTGAAGGTTTTATTCAAAATAAGCTTGTGACATTCTTTCCCAGGCTTCTGATGTGCATTAGATGTACAACTAATGGTCTTTAAGATGCGAGAGCCATAATGTATGTTTGAAACAAATTAACTTAAGGTCAAAAAGAAAAAAGCTCTTAACTTCCATAAAGTGATTCCTTCAGATGGATTTCAGAGATCAAAGACTATTACAGAAAAAGCTTAATATTTGGATTAGTGGTGTTCTTTCTTTGCTGAGCTTTTAGCGCTTTTGTAAAGTTGTGCTTTCTTAACAGAAATGAATAATTCATAGTCTTTTAACAACAACACACTAGGAATACTGTTAGTTCCAAATCTTATTTTTTCTTCAAAATCAGTTTTGAAGTGTTAATGGTCATGTTTGCTGAATGGACTTAAATTGTTTTTGAGTGTTCAGTCACTTACTAAAGTAAAACAGTGTGCAAGAGCAGGTTCTAACTTCTCTGTGGCTTTTAGCATGCAAGAGGAGCAGCTCATTCTGTGTAATGCCTGAAGGTTTTTGTCCTGAGCTCTTACACTGCGCAGTTTGCACAGGGATGTAGGTACTCAAGATATTTCTGGTATTCAGCTTCTGATCCTGAAATGCTTATGCAAATCCTGAAGACTGGTTAAAGAGCTGGTGGTTTCTAACACATGCAAGGAGCAAACAGTGCTTCAATTCCAAAATCAGAGCTGGGATTCTGCAGAGGAAACCTGGAGATATCCACGCCAGTGCAAACCTACAAATGAGTGACGTGGCTTTGACCTTACCTCATTAAGGCTACTTGAACCACAGAGTCAAGCCCAAGCTCAGCCCAGTCTGTGGGTCATCTTCTGGTCCTCAACAATCATAACTCCATTATACTAGAGAGCTGGCTTGAGCAGCTCAGGCCACAGACATGGACGATTTAAAAGCTGGAGATCCTGTTTTGTAAACCTGCGGCAGCTAAGCGGCTGGGAAAGCTGGCTTTAAAACTGTATCATAAGGAAGCCAAGTTTTGCTCATTCCTTCTCCACCATTTGAATGGCTTTCTGGGGATCCAAAGAGCCTTCTGAGTCTCATCCCAAAGCAGGAGCAAATAATTTTAATCTGTGTTATTCGAAGTGCATGGTTTATTTTACTGCAGCCCCAGTCCTGATCTGACCTTTGCTGCAGCGACCATCAGGTGAGGAGCTACACTGAGATCAAACATCCAGGATGTTGCACCGGTCCTGCAGTGGTGGCCTTCGTGTGGTTCCAACAGCAGAGACACCATCATTCCCACTTCTTCGCTGAGTTCCAATTGGTTATAAGTACTACTTGATGGAATGAACAAAGACATTAATTATGGACTCATCTCCAGGTGGTACTTCACAGATAAATGTAGAGAGTTTCGCACCTGAAGGTTCATAGACTGCAGTACCTTTGAAATCATCATGAATTTCTCATTGGCATTTGTGAGAATAGGATGAAGCCTCAAATTAGGCAGGGAAAACCAAAGGATGACAATAAACAAGCTGTGGGAATCGACTGCAGTAAGCACTGATTCAGCTTCCCTTTCCCAGGTAAGTAATTGCCCACTGTTTGAGAACGGTGAGATGTAGGACTTAGATGTACACTCCTCAGAACTAATTCACAGCAAATGAGTTGCACACACTGCTCACAATAATATTCTGCTTTTCCTTGAGAGCCTGTGAAGGGCCTGCTGAAGTACCATAAATGGCTTCAAAGAGAAACATAATTTAAGTATCCTACAGATCAAAATTTAGTGTTGCTGGATTTATACTTTCATGTGTTTCTTAAGCATTTTTGCTAACATTTTTATTCTGTCCATCTCTTCCAGTAAGTTGATCTGCTATGATAGATTTTAACAGACAGTGCCTGTTCTTGCTCAGGTTTTATTTTATGGAACAGTGCATTTAAACATGAAGTGATGCTGCTGTGTGGGGGGCACTGACAGCTAATATGATTTCGGTACACAGCAGCCAAGGGCGAATATATTGATTTTTATAAATGATGATGAGTAAAGTAGATCTCTCTTTCCTGCCTGTGCTGAGCCTACAGAGATGTGTAACTGATCTTTGCCTTTTTCAGCTGTAGTTCTGGGCAGCATCGTTCAGGATTCTGGCTGGGACTCTAGGCTGACATTGGGTTATATATTAGGGTTCCTCATATCAGTTGCTGTGCTGCCATGAAAAGATGTATGGCCCTGCATTAATGGATGGTGCTCCCATGGCCTGAATCAAAGTTCCTGGAAAGATACTTAGTGAAGTATAATGAGCAGCAAATTGTATTTCCTTTGTTAAGGAAAACGAATAGAAATGAATTTTTCTACAAAAAAATGTTTTCCAGTCCCATATGATTTCTCCCAAGTTGTCTGACAGGAGTGCTAAACTGTATAAACCCCACTAACTCCATGCTTTGCCACTCATAAAGCTGCCTTCATCAGCCAAATACTGGGATTTACCCGAGTTACCCAGGGCTGAACACGCTGCCATGCCCTGCTCAGTCCTCAGAGCTCAGAGGAGCCTGTAACGGATTGTGGAGATGTGCACGCCAACACCAGGCTGACCTGTGGGGCAGAAATGAAGAGGACAAGGCTGCACATGACTGAATGATGTGGTGGCTACGTTTTTCATTGATTCATCACCAAATTGGGAAAACATTTTTGGTTTTGCCTTCTGAAGAAGTGACTTTTCCTTGCTTGCTACTCAAACTCATCGAGCTTCAGGCTTACGGCGTTGGGAGACATTGGAAGAGGGGCCACCAGGACCTCTCCCTGAGCTGTGGTGCCCCAGTGCCTGCTGGAGGGACTGAGAAGTACATGAAGAGCCCCATTTATCACCCGTCCCATCGGCTTGTGACCTGATGTGATCTCCAGGGCTGTATGTAGGTAACTGGATCCCTGCTCTAGCCCTGTGGTTGCCTGGGAGGACAGTGCTGTGTGCTCTGCTCACACTCATCAAACTGCTAACAGCAACAAGTCAGTAATTTTGACTGGGATGAACTCTAGCAGGAATTCTAATCATCTTGGTTTCAGCCATGATGCATCACTTTGTGGGCATAAAAGGCAAGGAATGGCAAATTTTTTAGGGGTAACACATCTTCTGATTTGAAAATATGATCCTGTGTTTCCGAGATGAAATTTTAGATGCTGATGCAAACCAGAATTTGAAGTGACCATTGTTAACAAAACTAGACTCTTTTTTTTTTTCTTTTTTCGAAGCTAGTGACAAATTTGAGGATATGAAGAAATACTTATTTTCAATTCTCAGCACACTTTGTATCTCAGTTTTTGTATAATTTAACACCACAGAGCAGAGGAATCAGAGATGTGGCCAATTCATTGGGAAAGTAAAGAAAAATTCACTGGGAAATAAAAATAATAACTAGGATTTCTTTAACTCGTCCAGAGTTTGTACTGGAAGCAAATTCATTTCAGATGCAGTGTGATTCTATTCTCCACAGGCTACAAAAGATTAGGTATTTAAAAACTAAAAACAGGCAGGTTTTCTGCCGCTTGAGTGGTATTTGAGCACCTAGGTAATGTGTGCGGAGTGAGAACAAAAATCAGAGCTTTAAGAAACTCCCGGCAGTGATTGTGCAAAGAAAGATTTCAGTGGAATTGCTGTCTTCAATTATTTATTCACAGTATATAAAGAAAGTAATAGACTAAATGAGTCAAACACAGGCTGACCAGTGTAAGTGTAGTGAGTTCAAATGGTTTGGATAACCAACTGTAGGAAAATAAAAATGTAAACAAATACAGAATGGTTATTAATTCCTCTTCAAAGGGAAACCATGTTTTCTATTAAATGATCTTCCCATTTACATTTTGCTAGAAGGATGTTTAAAAGAGTGTACGAAAGGAGATAGTTACTTAATTAAAATAGCCTGGTGAATGCTTCAGGCTTTCAAGTCCCTCCTAATGAAACTGGATCTTTTAACCTTAGAAGACCTTCTTTTCCATGTAGGGGCTGGTGCCAGTGGTGCTGCCAAGCTCCCTGCCCAGGGAGATCATCTGCCCCAGAGCACCCTCAGCACCCCATGGCCATGTGATTCCCAAGGAGCCTTTTCCATTGCTTTCCAGTCCTCAGCATTCAGAATTAAGGAGAAGCCAGCAAAATCTCCAGTCTGTTGCTGGGGAGGAACACACAGCTAATTTTGGCTGCTGAGGGGTTTCTTTTCCCTTGCTCTTACCCCTGTGAACCACAGGAGTTTCTTACCTTTCCTCTCAGCTGGTAGGATTTTTTCCACCTCTTAATGTATCTGATTCCATGATGGCTGAATGCACAGTCATGTGGATAAGAGCTTTTATCGTCACTTCTGTTACAAACTCCCCAGGTCCAGGGGATTAGAATTGGAAAGGGAAGAAGTCTTGAAATTGGTTTAAATGGGTTTAAAAATGGGATTTGATGAGTCAGTGCAAGAGGAAGGCGTTGTGAAGGTAAGAGAGCTTGCTAAGGTATCCTTCAGTAGCTTTTTCAGTTGTGTCTGCTTTTAATTTTTATTTGCTAAAATGTTTTGGGTAACCCAGCTCTGTAGACAGTTACTTATTACTTCCTGCATCTGTCTTGCTGCTTGTGTCTGCCCTTATTACCCACAGCTTTTATTCTTTTAACTGCTCAAATCTGCACCTATTGAAAGCCAAGGCAGAAATTTCACCCACAGGACAAATCTTCTGAATCTCATTTCAGAAGGGCTTTCTGCTCCCCAGCCCCTTTTCTTTTTAATTGCAGATGGGACTCTAATTGCAACATTTTGAGTGGAAAACATTCCTGGACATAAATGGACAGTAAAGGAGACAGAAATGCACATGCTGTAACTTAAATGAATATATTCAGTTTTATTATTTCACAAGTAGTAACATAATTGCTTTTCCCATTCAGTGGCTGAAGAAGTTTTCACCAGTAATAAATAGGATTTTAATGGACATGGCAGAAGTGGTTATGGATGGTAATAACCCCAAGACTGCAGTTTTCAAATTATAGGCACGTAATTGGTCATAAAAAGAAAATTCCACTTGTTAAAAACCTCTGGAAACATGTTGAATATGTAATGTTAGAAGTGGTGCTGCCATAAGTATTTCCTTGTCATATTTAATTATCAGGATTTAGCCAAGTATTTATCTGTGTTGAATAAACAAATAATGTATTTGGAAAACGTACACAACTTTTTTTTAGAAACTGCATTTGAAAATACCAGTGTATCACTTAAGAGTTAGGAATTGCATCCAAATAGTCTTCCCAATTAATTGCTTTTGTAACTGACTTTAGTGGTGTAACATGAACTAGGAAAATAATGGTAAATCATGAAAATTGTTTGTTTTATTCTCTTTTTCTCTTCCTCTCTTTCTTCCTCTCCTTCCTTCCTTCCTCCCTCCCTCCCTCCCTCCCTCCCTCCCTCCCTCCCTCCCTCCCTCCCTCCCTCCCTCCCTCCCTCCCTCCCTCCCTCCCTCCCTCCCTCCCTCCCTCCCTCCCTCCCTCCCTCCCTCCCTCCCTCCCTCCCTCCCTCCCTCCCTCCCTTCCTCCCTCCCTCTCTCCTTCCTTCCTTCTTTCCTTCCTTCCTTCCCTTCCCTCCTTCGTCCCTTCCTTCCCCCCTTCCCTCCTTCTTTCCTCCCTTCCTTCCCCCCTTCCTTCCTTCCTTCCCCCCTTCCTCCCTCCCTCCCTTTCCTCCCTTTCCTCCTTTTCCTTTTCCCGTCTCTGTCTCTTTCTCTCTGTCTCTTTCTTTCTCTTTATTTGTCTTTCTCTATTTCTTTCTCTCTCATACTTACTCTCACACTCACTCTCTCTCACTCTCACACTTACTCACACTTACTCTCACACTCACTCTCACACTTACTCACACTCTCTCACACTCACACTCTCACACTCACTCACACTCTCTCACTCTCTCACGCTCACTCTCACCCCGTCTCCCTGCCCGTCTCTCCAGGCCGGATGTTTCGCTCCCGCTCGGTGCAGCTCCCCGCGGCCGGGGGGGGGCGGCCCTGCCCGCAGGCT
>NW_009953703.1:1791727-1797767 GCF_000747805.2 Chaetura pelagica | reverse complement strand
CGGGGAGCGGGGTTGGAGTTTCTCGGGCAAAGTCCCCTTGGGCTGCGGGGAGAACGTGTGGTTTGGGCAGCAAAATGCCCTGTCTGGCCCCAGGGGGCAGGACCTCTGTGCGGGTCTGTGGCTGCTTCTCCACATTGTGCCATGTGGGAGACTGGAGACAATGATGCCCATGGAGACAAATCCCTTGTGCTGCCTGCTCTGCTCCCTGCCGTGCTGAATGCTGGCGTGGCAGAAGAGATAACCAGGATTTTCCCAGGTTTCCACAAATGAGATCTGGACTTCAGACAGCTTAGAGACCAGGGAAACAGAAATAAGTTTATATTTTATATCATGAACAACAACCCGTAGCAGCTGGGGATGTGAACACTGTCTTTCCATGCACTACACTCAGTATTTATTTATGTATAACATAAATATAACAAAAGAATAACATCAGCTGATACTTTGCCCAGCTAACATAAGCAAATTCTGTCACACATTAGGGAAGAGACCTTCAACTGTAGGAGCTCACAGAGCTGATAAAAGAATTAGTAGGGAAGCTGAATTAATGACCTGGCGTACTCCAGATAAATAACACATCGTGCAGATTAAAAGTCTGTGCATCCAGAACCCAGGTAAACTGCAGCTCAGAGCAAGTAATCACAGGCTTCCCTAACCCACATGCCATCCCATGCTTTCAGTGACATACAGGCTGCTTCCCTCCTTAATTCAATGTAATGTAGTTTCTCTGTCTTTGGCTTTCTTTTGGAGGGGAGCCATTTTATTCTTGTTCACTTCTCTTTAATGAGGTGCTTAGGCATTAAATGTAGTTCATAAATACAGGGTGATTTATTACTTTCCTTTCCTGGAAAAGAAGCTTAAGCTTTCTTTCTAAAGAAAGCTTTCAGAAGTCCCATTTTCAAGGATGCTTCATGAAATAAGGCAAATGCATCCTGTAATAATATACACAAGACAATTACAAGGCTAAAATATTTTTCTCCATTTTATGAGCTAACTTGAGACTGCATTTCTTAAGGTAGAGGGACTACTTTTATGCTAAATTAACTTCATATGAATGATTAAGAGATGTCTGTATGTTTAGAAATAGAGCCTGCCAAGTGTTGCTGATTTTCACAGTACAGAAATCAGTGTGTTGGTCTCCAGGTGATCACACGTGTCATGGACACACCTCAAGGGATGTGGGGCATTGCTGCTGCCTTCAGAGAGCTGCAGAACTTGGGAAATGGTCAATACACTTGATCTTAAAGAGTTACAGTCCATTAAAATTTTTCTTACTTGTTTTAAAGTTATTTACCCCAATTAGGGAAAAAAAAATAAATAGCAATGGCTGACACTGTTCATAATTTTTCCATTAAAGGAATAAAAGTAGCTAGACATTATGAAGCACTAGCTGCCTAATATTCATAAGAAGACCAAGAACCCATCCTCTCCCATGTGCTTTAAAGCACTCCCTTAAATGTGATCACAAAATGCTTCCTCCTTAGAGAAAGCTTTTAGCTGATGAAATGCTCATCACCTTGGGAAAGTATTGCCTGAGAAACTCTACCTAAAGTAATTGTGAACACACATGAACACGAGATAAATTTTTCACCATGAGGACAATCAAACATTGGAATAGTCTCCCAAGGGAAGTGATAGATTCCCCCACATTGGACAGTTTTAAGTCTCAGCTTGACAGGGTCCCGAGCTACCTCATATAAACTAGTAGTGCCTAGGAAAGTTGGACCAGATGATCCTTGAGGTTCCTTCCAACCTGGCATTCTGTGATTCTGTGGACCTCAGTAAAAGCTGAAAAGGGAAAACTTTTCTCAAAGGCATGTTTGGGCAAAGCATCTCATTAGGACTGTGTCATTAGGACTTCTGTCTTACTACTGTGTTAAAACGTGGCAAGTGTCAGTGGGTGACATAAGAGAAGGTTTGTGCAGATGCTGTTGGTCAGTTCAAAAGATACCTGCCTGTCAAAGCACAGTCGTGGTGTCAGCCTTCTCCTTATTTTGCCAGTGGTCAGTTGGGATGAGGGGGATAAGAAGTAGAGGCTCTGTGTAGCCCATACCTCCAGGCTGTGTTTAGGGACCCCAGGGTGGGTTCTGCACTCTCCACAGGGTCAGAGTAGAAATTCTTGCAACCCACTGGAGGGAATCTCCCCTGGAAGTAAAACCCTTGCATATTTCTTGTCAGGACTCGAGGCAAATCCTGGTTCTAGGCAAACCTCCAATGATCGCATCTCCCAAGGAAGAGCACTTACAATACAGATTTGATCTCCTGAGTTTTGAATATGTGATCATCTCCTTGGCAGTTCTCTGATTAGCAGCTATTCCCTGCATCCTCAGTGTGCCATTTATGGAGTGATCTTCCACTCATTCAACACTATTAATTAGACCTTCAAATGTATAATTCTGGGGACATGAATAATTGTGGGAATGATAAGGAAGATAATACAGCCCTCCTGCATTGCTTATGACCTTGCTAAATGTAGGAAAACCCATCTTCCTCTATAAATGACAGGATGGCATTTTATATTTTAAGAGTGTTCAATTAATTGGTCTAGTGAAAGATGTCCCTGCTCATGGCAGGGGGTTTGGAACTAGAAGATCTTTAAGGTCCCTTCCAACCCAGAGCATTCCATGATTGACTGTATGATTGTAAAAAGATACTGCTGGTCTGGAAGGAAAGCAAGCAAATGGAAGCCACTGTTAAAAAGCAAATGTTTATATTTGGAATTGTTTGAGGGTCCACGGTTTCTATTTGTTTTTTATTTGAAACATTAGAAAATGGGAGTGTAGTTCCAGTACTTCATGATAGAAGAACGAAAAATGTTGCTTTGAAGCACATGGACTTTCATAGTGGAGACTGGTGCACCAAAAACATACTCTGTTTTCTTCTGTGATTTATATCTCTTTATTCATACAACTATTTACCAATTTATAAGCATAACAGTGCTAATATGTTGTTTGTATAAGAAGAAGTATATTTTTTAAAACTTTCTTTGTCCTTTCCACTACTCTTTAGTTGTTCCTTGAGCCCCTTTGAGCTGGCAATACACTGCAGGTTGATTAGTGCCCACTTCCCCCCAGAATTTTCTCCACATTGTCTTCTCTTTCCTCCAGCCATCTCTCAGAGCTCTTAAGCCAGCTGACAGCCCCATGAGTTATTCACACACCATTAATCTCAGACCACAATAGAGGTTTCAGTGGTGAAGCAATAATTTAGAACAGTAAGCTACGTACTGACTGAAGCGAAACATGGTGTTAAAAACCTGAAATCTGCCTGCATCTAGTAAGTCTACACTGATACTTCTTTCAGATGCTTTTGATTAGCAGCAGCTCTACACCCAGCTACTTGTGCTTTTGTTTCCATTTCATTGTACCTTTGCCACAGAAGGGATGGAAAGAATGAAAGAGCTGCCAGGTGTGTGCAGGAGAACCCTTCCTGCTAGCAAACAAACTGCTGGGTGGATGTGCTCCATGGGGGCCAGGCAGTTTCTCCAGATAAGAGTCCATTATTTTAAAAGAATCCACTGCCAAGTGATCTGAAGGAGCACTTTCCTTGGTTACATAACAAGCAACGTTTCATCCTCCTGGAGTTTTATTTACTGAGTTTTGTAAAGTGCCAGTTTCCACCAGGCTTTGGGCGTGCGTTCGTAAAGCATCACACAGGTTTAAGGTGTGCATCTCAAGCACCACTGCAGCTCTGGTTTTCAGATGAGAATGAAACAATTCCAGCCTCTACAAGTAGCCTTTGTGCTTCAGCTCTCACAGCATCCTCACCCCTTGATCATTCTCTCTCCCAAGGAACAAGTGATAGGATAAGAGGAAATGGCCTCAAGTTGTGCCAGGGAAAGTTTAGATATTAGGAAGAATTTCTTCACCAAAAGGGTTGTCAGGCACTGGATCAGGCTGCCTGGGCAGTGGTGGAGTCACCACCCCTGGAAGGATTTAAAAGACATATAGATGTGGTGCTTAGAGACATAGTTTAGTGGTGGACTTGGCAGTGCTGGGTTAATGATAGGACTTGATGATCTTAGAGGTCTTTTCCAACCAAAACTATTTTATGGTTTTGTGATTGCTTTAGCCAATTTCCCACCAAAGGATGTCTTCAGCAAGTGGTCTGGTGTATGACTAAGTGTTTCAGAGTTGGGCTGACAAGCATGGAGTGGCTCCAGTGGAGCCTCCTATGCCTTGTTCAAGGGGGTTCAGTGCTCACAGGCTATGCCTGACTTTGGATGATGTCTCAATAGAGCATGTGACACCAGTTGGTGATTTTTATCTGTTGCAGAACCAGTAGGTCCCTTTAAGAAATTACACTAACAGCCCAGTGTGCAATAACCCCTCCTGTCTGATTTAGTATGCTGAAGGGTTTTGGCTGTATCAGGGTTTAAATAGTGCAAGTGCTCTTGGTGGGCTGTGTCATCAAAGGAGGTGAAACGTCCATTCCTTTTGGGCAGGCTCAGCTCTTGGCTTCTTTAGAGAAGCAAAATATTTCTGTGTTCACCTAACTGGGCACTAGCTGGGAATCAGTAAATTCACTAGCTCTCGTAAGAGGCATGAAGGGCCATTCCCAAAGACAGTATTCATCTTTTATGGTGTCCACCTCTTCTGCTTTTGTTACCACAAACTTTTCTGTGTGGCTCTGCCTCTGCCTCTGAGCTTCTGCAGAGATGTGTGCAGAGGAGATCTCCATCTCTTCCCATAACTGGTGATGCTACTGCAGCCCAAAGACCAAATTTGTATCTTTCAAAGTCTTTTTAGGTGGAATCACCTGGGTTTCTTCCATCATCTACTAATGTCAGCAATGTGTGTCTCTGTTCCCTTCTGTAATTTCGTAGGGTGGCCAGTGTGGAGATGGATTGCAAGTCCGTAACCTCACATGCGTAGTGCATGATGCATCTGTTTCTGCTGCATCCAAACCAGTAGAAGATGCACTGTGTGGTGAGCTGCCATCCAAAGAGAGTGTGCTGCAGTTACCGTGCTCTGTGCCTTGCCCAGGTAAAGTCTTCGTAACGTCACGGTGTGTTTTTGCCTGGGGTAGCTGTCTGAGGTGGAGATGCTTCCATAGCTCTGAGTCCTGCTAGCTGTTGTAGTAATCATCAGATCTGGTAAGCATGTTTCTAGATCACCTGAAAAAGGCTTACCTTGTTTTTTGAGAAAAAGGAATTCCCTGGGAAGCAGAAAATCAGAACAATGTGTGATAAACTGGGGTATTTCCCTCTTAAAGCTGTTGTGGGCTTAGCATGTCCTTAACCTTTCAGACTGATTCCTTTTGAAAAGCTGTGATTTATTCTTTCAACGTGCAGGTGACTGCCACCTGACAGAGTGGTCAGAGTGGAGCTCCTGCGAGCTCACCTGCATCAATGGCAGGAGCTTCGAGACAACGGGGCGCCAGTCGCGATCCAGAGCCTTTGTCGTCCAGGCTCCTGAGGACCAGGAGAGCTGCTCGGGGCAAGCGATGGAAACACGGCCTTGCTCAGGTAGCGTGGCCACAGTGCTGCTTCCTCCTGCTCTAGAGTTTACTCTGGTCTTGTGGCAAGGGGGAGACTAACAGGTGTTGATGTTGCAGGGGGGAAATGCTATAACTACCTGTGGAAAACCAGCCTTTGGCGAGACAACATCCGCACGGTGTGGTGTCAGCGCTCCGATGGAGTCAATGTCACAGGTATAGCCACAAGTCTTCTCCTTCTTCTGCGTTAGTTGCTCAGAAGGGAGTTGGACATCCTTCCTCATTCCTGCAGAATTTCAGTTCAGATTTATGTGTAGCACAGAGAGATGGGAGCTCACCAGCCGTGCTGTTAAGCCAACATCACACATGTATTACGTGAGAGAATTTGGGCCAGTTACTCCTTCTTGTTGGGTTGGTCACAGGAGGAAATGAGTGGACATACACTAATTGGGCTGCCTGGGCTGGCTTGCACAGCCCTTAGTGCAACCTTCCTGTGACTGTGGAGAATGGAAGAGAACATCACACATATGGTACAGCTTCTGTACAGCTTCTCTTATTCTGTTCAACACACAGGAATCTCAACTTGCTCAAACTGTGAGATTCC
>NW_009953703.1:1764310-1791317 GCF_000747805.2 Chaetura pelagica | reverse complement strand
CTGTTGCTGTGACCTTAAAATTCTGCCTGTGCAGGATGAAAAGGGAAGTTCATGGTCAGCACTTTGAAGCTCCATGAGAGCTTGGCAAAGGCAGCAGGGTTTGCACATCTGTACGATCTCTCAGTATGCACAGGGTGAACGACGACAGTAGAAAGGAAAACGGAGATGTTCTTATCTAGTTCCGTTTATAAAGACTAGTTAGTATAACAAAAGTTTTATGTGCAAAGGTTGCCAAGTAGTTAAGAACTCATTAACATGTTCTTATTCCTATAGAAGCACAGACTTCACCAAGTGAGGATGGGCAAAGACATTCTGTGGATTATGTCTTTTTATGTAGATAAGACTTTAATGAGGACACAGAAGATCTGCATCTAATTCCTGATTCTGTCCCCAACTTCCTATGTGGCCTGTGGCAAATTGCTTAAATCTGTATGTCTCTGTTCTCCATTAACAAGATAGGTATGATAATAATTCCCTGCCTTGTTAAGGCAAATTAATTACTGCAGTGCCTAGAGATACTATGCTAATGTGCTCAATAGACTAGTATTTAACTGTATAAAATAAGCAAGCAAGCACTTCTTGCACTTTTGTGGTCCAAGGCACAAGCATTTTCCAGCATGCCCTTGCAGGCACTCAGTGTTCTCTGTTGCAGGAGGATGTGCTCCTGGGATGAAACCTGCTGAGGTTCGGCACTGCAGCCCAGCCTGCACCAAACCCTTCTCCTACTGCACACAGGTAACTGCTGGCTGCAGAACGGGGTTGAGAAATTAACCCTGCAAAATCTATCCACTTAGCTTCTCTGTCTTAACTGCACTCCGAGACCCAGAAATAGTTTAGTGTGTCCATGATACCACCTCGAGGAAGCCGTGGGAATTTCAGTCTGCAAGGAAACCATAAACCTGCACCAACGAGTGATGGGGTATTTATGTGCTGTTACAAGCTTGGTTTTGTTCTTTGTACAAGCAGGGATTTCAGAACCTCTTGCTTAATTTCCATTGAATGTTTTTGTACTGTCCTGTAGAAAATGAACTGCTTAAAAATTCTGTTAGAGAGAAGATAGGAGTATGTCCTCTCTTGCTTCTTCCTGACCAAGAGCCCCCATGAGCACAGGGATGGTGTAGTAGCATGATCCCACCATCCGTTCTCAAGCTAAACCTGGGGGTGACCGTTTTTGCATCTGCAGGACTTGCAGATGGAGCAAGAATGGTGGAGCCACTGCCACTTCTTTTCTGCTGAGCAAGATGAGTCCACAGTTTACACGTGTCCCTTTCTGCAGTACCCAACTCCAGAGTCAGAGCTTCCCAAAATGCCTCGTCCATGTCAGTGCTGTGATGGTGTATACAATCCAGAATCCTTAAAGTAGCCAGGGGCAGTTGGGGTTTAGAAATTTATGTTTTGAAAATAGCCTCCCCAGCTCTCAGCTTCAGCTGAGGAGTTACGACTGGGAAGTATCTCATGGGCAACTGAATGTGGCTGAGAGGGTGGTTGTGAGAGTGCTCAGAGCCTGCAGGTACATTAAAGGGATGGGTAAGCATGAATTTATTAGCTCTAAGAACTCTTGAGACCTCAGCTGTTACCCAAAAAAGCTCAGGGTTATGTCTATCAACGGGTGGGGATGTTGTGGTCACAAAACTGATGTCAAGAGTTAAATTCTTAACACAAGAGACTGTAAATTGATTGCCTGTTTGGGTCATAACTGAGTGCATCAGACCCTCAGACAGGCATTGTAATTACAAGATAATTAGCAAAGAAAAGCAAACTAAAAAAGCTGTTTTGAAGTAGATGTCAAGAAAATGGAGTATCTCTTTAGTGAATCATAGACTTCTAAGAAACCCCTTGAAGAAACTGCTTAGACTAATTCTGGGCAGTGGTTATTTGGCTGTAGGAGAGACAGCTTCATTTCAGAGAGCCCTGTGAAACACTGGAATGGAAATTCATGGGGAGAGTTTGGATCTGAAGTGGGTTTGTTTCTTTCTTGTTTGACTCTTCTAATGCCCAGCAGGGTCAGTGGGAAAATTGTTATTGACAAGAGTTTAGATCAAGCCACAGACGCCTGCTATTGAGCCTGTTAGGTGGAAAATGTGCCGTGTTGGGTTTCTCTGTAATTACTGACTCTTTTTTTCAGCCAATTCCCCAAATATATTTCGGTTCTTGAACTGAAATGGATTTGCTGGCACCAATTCCTGGCTTGTTTGGTTTGGTGGTGGTTTAATGTCACGGGTATATCTTGCTGTTTATTTCTAGTTTGCCTACAGTTTGCAGTGTTCTGCAAGAGGATGCTGTTTGGTTTAATACTGAATTCCCTTTTATTTGCCTAGAGAGGAGTCTGTGGCTGTGAGAGAGGATATACAGAAATAATGAGCTCAAGCGGTTTCCTGGATTACTGCATGAAGGTACCAGGTTTAGAAGATAAGAAAGCCGATGTTAAGACCACTGCTGGAAAAAATAAACCTGTCAACTCAAAAATGCATGACATTTTCAAAGGATGGTCTATTCAACCTTTTAATCCAGGTGAAAAACTTAAATATGAATGGAATAAATTGTCTTTAAAATGTTTCTGTAGAAGAAAGGCACAAGTTTTCTAGATCGTATCATCAGAGATAGTGTCTGGGAGCTGCAGAGCAGCCTCAAAGTTTCTGACTTGCATTCCAGCTTTCATTCCTTTGTGCCCATACAGAGTAATCACAACCTCTTATGTTGAGAGATAGAAAAGACAGAAAGAAGCAATAATATTTTGCAGAAGGTATATCATAGCTGATTTGGGGGGGTGCTTTGAACTATTATCTGATTATGTTTCCAGAAGTAATATGTTTGGACCAGGTAAGATACTGATCACGCGCTTCAGAAGATTATGAGAAGAAAGTACTTAAAATTTCATTAAAGAAGACATTGGTTGTTTGTTGCCATATTTAAAGAGTATATGAAAAACACGGGGTAGAAATTCTAGAGTTATGGGGGTTTACTGTTGAAGATATTAAAAGAAAACACCACAAATAGCAGACAAGCTGCTGTGTCTAAGGAGCACATCCCATACGGTTCTTTGATTTCCACATCATAAAATGCTTTCCAGTTGGAACCAGCTGGATGTGCCCAGACTGGTCCCCAGTACTAGTACTGTAGCTGTAAGAGCTGATTACCATATTGACTGTTATTTTGCAAGGTTAATTATTCAAAATAAAAGCAAATAGAACTTTAAAATGGCAGATGAAGGTGTCAGGTGTGTCAAAGTTTACTGAAACACATTCTTTTCTCCCCATTTTCTAAAATACTGAAGGTCTTCCCCCTCTTCCTTTACCTGACATTGCATTTGTTTCATATTAGTTTGTAATGAGCACAAGACTCCAGAAAACATGTAACGAAAGGTTCTGTTATGGGACTCAGGGAGCTGTAATTCTGTCTGATATATGTGATCGCACTTTGAATGTTACATTTACATATTTGATTTGCATACAGTAGTTAACCTTTGCATTGACAGTCTCTGAGCTAATAGAGCTTGGTCCAGAGCCTTTTCAAGCTGGCTGGTTTTCGATCAAACCCAGCATGCAGAAGCCTACACAGTTCACCAGCAGTTTGAATCACAGGTTTGGGGTTAATTGCCTTTTTTTCAGCACCTGTGCCCCTCCGTAGGCTGTCTTTACATAGGTGTACTATGTAACATACTCTTCAGCTGGTACCTTTGTGGGCTTAGAAAAAGGGAGAGAGGTGGAGGGGAAGACTGCAATCCTCTCTTTTTATAAATCAGTGTTCAAGACTGCAGCCTGGAAAGCTTCTGGTGGGCTTGACCTCAGTGCAGTATCTGTGAGCCAGTTCTTCCCCAGGGACTAGGGAGCTTTTACAGCACATGATGTTATTTAATTTTAGGGCAGAAATGCTACAGAAACAATATATGGAAAGGATTAAAGGTGCTCCATGTCTGCTAAGTGTATCACCAACCCCATGGCATCCTGCGGGTAACTCTTCAGGCTGTACGTGCCCTTCAGACCCCAGCTCAAGGCTCATGCTCTTCAAATTACTCCCTTTTGTCTTAACTTCCTGAAAAAATCCCTTTAAACACGTTCTCAGGCTTACTAGTGTGGGAGTTTGCAATAATTACTGCTAGCTGAGCCAGGAAACTGCTGCTGCCTACCAGTTACAACTCAAGAGAGCAGGTCTGTGGTGACTGCTGCCTGTATGGACAGCATTTACCACCCTTCAGTACCATAGTCCTTGACAGTTGTGTACATCTGAGGACCTATATCTGTCAGTAAAAATACATGTGCCTTTCTCCAGTTAATCTCTGATTTCTCTTCCCAGTTACAGTTTGGAACACAAATGTTATTACAATTTAATGAGGCTGATGTTTTTGTTCTTTCAACGGCTCTGCAGGAGTGCACAGAACTGATTTTGAGTCAGGCTGTGTTTTTCCTTTCTTTACCACATTCTGGGAGGCCAGAGGTCAGGTACAGAAACTTTTTCCATGTTGAGAAGCAATTTAAATAGCATTGTGTAAGTTGTAGGATGACACGGTCCAATGCCTTTGTGCTGATGGAGAGCACAGCTGCCTTCAGAGCGGGCATGGTGGGAATGCCTTTTTGTGGCTGTGACAGTCCCTTTGCAGGACTGCTAAATGTTTCTTGGCCATCTCCAGTTGAGAGGGCAATGAATGTCATACCTTGGGCTTCAGCAGAAAAGCCAGACAACAACCCATACTGACGAGTGGAGATACCACCTGGGATATAGGCTGTAAGTGTTTGGAGGAGAAAATTTGTGGGAGTTACTCAGCCTTTCCACAAAGCCTGGAAGAAAAACAAAACAGAAAGAATGGGATCTGATACAATATGTTTCCCTTTGAAAAAAATCGTCATCCAGATATAACTTAAATGGCTCTGTGGTTGTCCTTTGAAGTAACTCCCTGCTGTCATGGCTTAGTTTGAAATGGCCTCCAGCAAACTGTGTCCATGGGCACGGTGCAGGTTCATAGTCCTGCCTGCAGTAGGTGTTACCAGCTCTGCTGATGAGGCTCAGCTCAGGCTGCTGCTGCTTGGGAAAACACCATTGCTTCTCCCCACAGGGAAAGCTGTGCAGCCAGAACGGAGAAAAAAAACCAGAATTGCTGATCTTTTAAAAAATAGTATTATTATTATTAATGCAGAGCTCGGAATTAAGAAGTTGTCCAAATAATGTGTTTTGAGACTTCCTATCAGTATGAAATGTTTCAGCACCCTCAAGAAGACGTACACAGAGAGTTTCCTGCAGGGGCACAGGCTGAGCCTGCAGTTCTTGCCACCCCAGCAGCCTTGTTGAGGGCCTCACCTTGTCCTACACCCCATTAAGCCTCCTGTGGCCCAGCCAGAAAGCTCTTGCACAACTTCATCCCTCTTAACTATTACAAAGGATATTCTTGGTTTTATTCTAAGCTGCATTTGTTCCCATGTGTTCCCCAAGCCTTTTTTCAGCTCTAAGTAGCTTGTTCCCTTTCAGCTGCTGGTGTTTATCTCAGTTGACCCCCAAGTATTTGTGGAGAACAATCCATCCCTTTTCAGCTTTCTTTTCTTTAGGCTAAACATAGCAGGTGTTACCTGCCTTTCTGTCTGGGTCACCTCAACATTGAGCTGCCTTTGCCTGAGCAGCCAGGGGGGCTGCTGAGCAATTGTACTGCAATTATTTCCTGCTCCTTTCCAGGGGCTGGGTAGTTGTTCTTGTGCTGCACCCTCAGCCCAGGCTGCCCTTGATGAGCTGGGGGAGCCCAGCCAGGGGGAGGTTGTGAAATAATGCTGCTGTGGAGAGCAGAGACCTTGAGTTCATTTCCAGTTCTCACTGAGGAAAATCTACACTCCTTACCAAAGTTAAGACTTTGTCTTGAAAATTGATTTTTATAGGAATCTCTTTTCTATTTAAATTACGAGTTTTCTGGATTATTCCCCTTGTTGTATTTCCCATCAGTGATGCTACTAGTTTTGCTTGTGTGCTTTCCTTTCTTCTTTTAATCTCTGAAGAATGTGTGTTCTTCAGAACAAAGTTTTTTAAATTCTTTTCTCCTTCTGTCCTTTTTCCTTATTTCCCACAGATGGGAAACTGAAGCTATGGGTATATGGAGTATCAGCTGGTGGATTCCTCATCATAGTTTTCCTAATTTTTACATCCTACCTGATGTGGTGAGTATAGCATGTATTTTGTCCTTAAATAAAAGCTAGTTTGTTTCTTTTTAAACAATCCAACATATATCACAGCCCTCTTGTGTTGCAGAGATTTAATCCTCAAGGCTTTATGAAAGGATGGAGCTTGGGTTACTTAACTGCCTTCATTTGGCCCCTACCTCAAAGTAATTCAGAAGTCTCTAAATTGTAAATGCTATCTGGTGTAATCATGAAGAAGTGCCATAAAGGGAAATTATTTTTGATTATCAGTAGGCCCTTACATTTCTTGCGACCTCTGCTGGGATTAGAAAGGGCTTTTTATTGTGTTATTTAAAAAAAAACACACGTTAAGTAAAACTGAAAAAAGGCAAGGAGGCTGGTTGGATCGAGGAGCTGGCTTTTGCTGAAGGAGGGACTAAATAGAATAGGAGCATTCAGTTGGAAAATGATGTTTGATGTGGGAATACAATACAGATCTATGAAATCCTGAATGAAGTAGAAAAGGACGCTAGGGAATTTTTATTTCCCACAATGTAAGAAGTGGGAGGCATCTGATGAAATGATCGTTTAAAATAAACAAAGGATTTTATTTTTCACACAGTGCATTATTACCTTGTGAGCTTACAGCTGCCAGGGACTCTGCATGCCAGGAAGATAAATGGATTCAAAGATGGCATAACAGTTCCTGGGAGCTGGGGTCTCCTGGTGTTAATTGTGGATTTCTGGATGTATGTTCCAGCTCAGGAAATCCCTAAATAGGTTTTTGCAGTGAATACATCAGGTGGAAACACGTCCTGTGTCTAAAGCTGCTGTTACCAGCCACTGCTACAGTGGGGTGCCAGGCCTACCAAAGCCCTGGTCTACACCAGTGCATCACTGGTGTTGAGCTTTACTGGTGGGGAGGTGTCTGCCCCCCTCCAGAGCAGCAGTGGCCCCTGCTGGAGTGTTCAGGCTGGTTTGACAGGTTGTGCTCTCTGGTTGGAATATTTGGAAAGGTGATGCTATGGATGTATCTTGGAGGATAGGAAGGCAGCAATGTCCAGTATCTGTGTGTCCTGCAGTGCCCACAGCTGTCCCTGGGGACCACAGGGCTGGCCTGGGCTTTATGAACAATAATGGTGCAGTTGCCCCAAGCTCTGTCAGATGAGGGCAGGCAGAGAGTCACAGCTGCAGCCTGACAGCATTATTGCCCCTTTCCAGAAGTACTGTTTTCTTTCTCACTCTCTTATTCTTTCTCTCAGTCCCTCCCTTCAATTAAAAGCTTAAATAACACCGTTTGGCTGCTGCTTAGGACTTGGAGCTTCCTTATTTTCCAAGCAATGCAGCTGCCATTTCTTTGTGGCTTCACAGTGGAGCATAGAGAGGATTTTTTAAGTAACATGACATAGTTCTCCCTCACTCGAAGGCTGGCAAAGAAGTGTATTTCTCAGGAATAATTATTGTAGTTTCAATACTGTGCCAAAGGAAGAAAAGAGCATATCCCACATCCGAGATGGTTCATGCAAGGTGTTCCTTGTTTTGTCAGCTGTGAGAAGACATGGGAGACAAATATGCTTGATATCCTGCCAAGCTGAAGAGCAGAGCTGGCTGCCCGTGTTGATGGGCTGTGTCCCCACCACGTGCCTGACGGTCACTCCAGCAGGTCCACATGGTTTTGCTTGGAAAGAGTTGCTGTACCCCAGAGTCACCGAATTGCAAAAGGAAATAGCCAGTGTGGAGAGTTGATTTTCTCTTGAAGTTTGCATTTTTATGATGTTTCTGTGCTTTTATGTTTATAATTTCTTTTCCCTGGAATCTCTTTTCTTGCAGCAAAAAAACCAAGCAGCATCAAAGCACTCCTCCCCAGCAGAAGCCTCTAACCTTAGCCTATGATGGAGACATTGATATGTAACATTAAAAAGGAATCCAAATGTAGACATCAACTGCCTTAACTGCTTTCTTTCTTGGAACTCCCTGACTTCTCAGTTTTTTGAGGAATCTCCTGATGTGTAACATACCAGGCAGAACAGAAGTATTCTGAGCTTAAAATTTTGCCACCTTTGTTACAAGAAAATGGAATCAAAGACTTGGATCTTGTGAAACTTGCCTGAAGAGACCAGAAAATACATCTCTTCCTGTTGACCAATGGGAATAAAAATAAAAAAGAGAATCTACAAGCATCAAAAGGAATTAGTCAAAAATAATAAAGGCATGACAATCCTGAGGAAAATGTGACATTTACTGTAAATGACAAGTTTGACACAGCATCATTATGCACTATATTAGTGCAGCGTTCTTTATTCTTCACATATTTCAACAATGAGTTTTCTAGTGTTTACATTTCGTTCAAAGACTTTACAACTGGATCATGTATTTTGAGAAACGCAAGGAAGAATGAGTTGAAGTGTCTGAATTTACCAGGTTTTTTTAAAGTTTCTTCCTTCTTATCCTGTTTTCTAGTCTGGAATATGATTTTGCTTCATTTCCACCTACAGGACAGAATAAGGATTGTTATGAAAAAGCATAGGTGGTTTCTTAACCAAGAATATTTTTTAAACAGTTGAGTAGATAGGTGTTTTGATGAATGGCTAAAGGATTTGATTGTTTAAAAAAGTATTTTAAATTAAATTAAACCATGTAGATACATTATGGCCAGTTTAAATTGTTATTCAGTTTAATTAACACAAACTCTGCTTTTGTATTTAAATTTTCTTATCTGAAATATTTATAAATTCTTTTTTTGAATTTAATTACCTGACCTCATTTAATATACATCAAACACAAATGCAGTTTGTAGAAGGTCTTGCTTTTTTAAATGTTTTGAAACCACTGAGAAGTTACATGTTGTAAACATCTGGGAACATTTGAAGAGGGTAAGTGTTTATAATAGTGTCTGTTGCAAGTGGGAAAGTGCCATCTTGTGGTATTGACTTGTATTTATAAGCAAATAAAGTGCTAGAGAGAGCGAGGAAATTGCTTCTGGTATGTTGATTTAAATGTGTGCAAACAAGATTCATTATTAGTCTGTGTGTCTGAGGCTGGACTTGGATTTCAAATGATTCTGGCATATTTTGGGCTGCAGTGATTAGTGAGGGAAATATTGTAGGCAAGTATAAAATGAGAGAATAATTGCAGATCTGGAGAATGTTTGGTCTTAATTTTAACAAAGTGCTGCTGCTTATTCCAATAACTAGAAAGAAGAGAAAAAAATGTTACCAGACAAGCACCTGCGTGGTCCTTCTCAGCCCATGGTTACTTCAGAGCAGATGAACACAAGAGGTTTTAACCAAAGCAGAAGGCAATGCTTGTCTTGCTGTGTTGCTATTCACAGCTTTGTAAAGTGATTTGAATATTACAGCTTCATCAAAAGTGATGGATTTAGAGATAGGTTTCCTTCCTCAGGTCGGGATCCCACCCATCCAGCATTTCTCCTGCAGCATCAAGTAGCGATGGGCTCCTCACTACAGGAAGGACATTGAGGTGCTGGAGCAAGTCGAGAAGAGCAGCCAAGCTGGTGATGGGTCTAGAGAACAAGTCCTATGAAGAGAGGCTGAGGGAGCTGGGATTGTTTATTTTGGAGGAAGCTGAGAGGAGACCTCATTACTTTCTACAGCTACCTGAAAGGAGATGATAGTGAGGCAGGTGTTAGTCTCTTCTCCCAAGTGAATAATGACAGGACTAGAGGAAATGGCCCTGAAATTGCACCAGGGGAGGTTTAGACTGGAAATTGGGAAGAATTTATTTGCCAAAAGAGTAGTCAGGCACTGAAGAGCTTGCCCAGGGAGGTGGTGGAATCACCACCCCTGGAGGTAGTAAAAAACCATGTAGACGTGGCACTTCAGGACATGCTTTAGTGGGTGTTTGGTTTTTTTGTTTTGCTTTTTTTCCCTCCTGGCGGGATGGTTGGACTCAGTGATCTTGGAGGTCTTTTCCAACCATAATAATACTGTGATTCTGAGATGATACTGTGTCATCAAAGCAAGGTCAGGGTTGCATGGTCCTCTTCCTGCATTTAAAAAAAAAAAAAAAAAAAAAAAGGCGGCTGGAATTGCAAGGGGAAATTGTCTCACTTATTTCTGGCCCTGGGGATGTTCTTCTGGCCCTACTTTCTACTTTAGAACTATTTATGGTATAAAAAACCAACCTGATCTGGTGTTCCCCAGTAACACTGGGGGCCTAAGTCTTTTCTTAGTGGTGACCTGTACTGAATCTTTGAGTAAAAGAGCTACAAGGGGAATAATGATCTAGTGCTAATAAGAATACTGTCAGGTCTTAATGTATTTTTTTCTGTGGGCTGCAGTGTGAGGGGAATGGTTCTCTCTGAATAATGAAGCAATAAACTCAGTTAAGCATGGTGTTCAAAAAGGCGTTGGGAAGTTGGTGTAATAACAAAAAATGACAACTACAACATGTGGTCATTGCCCTCAACATCAAGGTGAGTTACAGTGCAAACCATGATGTCCAGCACAGGAGATGTGGCTGTGGTGGGAGGTGAGGAGCTACAGCTCCAACTCTGCACAGGGTGTGTTCATACAGAGCAGACAGAGCTGGGGTTGTGCTTCAGTTTGGTGGTAAAATGAAATAAAAGGAGGGGAAGGTTTTGCTGTCAGCTGCTGCCAGCCCTGTGCTGTGCACCTGAATCCTGGGTCTGCTTGTCCTGCTTGGGCAGCATGGGGACTCAAATGTCACTATGCAATTGCATCTGTTTGATGATTTGGGATTGAATTAAACTGTGAGATTGATCTGAGGAGCTGGTGGCCCTGAAGGGTCCCTGAGGCTGAGGTTGCAGAATAGTGCAACAAAAGGAATTGGTTGTGCAGATACCAAGGTTATTGCTGTTCATAAGAGCCCTAGGTATCCTGCTGGGAGGGGTGCCCAGCATTCCACGGGATAACTGGAGTAAATTCCTACCTTTCTGCGTCTAGAGTGAGTCATGTTGTGGAAGAGGGATTACTCCCAATTCTTGCCTATTTGCAGTTTCTGAACTTCATGCTGAAGGATCTGGTACTGGCCCCGTCTGGAGACCGGCAAGAGATCTTGGTCCTGTTCAGGAGGTAATTCCCATGCCCCCAGCCAGGGCATCACATCTGTGATGGTGAGTGAAAGCATCTGCAGGTGAAGTTTGCCAAATGCCCTGGCAATCTGTCTTGATAGTTGATAACCAGATAATGAAAGAATCAACATTTTCTCATCTTTTGTTTCAATACTATTGATTTCAATCACCACGGCCAGGTGTTGCCGATTTTTGTATTATAGCTCCTTCTGTGGCATTTTCTCTCCTCTATCACATGCAATAGTCAAACAAAAGAGCAGCAGCTGAAGTCAGGCACCATTGGAAACAAATTCCCAAGAAGCATAGGAGCATTGCACACCTGCCACCATTTTGGTCATGCTCAGAGACAGGGTATTTGCCTGCCCAGGTACCATGTATGTGCATATCGTTGTGCCTAGACACTCCCAGCATCTGAGCTTTGGTATGAGGTGTGTAGAATCAAATGACATTTTTTTTCTGCAGAAATACCTTGAAGTCTCATGCACGTTAGTGTGGCCAGGTCCCAGCTGAATTCCTCTCCCCTGCAGCAACCACACCAGGAGTGTCAGTCAAGAATGAAGACTAATTTTCCTTGCTCTAGAAGCAGAGTAGTGTAAAAATTCCTACAAGACAACGTAGCTAAAGACTTGTAAATTAGCTTGTGCTTGTACTTTTATGTGTGGAAGAAGGGCCTAATTGCATAGTTTTCTTTGCCCAAGTACACTTATATTCACAGCCAGTTTCATCAGGAAATGAAGAAAATATTATCTGGGATGAAAAAAAATTAGTTGAACACTTTCAGTTTGGCTTAGTCCTGCTAAGTATGAAGTTATCATTGAGATTAGGCCGTTTGCTGCTAACATGGTATAGCTGGTTTTGTGAAAGACTTACTTTTTTTCTAAACTCAATTTACATTTAAAAATGGAAGAAATGTAGCTTAAATAAAATTGGGGGGCTTGTTTTTAATTCGGAGCTAGTAATGATAAAAAAAATTAAAAATATTTGTACTTGGGACCTTTTGAAAGATGGATCAGGATACCTGATGCATTAACATAGCTCAGGACAGATTATGGTTCTGTCTGGGTTAGAATGTAATTTAAATGAATCAACTTCCACATCTTACAGCTTGACATGCGCCTGCCCTGGACAGGAGCTTGATTTATATTCTCTTTATGAAGATGTATCTGTGCACTTACTGTCACGGGCCATCAGCATGCATGTGCTGCTTGGTTCCCAGTGCCACAACCTGACAGGTGACTCTGTTACTGTCACTTAACTGCTGACACGAGTTGTGCTGTGAAGCTGTTGCGGTGTGACACACCTGACTCGTGGCGCTTCCGACGGGCCGCACCTCCTGCTCCTGTCAGACGCAGGAGATTAACTGGCCTGGAATTCCTTTAGGTTTTATGACTGTGAGGTTGCCTTGGACAAGCCTGCCTGGCCCCTCAGGATGACTAGGGCTAGAAACATCAGTGTAGGAACCTCAGGGATTTGTCTGAACCGGCTGGATCGATGGGCTGAGGCCAACCATCTGGGCTTCAGCAAGGCCAGGTGCCGAGTCCTGCACTTGGGCTACAACAACCCCAGGCAATGCTACATGCTGGGGGAAGAGTGGCTGGGAAGCTGCTTGACAGAAAGAGACCTGGGCGTGCTGATGGACAGGCAGATGAACATGAGCCAGCAGTGTGCCCAGGTGGCCAGGAAAGCCCATGGCATCCTGGCCTGCATCAGGAATAGTGTGACCAGCAGAAGTAGAGAGCCGATTGTCCCCCTGTCCTTAGCACTGGTGAGACCACACCTTGAGTCCTGTGTGCAGTTTGGGCTGCCACAGTGTAAGAAGGACATTGAGGTGCTGGAGAGGGTGCAGAGAAGGGCAACAAAGGTGATAGGGGGGGTCCTGAGCGTAAGTTTTGTGAGGAGCAGCTGAGGGAGCTGGGGCTATTCAGTCTGGAGTAAAGGAGACTGAGAAAAAATGTGGAAAGTCCACAGCGACTGTTGACATCAGTGTTTTCCCTGTTTACAGTGGGTGTTTCAAGCCTTCCTCTGATGAGACAAAAGCCTTGTCCTCAGGTATATGATCCAAAGCAGGACTTTGGAGATTTCTCTATGACAGGGTTTTTTTTCTTCCAACATAGTCTACGTAGAATTTGTGTCCCAGCTGCAGTGACTGCTTGTGTTTCAGCTGCTATAGGTGAACTGTTTGTTTTGAGAGGTGTAAGAAACACAGTTGCTGAAACTCAGACAGTGTCTGAGCTGTCTGTCCCAGTGAGTGACTGTCAGGAAACAGCAGAGAGGTCATGCCAGAGCAACTAAGACCAATCTGTTGTTTACTCTAATGGCCCCACAGCACTTTTTTAACCGGGCAGAACACTTCATCTTCTAGTATCTGACAGTCCTGGAGCAGAGAAAATGGGGGTTTGTATCTTAGTTCCAGCCTTGCTTCTGGTTTCTAATGCAGTGATGGACTTAGCTGCATGAGGGGCTCAGTAGAGGAGCACCAGAGACACATCTGTACAAGCTCTACCCCATGATCAACTGCTGCACCGTATGGTGGCAGCAGTGACACTTGGGCAGGTTTCTTATTGCTGGGAACCATCACGAGGTTATTAATTCTCCAGCAGAGACTGGTGGAAAATAATCGCTTCACATATTTGATGCAATCAGCTGATGGAGCCTGTTAAAACCTGAATTGGGATGAGCAGCTGTAACGCAGATGTGTCAATGGCATCCTGGCCTGCATCAGGAATAGTGTGACCAGCAGAAGTAGAGAGCCGATTGTCCCCCTGTCCTTAGCACTGGTGAGACCACACCTTGAGTCCTGTGTGCAGTTTGGGCTGCCACAGTGTAAGAAGGACATTGAGGTGCTGGAGAGGGTGCAGAGAAGGGCAACAAAGGTGATAGGGGGGGTCTTGAGCGTAAGTTTTGTGAGGAGCAGCTGAGGGAGCTGGGGCTATTCAGTCTGGAGTAAAGGAGACTGAGAAAAAATGTGGAAAGTCCACAGCGACTGTTGACATCAGTGTTTTCCCTGTTTACAGTGGGTGTTTCAAGCCTTCCTCTGATGAGACAAAAGCCTTGTCCTCAGGTATATGATCCAAAGCAGGACTTTGGAGATTTCTCTATGACAGGGTTTTTTTTCTTCCAACATAGTCTACGTAGAATTTGTGTCCCAGCTGCAGTGACTGCTTGTGTTTCAGCTGCTATAGGTGAACTGTTTGTTTTGAGAGGTGTAAGAAACACAGTTGCTGAAACTCAGACAGTGTCTGAGCTGTCTGTCCCAGTGAGTGACTGTCAGGAAACAGCAGAGAGGTCATGCCAGAGCAACTAAGACCAATCTGTTGTTTACTCTAATGGCCCCACAGCACTTTTTTAACCGGGCAGAACACTTCATCTTCTAGTATCTGACAGTCCTGGAGCAGAGAAAATGGGGGTTTGTATCTTAGTTCCAGCCTTGCTTCTGGTTTCTAATGCAGTGATGGACTTAGCTGCATGAGGGGCTCAGTAGAGGAGCACCAGAGACACATCTGTACAAGCTCTACCCCATGATCAACTGCTGCACCGTATGGTGGCAGCAGTGACACTTGGGCAGGTTTCTTATTGCTGGGAACCATCACGAGGTTATTAATTCTCCAGCAGAGACTGGTGGAAAATAATCGCTTCACATATTTGATGCAATCAGCTGATGGAGCCTGTTAAAACCTGAATTGGGATGAGCAGCTGTAACGCAGATGTGTCACATCACAGTTGTGTTGTCATTCTGTTCCTTTGTATGATATGACAGGTCCACAGCAATTATTTTTAAATGCAGTCTCTATTACTGCGAACCGGTAACTTGAAACATTCACTGTTTTATTTGCCTCATGCCAAGTGAGATTTCACTCAATTTGTCATTAAAACCACTGTCCTCTTCTGTGGAAAGAGAGTATGTTTACATAAACAGCTCTCCAGTAACTCTTCGTTTTCTAGAGGAGCAAGGGGCTGGCATAACTTCTCAGTCTCACCAAGCTTTGTCCACAAAACCTGTGCTGATGAGTCCACAGGACTGAAGGCAGATGTGGGGGTACAAAGCTGGTCATTGCACTTGGTGGGTTGTAGAAAGGCCAAGGGGGCAAACTCCCTTCCTTTGTCATTCCTGTATGTGCCACATGGATCGTTTTTTGAAAAAAAAACAACAAAACAACAAACCACCTCCAAAAAAAACCCCACAAACCACTTCAATTTTGCAAAGTTGTGCAGAATTTTTAAGGCTCTAGCAGAACATGAGTTAGAAATTAAGAGCTGCTCAGATTACTGTGCTCTGCAATCCCCACAGCAAACAGTTATCATTTCCCTTTTACAGAAATCGTAAGACTGGCTGAGTTTGCAACCCTGCTCACAAATCATGATGGATGAGTCTCCCAAATAATGAAAAATTTTAGTATTTTCCCATATAATGCTCATGCTTTTACTCTTCATTATCCTATTTCCATTGCCATGACAGCCAGGAAGGTACAACTCTCACAGTCAGAGAGGTGTCTGTCTTGCCTAATCACGTGGGAAGTGGATGTTAGGGAAAAAAATAACCAACTAATGCTGTGAAATCTGAAATCAAATGAGGAGTCTTGCAGCCCAGAGCACTGGGGATGCAGCATTGGAGCCAGTAGTGGCTCTGGCAGGGCCAGTGCTGGGGCTTCTGGGGAGAAACCTCCCAGTTAAGGTGCTGTTGGTGCCTGGAGCTGCTGCTAGGTGCAGTCAAGCATGTACTGACTTTCATGTTTTGTTTGTCTGCCTTCTGCTGCTGGCTTCGTTTCTATTAATTATATTTCATTTTCTTTTGCTTCCTTATCTGCATCACTTGCCTTTTTTTTTTTTTTTTGTAAAACTTCTGATCAACTTTATAAAGTTTCTCCCTTGCTGACACAGAAACAATGAATATGGATCAGAATTTTCATTTCCTTTTTTTACCACATCCATTTGCTTGCTAGAACAAGCTTGCCAGCCTAGTTTTACTTTGATAAACCTAATAAAGAAAAAACACTTCCCAGCTCCATATTATTTTATACCTTGTTTGTGACTTCAGCATCCCTCATACAGGCTTAAAGAGAATTTATTCCTTATTGCCCTAGAGTCATTTCAGGAGAGCACTTGTGTTTTTCCTGACATAAAAATGTCCCCCCTATAACATGATGAATATTAAATAGGTGCTTGAATGGAAATGAAGCGACATGCACTGACCTGACAGCTCCATTTATTCCAGCACAGCCGGGAGGGAACTGAAATGTCAGGTTTGTCCGGCCATGGGCACGAGGCCTCGCTGCTGAATTGCTTCATCAAGTGACCAATTTCCATCAATGGGCCTAGAAATCTCTTCTGCAGAGAGAGTATGCCCTGCTTGCCTAAGGAGTTCCGTGGCTACCCAGCTGAAAGCAGAACTTGGCTGAAAAAAGTACGTAGCTGGTTTCTGCTCCTCTGCTGCTTCCTGAAGAGAGCGGTGCTGGTTGGGGTGGTGTAAGGTGGAAAATCTGGGTTCATTTATATGGCTGATGTGTTGCTTTTAGTAAGACTGATAGTTTTGCTGGTTTGATACCACTAGGGAACAGGGATCAGACACTTGATGCTCCAGCATCCCTGAAGCACCCATCCTCTCAGTGGGAGCAGGGCAAGGGCTGAGCATCTGGAGCTCTGGAGTTCATATCCATGAGGTCTCCCAACAACTTGGCTTTTTTTTTTCCCCCTTTCCCAATATGTGACATTTTTAATGTCACAAAATAAACTTGTCTGGAGGCTCAGCAGAAGGGCCTGGGCTGGAAACCAGGTCCTGATCCATAGCTAAGGCACAGAGTTAGGGGAGCAGGTGTCAGCTTTCCTTTTTCCCACCCATTTCATGGCAGCCACGCGTCCTCAGGCTCTGCACAGCATAGATCACGTACGGGTCTTCACTGGCAGGTTTTTTCAATTCCTTTTTCCCCTCCAACACTGCTAGTCAATAATTCCAGTGTGGATATTTTACCCCTGGAGCTGTGGACATATTTTTAAGTGTTTGCAGAATCAGAAGGGAAATGCAACTCAGCTTTTAGCTGTTTGCTCCTTCCTTTAGCGCAGTCACAGGTGGATTTTGCTGCTCACCTCCCAGACATGCTGACTCACGCCAGTTGCTCTCCCTTCCCTGGGTTACACTTTCTCCAGCTACAGGTGCCAACCAAGTGACAACTTGAGTCATTAAATGACTTAAAGATGGTGGTGTCATTGCAGGGGAGCAGCAGATGTCCTTTTTCTGTGCAGCAGCCAGTAGTGAGGGCAGCAGGGCTGTTTGTGCAGTGTGGGGCAAACTGGATTTATTATTTTCTCTCTAGGTGTTTATCTGAGCAATGCATTGTGCTAATTCATATTGTATTGGATTCTGTTCCCTTTGGGAACTGATGGAAAAATGGCTGTGCTGATAGAATGCACTCCAAGTGCCCTTAACAAGTCAAACGTGCTCACATTATGCCAATGGCTTCTCCATGTGTTTATTTTGGAGTAATAGAAAAATGACTGTATCTGCACTACCCATAAATGTAAGGGGAACAACCTGATTAATTATTCCTCACTTTATAAAAAAATGGCTGGGCACAGAACAAATAGCATCAATCTACCTGGGATTATTTTAACTGACACATTTGCTCAGTTGAAATAAAAACCTGTTTCGCGCCAGTGTTGGGCAGGGGACCTGCCCACAGCAGCAAACGTGGCTGCCCCAAGACGATCAGCATGGTCTGCTCTGAGACCACCCCATGCTCCTCCCTGTCCTCCACCTTGCTCGTCTGCCAGTTCTGCACTGCATGGGTATGAAAGGTCTGGGAGTATTTTTACTGTCCCACGTTAGTGAATAATTGAATTCCATAAAACTATTAGGCAATAATAGATAAGATTGAGCTAAAGTGAGTATCAAAATCTATATGATGTTAGCTAAAAATAGCATATTAAAAATACATACTGCAATAAACCCAGTCTGAATGCAACAAAGCAAATGAGGCTTCATTCTGATTCCCTGTGCCTTTCAGGAATGCAAGAAAAAAGGTGGGGAAACACGCACACGCAGTAGAAACCCATCCTGTTCCAATTTGTCAAGTCTGCTAAAGGTGAAGTTAGGAGCAGCTTTGCTTTGCCTTGAGGTGGGATTTCACACAGTGCCCGCAAGCCTGAGCTTGTTTGCGTGCCCTCAGGAATGGCTTGTTTTTTTAAAAAAATATTGCCTTCTCAGATGTTCTGGAGACCCTTGAAGAAGTCAAGCCCTGGCACCGTGGCCTCTCATCATGTCGCCTCAGGACACCCTCTCTCAAGCTGTAAGGGGGGACCTCAGTGCTGAGAAGAGGCAGGAGCTGCGCCAGGGCTCACACACACAGGGACATCATGGAGCAGGTGGGTGAGACATGGGGCCACCCCAGGCAGGTGTGGAGAAGACCCTGTCCCTCGAGGAGGTGGATTTAGGGCAGCCAACAGTGGGATCCTCAGGAACACAGAGCGAGTCAGCCCTGGGCATGGAAAGTGTGACTAGGAAGAGGGCAGGGGTCGGTGCCTACACTTCTTCCAAACTCCCGTTTGCTTCAAAATCCCCGATAGGATCTGCCCTCTCAGCTTGAGATGCATTTCCCCTCTGGACTCTGACCTTGGGGTGCATGTGAAGACATAACAAAGCCCAAAACACAGCATCAATTGCATTCAAGTCTGTGTATCTTATAATCAAACTTAAGTACAGTAGTAAAGCAGTTATTCCCCCCACACCCCGTAAGTGCTTGTAGAGGTGTTTTGCCACCTTGCTGTGATGGCAATAAGCCTTTATCTGAACAAATTGATCCTGAGCTACTGGAGTTTGTACCTTGTTTGCTGCTGCCTTGCCTGCTGTTTCTACCCTGGCTCTGACCAGGTACAAATAATGAATTAACTGCTAGATAAGCCCTGTGCTCCCCTGAGCAATTATTCTGGCTTCTGCCATAGCAGACTCAATTTGTCCTGCAATAAGTCCAATTTTCTGAGAAGTTAGTTCTGGCTTGGGTATTAATCATCCACATCTGGGTATCTTTTGAGGGGGAGCCAGCTGTGAGTCAAGCTGTCAGGGATGTGGAAAAGCATGTCCTCAGAGTGCCCTGGTCCTTTTGGGGATGCAAATGCACTCCCAGCTGCATGTGGCATTAAGTCACTTAGTGAAGTGTGGAATGGTATAAAATATGTAAGGATCTTGGGCACCTGGGTAGTGAGTTAGCAACCCCATGCTTCCCTGTCTCTGGAAGATCAGCCCTACTTTAACACGGATTTAAATCTCAAACATGTACAATTTGTTTGGAAGGGTTTGCTGCTGAGAAAGGTTATTTTGTGCATCTGCTAATTAATTCTGGGCAAGAAGTGTCATTAGATGGCAAGAAAGAAAATCATGCCAAACAGTGTTTGAGCACCAGGTGGCAAGTACCAATCCACCTGCTGAAAGAGCAAATCATGGCAGTGACATGGAGACCCCAGTCTGGAGATGCTGGCCTGCTCAAGGCTTTTCTCCCTGTGGTTTAGCTTCAAGGAGCTCAAACAGTGTAAACCAGTGTCCCTGCCTGTGCAGAGGGGTCAGAACTAGATGAGCTTTAATGTTCCTTCCAATCCAAACCATTCTGTGATTCTAAGATGGTAGCTCTTTTCAACCTACCCTCAGAGATGCCACGTTACCGAGTACAGAAGTGGGAAGAGCTCCACAGGGACTCCTCCAGGGATGGGAACCAGCAGCAGTTACGATAATCCCACCTTGTAGGTTAAATAATCCTACTCTTTTCCTGCCCTGGCAAGAAACTTGGCAAATTGTGGTTTTGCTGAGTCTAGTGAGGTTTGTGAGAGCTTCTGCACCAGCTTCCTCATTGTAACCAAGGTTTCCTTCTTTGCATAAGGTTTTACTGGGACAAAATTGCCTGCTGTGTTAAGAACCATTTCTGTAAACATCAGTAAAAATAGCTGCATAATTGATGTTAATCACCTGGAAAACTTCAGCTGCATCTCCAGAATGCTATTGATGTCTTGGGTGCACTTAACTGGGTACATAAATAACTTTCCCAGTTGTCCAAAAAGCTAAGTCCCACACTGAGAGGTGCTGGCAGTGAGAATTTACGCTCTTGTGACCAATCTTTAAGCAGATGCAGAATCACAGGCAGTGTTATATCCTGTTTGCTCATTTTGAATATATTATTAAGTGTTTATTGGTACCAAAAGATCATCATTAAATAGCATGCCAACTGCAGATGAACATTATATTGTTGATGGCTGGTGGCACAGGAGATGAGGGAATTTTATTAACATTGTCATTTCCAATCCTCAGCATCATAAATGACTTGGACATTTTCTATTACAGTTGCAGATATACCTTAACATCACAAAAGCAACCACAGTGTGGGAAATTAGGTATAAACTGAAAAATAATTAAAGGCCTGGTGACAACTTGATAACACCGAATAATTAGAGTGTTGGTAACAAATCCTGAATTTTAATTTTCTCACTGTAGTTGATACTAGTAATTGAGATCAAAAGCATCTTCAGTGCTTTAGGAAAGCTCACTCACGTATGTATTATTTAAGGAGGGAAAGGAAAAAAGATGAACACCATAGCTCTGGGTTAGGTTTGCTGACAGGGTGGGAACCACGTGAAATCCTGCAGCCAGGAAGGCAGCGGAGCCGGCCGAGCCACTCCTCACAGGGCATGGAGCTGCAGGAGGTACCTGCAGTAGCCCCTGCAGGGTTATTTATGTTTAGGATACACTCCCCAGGCAATAGGTGAGTGAAGGGGACTGGGAAGGGGGGGGGCTTATTTTAAAACATGTGACTGCTACGTGGGAGCAAACACGAGATCTGCAGCATGGATGTGGGCTCTACCAAATTGAGCCTAAGGGCACAAGCTGTGGAGCAAGAAGAAATGGCCAAGTTACACTGGAGCTTCTTCATTTGCTTCTCTGCCCTGGGATTTTTGAAGCAGTCGTGGTGCTGATTCATTAAGTTTGCTGAGATGTTTGGTACTGGTCCTTTCATGACTCCTCGTGCGTGCATGGAGTGATGGGTCACCTCCCAGCCCAGTGGTTGGACCCTTTCTGGGGTAAGTAGTTAAAATCTGTCTGGGGGAAAAGGAAATGGGGTTTTGTGGCTACATGGGGGAGAGCAAGGACAGAGGGAGAGAGCCTGAGCCATCAGGGCCTGTTGTCACCTCATTGGCCATGAAGACCTTACGCACAATCATAATTATGGTGGCTGTAATGACTTAGGTAGCATCATTGTCTGAAAAGATATTCAGTAACTTAGTGTTGCCCAGGGTTCATGCTGCATGGTTTTACACATGCAGGGAGATGGGTCTGCCCTGGAAGGGTTTCTGGGGCTGACCCTGCACCCCTCTATGCCAGGGTCACCCCATGGGGGTGGCAGAGGGTTTGCAGGGGTGGTTCTGCCCTTTGCTGCATTATGGGGTGACCACCCCAACTGGAGCCAGCCCACTACAGGACTGGGGGAGAAGCCCAGCAGAAATCTTTCACAGCTGGAGGGAAGATGATAGAAGGGTGCTTGTGCCTGGTGCTTGCAGTAGAATAATGCTCTTTTTTTCTTGACCATATATATATCCATATGCTCATAGAAAATTTTAAAATTAGCTCTATTTTCTCCCTATGCTGAAATGAGTAATTACTGTACATTTGATGTCTAATAGAACCAAATTATGCTAATATTTTGACATAGTTTCAAAGCCATGTTTAAATACTGAGAGTGGGCAGAGCTTAACATGTGGTGAAGAGCATTTTGGCTCTGATTGTGTGTTTAGGACCAGAAGCAAGTGCCTTATCTCCTCCTTTATCCACTTCTGATCTCTTGTTGATTATCTCAATATCCTTTGTATCCTGCCTGACCCCTCGTTTGGAAAGTCTCAGGCATTGGCTTTGCTATGTAGTCTTCACTTGGGATTCCAAGAGAAATCAAACTGTAAATAATAAGCAGAAGTAGGAGGCATTTCTGTAGGACTGGGGCACTAGGGGATGTTTAGGGAGAGACTACACAGCCAATACCTGGCTGCCTTCCCAAAGACTAGGAGATCTTGGGATGAAATAAAGCACAACCACCTCACAAAGCATGGACTGCTCCAAGGGACTGACAATCTCAGTGAGCAAAAAAAAAGCTGTTGGGAGGGAGAGAGGAAAAGAAGAAAGATTTTGCTGAGGTCTTGCAGTATAGCAGCAGCTCCTTTGCTGCACAGCATCCCATCTTCCCCAGCAAACCAATGCCCACATTTAATGAGCTTGTTGAATATTCCTGTAATTCAAGCAGTCTCTCCTAAGGACTGCTGCTGGAGCAGGTGGGACAGGGGCTGCAGGGCTGCAGTGAGGGTGCAGGGAGCACCCAAGGTCATGTCTGCATTGGGATGAGGACATACCAGCCCTGAGCACATCACAGCTGGTGTCATGGCCCTTGGCAGGGCAGGACCCTGCAGGCACTCCAGGGATCCCTGCAGATGCCAGGAGGAGCCCCAGGAGGACCAGGATCCAGCTCTTGCCACACTGCAAAGCCAAGGGCAGGATGAAGGTGTATTTTCCAGGCAAGAGTTTTCCCTGGGTTTAGCTCTGCTGCCTCTTAGAGCTGAGCAGCACAACAGCAGATTGTAAAGGGAGTTGGAGCCCTGTGACTCTATCAGTTTTGATCAATTTCTCAGTCGAGTTAGTAATACACTAGAGAGTGTGTCAACGTGCTTTATGGAGGTCTGCAAGTGCCTACCATGGCTAATCCATAAAGCTCAAATGGTTTCCTGGAAAACAGACATTCTGTTGTCACCATGAGGAGACTACTAAGCAGCAGGGGAAAAAGAGATGGAGTTTGCTAGTACCTGTTTGAGCTGCTGGGAACGCTGTGGGCAGGAAACGTGGGGAGCACCTGAAGGAGGGGCTCAAGGCAACTGCCCACAGTGTCCAAGAGCCAGAGAGAGCAGGGAAATGGCCACCATTGCCACCCCAGAGCCTCTTCAGCTCTCACCCTGCAGTCCTTCCAGCCCCTCACCCAGCAAAAGCAATGGCACTTCTGTTTATTTCCAATGAAACACAGCAAACTGATTTTTGTGATTCATGGAAATGCAATTTAAAACACACACCCTCCCCCCCCGCCTCTGCACTCCAATCCTTAAAACATGGATTGCTGTGAACTGGTAGCTCCATACTGAGTAGGAAAGACATTTCATCACACAAATATTTGAGCAGTTCTCCCAGTTTTCTGAGTCTACCACTATCATATAAGACTATTTTGCATTCGGGGTATCTACCAAAGCCTTTTTCCTGAGACTCTCCAAGACTCCCTGACTCTCTCTCACACCTCCCCACCAACCACTGAAGGCTTTAATGAAATTGCTTTTAAATTAACCCATTTTTTAAAACTATTTCAAAGCATCTTATGTGTTTTGACCCCTGGGACTGCATTTTGGGTACCCCACCATACCTCAGGAACTTCAATGTTACTGCATTAGGAGAGTTTTTTCACATTGATTTGGCTCCAGGAGCTGGCACTTAAGATTAGACAAAAATATCCTGACATTTAAGAAAAAACAGTAAGAGTGGGTGCTCACTGTGAAGTCCAAAGTGGACTTTACAGAAAGATGAAACTTTCTGTATAGCTAGAGCCCTTCTCTTTCCTTACCCACTGTAGCACTGCTTGTGCATTGCATGGATCCCCTCATCCCATACATGCTCATGGTATAAGTCTATGGAGGGTTTCTGCCTCAGGAAGCAGGGCTGATCCTGCCTGCACCTCTGCCAAACCAATCTGATTTTATCTCTCCTATTCATAGGAGAAATACGGATTTCAAAGGAGGAGAAAAAATGGCCCAGAGGTTTGATTATTGAGCCTGAGGAAAATCTGGCTTTTTTCCACAGTAGCTGTTCCAAAGTATGGCTATTCTCAGAGATTACCAGTTTGCTGAATACCCTTTTTTCCCCTGCTGTGTTTGATATAAAGTATTTTTCCTTTATAAAAGAAGAATAATCCACAAACTGAAAGCTAAGCCTTTTGCCTTTCCCCATGCCAAGTTTTGATGCAGAGAATAATATTCAGCAAGCAATAATCACATCGTAGCTATTGCCTAAGGACTGGTTTGGACAGGATGAAAAGTCGGCGAGTGATAAGTTTCCAGAAGACCTCTCTCAGCTTCTAAAAAAGCAAAAGCAAAGACAACAACAGCCCATGTTAGCAGGAAAGGCCAGCTCGGCTCACTAAGGGAGGATCCAAGTGTGAGACAAAGAGCAGAAAAGTGTCCTTGCATCCCCATCTAGTGGCTTTTTGTAGAGTAAGTCTGTAGTCCTTTTTGTTTGGGCAGCATTTTCTCCTCTACCTGTTAAGGCCTTGCAATCTGCTAAAAGACAGACCAGCACATGGCTAAAGTTGAAGCAGAAGTGCAGGGTTAAGTCAAACCTTCTCGATTTTATGTATTTCTTAGATTCAAAATGTTTATAAATGCTCCTCAGTAAGTTTTTCAGGCTTTCAAAGTGGTTTTCTTCCCCTGCTCACTTGGTGGCCAGAGCAGTTGCAGCAGCATTGGGTTGCAGGGCTTCAAAGGGACCCGCTGCCACACTCTGGGGAACCAGTATTTGCTGCCTGATATAAATACCAAGGTTTGAGAGATGGCAGAACTTACCAAAAATGGAAAGGAAACATTAAACCATCTTTCAAAGAAATGTCAATTTAGCTAAGGATAAGAGCAGGACAAACCAGAGAAAGTGACAGGAGATCAGCCAAAGCTTCTGTGAAAGGTGAGCATCATCCATGGGACTCTCAACCTGCTTTCCCACTGTTTGTTCTCTCTCTTTACCCAGAAAAATGTGAGTTGCCATCTCATTTCCACTGGTGGCATAAAAAGAAGTATTCCCATTTTGTGACAGATTTTCACCCAGCAGAGTGGCTTCTCTTGAGGTGCTTTGGCCGCTTGGAGTGTTCCAGCCTCTTCCCCTTGGAGGTGGTGGCATCACACACATGGTGACGGGAGGTGCAGCCTTGCTTTGAGAGAGGTCAGTAAACAGAATTTAAATTCTGATCTTTTATTTTAGGTGCAATTTAAAGATGATAGGTGACATTAACAATTTGACAATGCTTTTTGTGTTACCTCCTCTCTGAGCTCTTTATGGCTGTTATGGGTGTCTGGGTTTGCCAGCAAAGTGCATCACCCTGCAGTGCACTCTTCTAAATCCAAACTGCCCAGCTGTGACTCCTGCTCCTGCAGATGCACTTGCTCCCAGTTATGGACTGGTGAGTGAGCGCCACTGATGCACGGGAGCACCAGTTTGGCACGCCAGCACTGCTGAGAAACCTTAGCATAAAGCAAAGCTCCCCTGGGCTGAGCTCCCCTGGCCACAACCCCCTCCTCAGCCACCCCAGCCCTGTGGGGGCTGCGATGCTGCAAACCAGCGTCCTTTACCACAGCCTTGTTTCTCATAAAAAACTCCTGTTCCCCTTAGTCCATCCCCTTGAACCAGAAAAACTTCTCAAGGACCAGTCTCCACAGCCTTGGGCTCTTCAGGCGTAAAAGGCTCACCTTACCATGCCTGTCTTTGTTCTCACAAAGATTTGGTTTTTTTACTGCTTTCAGGTCTGTAAGGCAGCTGCTCTTCACCTCCAATCAAAGAGCCTTTTCCAAAGCTGGTCACGTTGGCCTCTCCCTCTGCCCTCACCTTAGCTCTATAATTACAACTACATGAGATATGACCTCTAGTAAAAGTAGTTTGAAAAGGATGGTGTGAAAAGGTCTAGTAGAACTAATCCAGCAGCCAGGCTTTAATGAAAAGCCAGGAATGGCTATGTTAAAAAAAAAATAAAAAAAAAAAATTTGATCTCCAGGCCTAGATGCTTCATTTTTTTGGGAGGTTGAATTGAAGCACAAGCCCTGTAACAGTGAGTGCTGTTGCCACTGGGGAGGGAGAGATTCTTCTTTAACACCGTCTTTTTCAGTACTTATCAGAAGTCCTATGCTTTTCCTTTTAGGAAAAAAAACATCTATAGACACATATAAAACCAAATGCTACTGCTTAAACTCCATGATTTACCGCTGCCCAGGAGCTGTTAGATATTTAACAGGATGAATGCAAAACAAAGCATCTTCCTTTAGTGAGAATCTTGTCTTTGACTACCAGAAAAGTGAGTGCTACAAAATTGCTAGTTATCTTCCTCTCTACCAGAACTTGACTATGCGTAGAGTAACATTTGTACCAAATACTTTGCTCCGGAGAATACAGAAACTGCCAGTTATACATTAAAAGTCTGGTCTAGGAAATGGCAAATGTATAACTAACTGATGCAAATCTTTCATTAAAAAAAAGAAATAGTGTTGCGGAAGATCTCTGCTCACCAGAAAAATCAAAGTTACATTGCAGGTACCTGAATCAGTTGTTCTAGGTGGAGCTGGAAGGTCTGCAAAACATAAACGAACACCATGAGGAACTCTGTAAAAATGCCCAGGCCTTCCTGCCATTCATCAGCCTAGGAGCTGATCACTGCCTTGTGTTAGAAGGTAAATTCATGGAAATTTGATTTCCAAATACCTGGACTTCCCTGCTTGGAGGTGCAGGTCCAAGGCTTGTGGTGACAGGTTAATGGGGCCAGGGCCTGGAGGGGGTCTTGGTGCCAATAGCAGCCCTGGGCACGCTCACCCCTGGGCCAAAGCAGATATCCTATTTCTGCAGGATCAGCCCCAACCTGACCCCAGCAGCCACAGCGTGTGGGCAGGAAAACACTGTGGCTTTGTTTTCCTGGCCCTGCAGCCCAGCTCCAGCCATCACCTCGTTGAGCCAACCCCCCAGCTTTTCACTTTGCAGGGAAAACAGCATTTAGAGGGGATTTAGTCACGAGCTTGCCAGAAGAGCCAGGAGCACGGCGTGTGGAGGGGACATCCT
>NW_009953703.1:1724646-1764236 GCF_000747805.2 Chaetura pelagica | reverse complement strand
CCCCCCAACCCCCCCCTGCCACTCACCCCTGCCTGGGCAGGCAGCTGCCCACAATGTGCTGTTGTTTCCAGCGCCGGGGACAAAGGCTGTTGTTGTAGGCTAATGCTGGCTCAGTGGTGGCATGTGCCTACGTGGGCTGTTGGAGCTGGGGTGGGGACACGGGGAGGGGGATGAGTCCCCAGGGGGTGTACAAGGAGGTTTCACGCAGCTCCTGGGTGCTGGAGGTTTCTCCACAGCTCCTGTTGCTTCGAGGAGGTACAGGCAGGGTGATGCAGATCCTGGCCCGTGGTATGGGGGGTGGAGGGGTGGTGGGGCCAGGGGGGCTTACCTGGGACCAGGGTGGGGGGTGGCCAGGGGGCAGGAGGGAGTGTTGGGGGGCTTGGCTGTGGGACATGGTTTGCTATCCAACAGTGCCATGGTGGGTGTCCGGGGGCTGGAAATATTCAGGGATATGAAAAGGCTGATGTAAAACCACCACCTGGATTGGTCAAACAACATCAGGGGCTAAATCTGCATTTTATAGCTAGCAAAAGGGTTCTGGTCTTTCCTCAGCTACGACTGGAATATTTTTGGTTAAAAGCAGTGATGTGGCTGTTTATAGCTTAACATGCTGCTGTGGACTTGCTTTTGGGTGGAGATCACTTAAATCTGTTTGGAAGCGAAATCTGGTATAAAGCAAAACAAGTCACTTGATGGTGAAGCCTCTATCCCCACCTGAGAGTGTGGTCCTCTGCCTCAGTAAGCTGTGTGAGCTGGGCTGTGTTTTGGGAGAGGGATCTCAGCAAGGGAGAAGTTTTATTTCTTGTCTGCTAAATCTGTTCTTCCCATTGTCTTCAGGGAAAGGGAGTAGAGAGGGTCCTGATGCTGAGCTCTCCACCAGCAGACCTCACATGGCCATATAAGCCTCTACATCCTTTTCTTTCTTACTTTCGTATTATTAGGTTTTAGTCATAAGGAGCATAATTCCTGTGGATGCTGCAGGTCTTGGTAGGAGAAAAGGCCAAACTGAGGTGCAGAGAGTACCCACAATTTTCTATATTGTGGTAGTGACCACTGCACCTCCCACTGTGCCATCCCATCCTGGGAAACCTCCAGCCACCTCTTGCTTGTTCAGCTCAGTCCCCCAAACCATTTTCTTGGTTTCTAATCCCTGCAGTTCAGCAAGCAGAGCAGAAGCATGAGCAGGCTGGGCTTGCTGCCCCAGGCCCCCAGCCCCCTCCAGCTGCAGTGCCCACTGGCAGGTCCTGCTGTCAGGCCCCATTTTTCCACCGAATCAGAGAAGTTTAAATCATCTGCTCGGGTCTCTGGGCAGCCAGTGAGCCCCTCTTCTCTCTGGAGGAGAGCAGGAATCTCCCACTGCATCCCTGGCTTGCCCGTCCATCAGGCAGCAGCACGACAAGGATGCAGGAAAGCATCTCCTCCTGCCCTGGGCAGGAGCACGAAGTAGGTAGGGCTCAAAGCAAATGAAAAAAGCAGATGCAAACGCCCTCTGGGTACGCCCGGTGCCGGCTGACACCCCTCAGCCACTTCCACTCAGGTTTTAAAGATGCTGAAGCCTCAATCCGATCCTGCTGCTTTTTTTTTCCTTGTCCTGCCCCAACACCCCCGGCCCCGCCGCGGCCACTCGCCGGGGTCCCCGCGGAGCCAGGAGCTGGGTTGCCACAGGGGCCGGGAACACGGCTAAATCCCTGCCTGCCCAGCCGCCTGTCCCGGCACCGCACCTGCCCCCACCAGGGACCCGGCCCCAGAGCTGGAGAGGTACGTGGAGTTTGGGAAGGACGGAGGGTGAGGGAGTGTTTCCTGGTGGGTGGCAGAGCTCTCTGTGCCCTGCACATGCAGTCTGTAATGCAACCTGCTCTGCTTGTGGAGGGGAAAGCTTTAACCTTGCTTTCTGCCAGCTCAGACTCAGCCAGCAGCTGCCCCCCCAGCATCCCGCTCCCTGACAGTCACCTCTTCCATCCTGCTGTTGGGTCTTAGGATGGGCAGCATCAGCCCAAAGTACTGCAGCCTGTTTTAAGCCAGGTTTTAGAGGGAGCTTGTTTGTCCCCAGCAATGAGTAAGCCTCTGTCACCTTCCAGCACAAAGTGTTAACTAAGCTTAGAAACTGCCTGGGGATAAATGGGAAAAGAAATGGTGGAAGAGTTATCCTGGCATCACCCATCCTCATGAATACTTGTGCAAAATCTGTGCAGGCCACCTGGCAGATCTCCTGGGATGGCTGGAAGCATTTGACCAGTCAGAAATGGCATTTGTGTCCCCAGACCCTGACAGCTGTTCCTCTCTGCACAGGGGAAGCCACAATACCCCTCTGCATTTTACTGGGATATTTTGAAAGCCATTTTGCTTGGTTTAGCCAGCTGAGAGGACAAAATCATGCTCTGTTTTGACAGGCAAAGAGGGACAAGGTCAGAGGGTTGAGTGGAAACTGGAGGGACTGGCCTGCAGCCAAGCTGGAGCTTATGGAGGTGGGCTGAGCTCAGGCTTGTTTGCTGAATTTCTGAGAGGTGTTTCCTGGGGAGAGGTGAGGTCAAGGGGGTGGAACATGCCTCGTGGGAGCCAGGTGTGTGACTTTGGTGGTGAGCTCAGATGAGCTCAACTGGTCTTGCAGGACTCTGGCTGTACACCAGTGTCTCTGAGACTTGTGGCTACCTTAGTCTTTTCTTGCCTTGATCAACCAAACCACATTTCCTTGCTGCCTGCTAGCACCGTCATTGCATAGTTCATCTCAATGTCCTACCACAAGACTCCCCTTTTCCTTGTCCACCTCCTGGCTTGTTTCTTACTAATGCAGGAGTTCTGTCCCTGGCTGAGGGGACTCAGCTGCTTACTGCCATTGCAGACCACTTGTCATGAATCACTTTCTAATGGCAAAGTTTTGGGAGCAGCAAAGTGTCTAAACCCATGTTACCCAGGAGTATCATACCTAAGTTTTGCTGTGATTCTCGATACTGATGACTGCTCCCATTGCAAAGAGAACTTCACGTGTCTTTGCAGAAGTGAGGTCCTTGGGCTGATTTAATTTCCCACCTTCCTTTGGCACCTCATCTCGATTTTATAGACGAGAAACATTGTCAAAGGAAAATAAAGATGTGACTTCATTGCTGGAAATCTTCACAAAAGCCCCTAAACTAAGGATGAAAACATATTACTGATTGAAAACGTTTATGGTCAAATGACCTCTTTGACTTTTGCACTTTTGAGTCCTGTGTCTTCTGCAAGTTACCAAATGCAACATTTGCAGCCAGGAAAAACAGAAGGATGGAAGACAAACAAACAAATAAACCCCATCAAAAAACCAAGCACAAACATCCCAGAAACTTTAGGCCAAGCAGATCTTTTAGCTTCAAATGCTGAAGCTCACTATAGCCTTTTCCTAATTTCTCTACTATTTTCTCCACTCCATTAATGATCAAAGGTTTTTCAGAGTGGATAATATCAGTTGGTCTAATGCTTTCCACTGTATTGACTGGTTAACAGTTCTCCAGAGGGAGCAAAATCTTCCACAATACATCCCAGACAAGCACTGGTGCAGGTGGCCAGTCCATTGCTTATCCTGAGGGGTTATCACTAAACCAAGAAGTTTTGACTTTCTTCATTTTAGTTAAAGAAAACAAACAGTATTGCTTAACAGGTGAGGAAAACTTGTCCTGGAGTATCTTCCTCTAGCTCTGCATTTTCAATGCAGCTTAAAAAGGGTTCAGGTTCTTCAAATAACTGAAGTGCTATACTTTCCTTACAGGAATAGGTTCCCCAGCAGAAACTTTGAAGCAGAGATTCTGACAGCTCCACAGGATAATTCAGATATTTGGGAGGAAAAAAAGGAGATTAAAAGTAAAATGCCCATTCAGCTTGCTATCGCTATAAACGTTTTAATTCTTTTGGAGTTAGAGATTGTAGTGTTTGGGTTTGTTGGTTTTTTTTAAAAAACAAACAAACAAGAAACAGGATGCTAAAGGGATTGCAACTCAGGTGATTGCAGGTTTATGTTAGGGTACAGTTTGAAGTGTTGAGGCTAGATGTTGATATCTTTATCTCCGGTGTGTCTTCAGACATACCTACTAGATACACAACCACCAGTGAGGTGTGGTTTTGGAAACAGCAGAGGCATCCAGTTTAGGAGTGCACAGTCCTGTATGAGATGTACACAGCTTTCTTATCGGTGGCAACTAAAAGCAGATGACAAGCAGCTTCTCAAAAGGCAAAAATGAGGATGAAGATATTCTGCCAAGTCCTGTCCTTCATCCTCACTCCTTCTAGGAGGAAAAGCTGATATTTTTTTTCTATTGAATGCTGCTTTCCAGTGCTCATGTAACACGTTGAGGCTGGCAGAGTGACTGCCTTCCTGCTGCAGCCCTCTGCCTGAGGTAGACCCCAGAGCCAGCACTCAGATGAATGACATCTTCTCATGAGCCTCAGGTCTTATTCTGATTGTTGCTCCTCAGACCCAAGCAGTTGCCAGAGCTTGTGCCCTGGCAGGAGCACTGTCATTAGGATGAGACAGAAGCAAAATGAGTTTTTGCAATAATTACATGCAACTCCTTGAGTAGCACTGGGTGTTGGTTCAGAGCTAGATTTCTTGGTTTCAGCCACTCACATTTCAGCATGAGCCCCTGTAGATGAAATGCTTTTGCTGTCAGTTGTCTCCTGGCTACAGGCTGCAGTTCCCAGTGGGGAACTCACCTTCCTATGCCAGCAAGAGTCAGAAACCAGGTGCACAGGGTAAACTATTTTGGCTGCAGGTGCAGGTCATAGTTTTTCTGCTGCATCACCCCCAACAGCACATGTGATTTCAGTTACACTGTCCAGCGTGTGTCAGGGTGACAGCCTCTCCAAGTTTGGACCTGCGGTGCCATTCCCTTCACCTTCTTGCCTTGGGTCTTTTCCTTGGGCTGACCTGCAGTAATGAGGCACTTAACAAATACACTGATGTCAAAGGGCATCTAAGAATAATTTTTAAATCCTGAGTGTGAACAGGTTGGAAAGTGTTAACATGAGCTCACCTGCCTGGATGGGCTCCTGGGCCATGTGTGCTCCCTACCATCTTCCCAAATCTCTAAATTCTGTTGGGTTGGGTTTCTTCCATGAGGTGTTTTGATCCTTCATCTGCCTCGGAACCACTAACACACAATTTGTACTTGTTTCTCAAGAGCTCTACATGATCCCATCAATGAGAAGTCTCACAGCTGAGGAGTATGTGGAGGCCTTTAAGTCATTTCTGGATCATTCAACAGAGCACCAGTGTATGGATGAGTTCAACAAGGAAGAAATGCCCAACATCATGGCTAGGTAAGGAACACTTCCACCCATGTGGGAAAGCCATCTGTTTTTTTGGGAGGGCCATCTGCACACAAGGGTCAGAAAACAAGGACTTTCTGGGGCATAAATGAACTTCTAATGCTTTCCAGTTTTAATTCCCTTCCTAGTCATCTTTAGGATATTCTATTTAAAGACTCCAGAATATGTGCTGTTTCAACTGTTACACTGTGCAGCCTCTCAGCTTATGTTAAGGAAAGGAATCAAAACCTCATTTTTGTGTTAATCTCTTTTCATTAGCTGATTTTCCAAGGATTAAAGTATTTTTTTGTTGTTTGGGTTGGCTTTTTTCTTTTTTTCCCAAAAGAAAGCTCTCTCTTGTGCTCTCTCCCTGCTTTTGGGACTTCATCACACATGAATCCAAACAGAAACACATCTCTCATTCTCTTCTAGTGACTAATTCTTATTTTTTTCAATCCCCTAAGACCTCCTTATTTCTATCCTAAGTCGATTTGCATTGCTTAAGTACCAAATGATAATCAGTTTTGTAAAGAATTGATGTAATATATTAAGCCTGGATGACTGCAGATAAGTTTTAGAGCAGCCTTGATCCAAACTGTAAGGAAGATCTTTAAAGTTTAGATAGTTTTTGAATACTGTGGAAACAGTATTCTCCACTGACAAAAAAAATTAGGCAGGCAACTCCAGAACAGATATATAAAAAATAAGCAATAGAAATAAGAAATTAAAAATAAATTGTATTGGGAAATTTTGAATGAAAAATTGTATATGTGAATTTTAAATGATGAAAAACATTGTGGCTTCCTATGGTGTTGATTGTGATTAGAGCTAGAACTCCTTAACTGGCTCATACCCTGCAGGATTTATTACTCTCTCCCTTCTTGTTGAATCATTGCTGCTGTGTCTCCTGAGTCTGTGGATGGGAAACTCCATCCCTAGAGAGCAGAGCAAGGCCATAAAGCAAGTCTGAGCAGTGAGGTGCCTTGAGCCCAGGCTCCTCATCTCATGCCAGGCTCTTACTAAATATTCTGCTAGGAACCACAAGGTGGATGGGTTAGGTTTTTTTATCTTTTCAGAACTAATTTTTCCAAGGTAAGAATTATTGCAGGTTTTGACCTTTCTCTCCCAGTTTGAAACCAAAACCAACATTGAACAGAAAGGATTTCCAGTCGTCTGGATAGTATCCTGATTTTTTTTTATTTTTCTGGGCACTTCTATCCAACATTGGAAACCCAAACATGTCTCCTGAGGGTGCAGAGGTTTGTCCTGGCTCACTTTGTCCCTCAGCCCTCTGGGAAGCAGTGCCTGGCCCACCCAGGCATAGCCCTGCTGCACCCAAAGGGCATCCTTCACCCTGGGGTTCCCAGGGCCTTTTTGCACAGCCCCAGCCACAGCCTGAAGAAAACTCGCTGGCAAAGGATAAGAAACACTCTATCCTGATTCCCTTCTGTGTTTTGAAATACGAACTTGCTGATTTAGGGCTCCCACCACACCAAAGGGATGCTCAGATTTCTATCCCCATTCATATGGCAAAACTCAGTTAAATTTCCAGGCCCATGTGACATCCAAGGTATTAGAATTACAACACAAAGTTGTGTGACATTGTGTCGTGCAGTAACATGTAATTATCATTGCAGTCTTGGCAACGGAAAATCAACTATCAGCATTCTGGGAGTTGGAAGTGGCACAGGTAAGGAGCTTGGCAGCACCACGGGTGCTGAGGGATTGGGGGCTCCCATAGGTAGCAGAAAGTGGTACTGGAATTTTGAGCAATGTTGATAACTACTCAGGAATTAATTACAGTGGTTCTCACTGAAGCAGAGGATGGCAAAATGGGGTGTGGAGCTGGGATTAGAGCAATGCTCCCTCCCTTCCTTCCCCACCACCCTTCTGATATGCCCAGCAGAGAAAGATCTGTTGGTGTTGTTCAGCAGCAGCTGAACATGAGCCAGCAGTGTGGCCATGAAGGCCAGCAGCATCCTGGCTTGTATCAGCAACAGTGTGGCCAGCAGGACTAGTGAAGTGGTTGCCCCCCCTGTAGGCAGCACTGGTGAGGCCACACCGAGGTACAGCAGTGTGCAAAAGCCAAGAAGCTGGCAAAGGGTCTGAAGCACAAGTCCTCTGAGGAACGGATAACGGAACTGGAGTTGTTTAGGCTGGAGAAAAGGAGGCTCAGGGGAGACCTTCCTGCTCTCTACAACTGCCTGAAAGGAGATTGTAGAAGGGGGTGTGTGTGTGTTGATTTCTTCTCACAAGTAATGAGCGACAGGACAAGAGGTAATGGCCTCAAGTTGTGCCAGGGGAGCTTTAGAGTGGATATTAGGAGACATTTCTTTACTGAAAGGGTTGTCAGGCACTGGAACAGGCTGCCCAGGGCAGTGGTGGAGTCACCATCTTTGGAGGTTTTTAAAAGATGTGTAGATGTGGTGCTTGGGGACAGGGTTTAGTGGTGGCCTTGGCTGAGCTGGGTTAATGCTTCGACTCTATGATCTTAAAGGTCTTTTCCAACCTAAACAATTCTATGGTTCTATGCTGTTGCACAAATCTGTCCAAGAAATCAGATGAGTGCAATGATTTTAGCTTAGCCGGTGCCTCTTGATGACTCTCACCTGACTGTATATGCCTCAAAGCAAGGAGCCCTGCTCCAAGTTAGGTACAAGAACATCTTCAAATCTTGTTGGGGAGGGTGAGACACATCTGAGATGTCGGTTCCACCCAAAGTCCTGTCTTGGGCTATCCCACCAGAAGGGATCACTCTGTTGGCTTTGCATTTAGGAACCCCAGAGGCCAAAGCTGGGCAATGCTCTGCTCCAGGTGGTGCAAAACCAACTGGCCACAACCACTAACATGGGCCTGCATCAACTTTTTCAGGATTTGTCTGTTTGTTGCTACTCTGTTTTTATCCATTGATAAGTAGGGTTTAACTGCAAATGATATTTCTCCCCAGAGAGAAACACATCTCTTGGAAAAAGCAGCTTTAAAGCTTTTCTAAATGCATTTGTGTATATTAAAAAAAAAAAAAAAAAAAAAGGTAATAAAGCATCCAGCTTTCCACTGAGGGAAACTGGGGAAAAGTAAAAAGTGGAGAAAAGAAGTGGCAGTTTGATTTGTCAGAGTTTGCTTTTGCTTTAAACATATTTTCAGCTGAATTTTAAGTGGCAATACTTTTAAATGAAAGTATTTTTCTAACTTTTTTTTTTGCTTGTTTTCCTGAGTGAGAGAAAAATAGCGTTGAATTGTTTTTCCCACTTGGGAATATGCTGGAGCATATGAGAAAGCAAGGAGGAAGAAATAACTCAGTTCTCAATTACATTCCTTTTTCATTAATATAAAACTGAAATTCTCACTTCAAGAAAACACAAGGGAAAAATTAACTTTTTGTGTGGTCCTCATTTTTCCTTATTTCTTCTTCAGAAGATGTTTTAATGGAGAAAAATAAACCCCGTAAGATTTCCTGGCTTTCCCAGGTAGCTGCCCCTCACAGACTCCCAGCCCCTCAGCTTCCCTGTGGCTGCAAGAGCTGAGCTTCTGCAACCAGGCAGGGAGTGAGCCAGGGTGGGATCCAGCAAAAGGTTATATCTGATCCCTGACCTTTCCAGGCTTGGACTTGGGTTTCACAGAGCCCTCAGAACTAGTTTAGTTGACGAAAATATGAATTGAGATTAGTGACCTACTTCACATCCTAAAAGGCTGCTGGCTCATCCAGATCATGTTCTCTCATTCACCCCATGTTTTCCTGTGTCTAGTTAAACTATCTTGGCTGTAACCTCCCAGTTAGTGCCAGGGAGGGCTGCTGTTTGCAGGGGGGTTTCACTTTTATGATACCTATTTGTTGTTGATATACCCAAGGAGTAAAACAAACAAACAAACCAAACCTCAACAAAACACAAACCAGTAACAAACTGCTTTTTAGATACCCATTTGCTGTTGATACACCCATTTGCTGCCAGGGCACACAGCAGACAGGGACCTGCCCTGAGCCAGAGGGGAGCCCATGTCAGCCTGCTTGCTGGTGCTCCCCCCCACCTCTGGCACATCCTAACTGGCATTTAGGACTATCTAAAATGATTCAGCTGCTTGCTGTAGGGATCTTCCTTCCAGTAATATGGGTCTACACACCCACCTTCAATGGATGAAGCCATACCCTCTTTCCTCGTGCCTTTGGCCAGCCCTGCGCTGCTGCCACTGCATTCCTCAGGGGCTTGGGTGTTTCCAATTTCAAAAGGCCTGTCCTTCCTTGGATGTCCCTGTAGTGCTGGCACAAGTGATATTTCCCTCCTTGAATTCTATTTACTGCTACACCTGCCAAAGATGACAACTTTTCTCATAGCTGGTACATCAGCTGAAAGGCTGGGGAAGATGCCGTATCTCATATCAAGCCCTCTGTGTGTGACGTTCACAAGGGTAGGACTATTTTTAGGCCCCAGCCTCGGCTACAGACAGGATTCTTGTGGAGCTTCACTCAAGGTGGTCACCTCTGCTGTTTATTTCAGAGAATCAAAGACTCACAGAATAGTTTGGGTTGGAAGGGACCTTAGAGCTCATCTAGTTCCACACCCCCTGCATGGGCAGGGGCCTCTCCCACTAGACCAGCTTGCTCAAAATTTCATAGTCCCAGATGAACCAGATGGACTTTGTACACTTGGTGTACCATGGCCTTTCTGGGATATGAGAATGACCTGCACTACCTCCAAAGAGACTGGAAATTTCCTAGGACAGAAGGACAGACTGCTGCTTGCACTTCCAGAGCTTAGACAGCAACAGAGGAGAACCAATAGCTAAATTTGCAGGGCACCTACACACTAATATATGACTATTTGCAACTCAAAGGTAACAACTTGGAGTCTAGAGCTGAAACCCTGTGGCTGGTCCCCAAGGAAGGATGATGCAGGGTACTGCATGCCAGTGGGTCTTCTCTTGCTATGCAGCTCTCCGGAGCTGTGTCACACCAGGGCAGAGCAGCCATCACCTCCCTGGGGCAGTGCCAAAGGCACGGACCACCCTGTGCTGTGCTGGAGTTACACAGCTGTGCCCACTGCCTCCTTACCACTGCTTAAACTTTATGGTTTTGTTGAAGACTGACAACATGAAAATCTGGTTGCTTTTTAAAACACCAATCTTTGGTTATTTTGACCTGTTTGTCCCATGACCCAACATATTGCAAGGTCTCTGTGCTGTTGCTTAACTCTCCCTAGTTCTTGTCTTATCTGTAACTATTTGTTATCTTGAACAGTGAGATACCATCTCAGGCTATCCAGGGTTAGATGCCACCAACAAGCTGTAAGGCAGAGAGTGCCTCACTTCTGCTGGGGAGGTTTCCCAGCAGCAGAGGTGGCAGATGCACTGGCATCCTTTTGATCACATTGATGTGCTTTTTGGAGTAATCCACTTGTGTTTATTGACTAGGTGAGCAGGATTTGAAAATGATCAGGATACTGCAGGCTGCACACCCAGGAGTCCTTATCGACAATGAAATTGTGGAGCCCAACCCCCAGCATGTGGCAGCTTACAAAGGTACAGCTACCCCTGCTGCCTGGCACGTAGCCAGGATCAGTGACTTGAATAGTTTGTGAAACCTGTGTTTTTCTTCTACTTTTTAAAACAGAGTTAGTGAACCAAGCTCCAGACCTGCAGAATGTCTCTTTCGTTTGGCACCAGCTCACTTGCTCGGAGTACGAACAACAAATGAAAGAGAAAGGGGCACATAAGAAATTTGACTTCATCCATATGATCCAGGTAATGGAGTATTTCTTTAATACAGGAGTATTAGCTTTAACTAATCCCTTCACTTCTACTGTATGCATGAACTTAAGAGGACCACAGCTGAGCACAGGTCTCTCATGAGCAATAACTTCTGCAGCAGCTCTATAAACACGAAACCTCATTCCCTATCCACCCTGGCTTTGGTCTCTGGTCTGTACTGGTTTAACTGTGTGTGGTGGGTAATAAAACAGGACAAGTCTCAGACCATCACACATCACACAGAAACCAACAATTATGCTTTGTTGCTGCAAAAACCCTTGAATTTTTTGCCTTATTGGAGCAGTCTGGATGGCACTGAAGGGAAAGGCTAGTGAATGAACACTTGTCTTAGGTTTTTGACTCAGAAATTAGACTGCTATGACTCTGATACCGATGACACTTACGTTGTATGTGCCAATTATATTGTGTAAAAAATCCATTATTCTTGTTTTAGTGGCTTTTATTTCTCTTTTATTTAGTTTCATTTTATTGCACTGTGGAGGGGGAATAACGACCACGTGTAACTGTCCTTTCTAGATGCTGTACCGTGTGGAGGACGTTCCCAATACCATCAAGTTTTTCCACAGCTGCCTCAACCATCATGGTAAACTCCTGATCATAATATTATCAGGTAAGAGGGACCTTTTATTTTTTGCTTCTTTCTAGTGTTTTGTAGAGCTTTGACATTTGAAAGCCACAAATATTTGTCTTGGGATTTCAGCAGCACTTATTCTACAGCAATTCAATAAAATAAATGCTGTACATATTGGGAGCATGCAACTTTGGGCTCAGATAAACTCTTGGCTGCCAGTGTCTGATGGCACCAGTAGGGCATAGACTTCATGCTCTTGCTTCCCTGCTTATAGATTCATTGGTCTGTACATCAAAGAGACCTCCTGCTATGAAATTACTGTCTGGAGAGCAGTGTGGCTATTAATGAATGAAGGTCAAGCTTTCTTCATGGTGAAATGGGCACTGTGAAAACACAACCTGAGCTCTGGGAAGACCCATCTTTGGGGCACTTCCCTCCACACAGCCATGGCCCAGACCCCAGTAGGAAAATGGGAGATTTCAAGAGCTGTGGGCTTTATAGCAGAACAGGAAAAAGGGGCACGTTTTTCCAGCATGCCATTCATGAATCCCCAGTTCATGGTGTGATGGATACAGCACACTTCCCTGTGTTTGCCATTAAAACCCATCTGAAATTACTGGTAGGATGTTTCCCTTGCTAGCTGGAACTGGACTTTTCAGGCATATATTCTTAAAACAGAGGTTCCATGTATAAAAACCTCTGCAGTATTTTAGGAAAGGAGCACTTACTGGATAGGGTATATGTGCAGGCTCAGTGTGTTGGTACCTGTGTACACTCCTTCATCCGGGCAAATCCAGTGCTGGATGCCATCTCCTAGGAGTCTCCTTTAAACAGGAGAGTTTTGGAAGGAGGGCTAATGTAGATCAGAGTTTTAATCCTCTCCAAGCACGAACATTTATAAGGGAAGTCAAATAAGGGGAAAGCTCCTCTCCTGCTCCTGGCAAGGTCTAGGCCAGCAGCAAGGGAGCATTTCTTACCCCATTTAGTAGTTGTATCGGCTGGTGTCTGTCTGCCTTGGCTTTGCAAATGTGACCTTCCCTCCTGCTCTGGCAGACAGTAGCGGATGGGCCAGCTTATGGAAGAAGTACAGAGCCTGCCTGCCTTCCACCGACAGCGGCCACTACATCACCTCCAACAGCATCACGGATGTTCTGAAGAGACTGGGTGTTGAATACCATGTTTATGAGTTCCCGTCGGGCTGGGATATCACCGAGTGCTTTATCGAGGGGGACCCAGTTGGAGGCCACATGATGGATTTCCTGACAGGGACAAAAAACTTCCTGGGCACGGCCCCACTGGGGCTACAGCGGCGGCTGCAGGAGGCCCTCTGCCAGCCCGAGTGCAGCAGCAGGAAGGATGGGAGGATCATCTTCAGCAACAACTTGAGTATGATTGTGGTTGAATCCTAGAGCCAGGACCAACTGCAGGAGACAAGTTAGGATGGATATGGGGGTGATACAGTCCCAGAAGGGTGAAGCATAGGAAGAAAACTCACAGGCAACAAGGCAAGAAAGTGGGGGTTCAGCTGCAGCCCTCTGTTCCCAGCCAGGGTCAGTGGAGCCACCTGTGACACAGGGGATGAGCTGTTTGTACTGCTGAGGTCAACAGGGCCAAGATTTCACCCTGGTTATTTAGTCCAGCCCTAGGAGAACATTTTCCAGAAAGTAAAGAGCTCCATCTCACTAAAAGCCAGCATGGACTTTTTCTTTAACAGTATGCACCATGTCTATGCTTTTACACTGCTATTTCCACTTCACTGCACAGCCAGCAGGTTTACAGACCTACAGCCATGTCTACATGACAGGTGCTGCTTTGCAGCTGGGAGGAGGCTGCAGCCCCTGTGAGGTGTACACTCACTGCTTCCAGCTGTGCCAGGACAACACCAGCAAGGTGTCCCCACTGCTTTGCACCCAAGTAATGTGCTTCCCTGCACCCAGCCCTGAGCTGTAAGCTGCTCTTCACTAGGCTATTTCACATGGTTTTATCAGCGCAAGTATTTACCGACCCAAGTGTCTCGGCATCTTGCAATACAGGCATGTCTTAAAAATTGATAAGCCTTTTTTCTTTGGAGAACTTTTAGTACCCCAGGATTATAACTGTCCTGTGCTCTTTCAGGCAGATATTAATTTCATTATTCTCTTACTACTGTTTTTCTCCATATAAAATAAAAGCACTTTTAAACCAAATGAATCTCATCTTGTCCTGCCCATACAGCACTTGAGCTATCACCCTTCCCTGGAGTTTCCTCAGCAGGGAGAAACATTTCCAGTAAGCAGATACTCAGCAAAACCTGGAAGCACAAAATCTACTCACACCATTGTAAATCAATGCACAAATGCTTATAAGAAAGAAGCACTTCAAAGCAGACAGTTTAGTGACAGCCTCAGGAAATGAAACAGAGCACCCCATTAACAACTCCACTCCTTAATGCGCCCTCTGTAATTTTTCTTTTCATCCTTGGAAAACAAGTAATTTAGCAACGACTCTGCTTGTACACCTGGAACAAATGCTATCCTAAGTGGCTGTTCCATTGATGTATATATTTCTTCTCGGATGAATATCCTATTTTATAACTATTTGTTGTGCTTTTTAAGCCATGCTCTCCTCACACGCAGGATGAGGGGCTCTGCTTTCCAGCAGCCACGAGAGGGCTGCAGCAGCCAGCACAGCCCGGCTGCCTCCCAGAGCCTCCAGATGCTGAGCTGAAGAAGCAGAGCCAAGCAGCTGGGCAGGCAAATGATGCACCAGCTCTGCTTTCTTTACTGGGCCACCATATCCTGATTCCAGCTGTCGGGATCACACTTTTTTTCTGCTGCAGAGTCGTGTTCTTGATGCTGGACTCCAGCTTATAAAAAAGCCACAACTGCACAGGACAGGTGCCAACATGGGCTGCACAAAATTTGCTCTTGGGCTGTTCATTCAACCCCTTCCCCCAGCAGCTGAAGTGCTGCAGCCCAGTTCTCTCTCTGCTCAGGCCAGCAGCTCACCTGGGCTACGGCTGGAGAGGAGGAAACATGAAGAAGGGGATGTCAGGAGCATAAGGTAACGTCTGCTTTAGCTTTGAGCTAAAGTAACCTTTCTGCTCTCAGTCCAGGATGAGCCCTGCTCTGCAATGACTTCATAGAACCATGGAATCACAGAATATCTAATTTAAATCTCCTCTCTTTCAGTTTGAAACTATTACCTCTTATCCTATTACTCTATGCCCTTGTAAAAAGTCCCTCCCCAGGATTCCTGTAGCCCCTTCAGGTACTGGAAGGTGCTCTAAGGCCTCCATGGAGCCTTCTCTTTTCCAGGCTGAACAACCCCAACTTTCTCAGCCTGTCTTCTTAGGAGAGGTGCTCCAGCCCTCTGATCATCTTCATGGCAGTTTCCAGCACTGCAGTTACCTGGCAGCAGGTCCGTGCCATCCCAAGGGAGCTGTGCTGCTCCATCAGCACAACAGCTTCTCGCAGCTCTAAGTGAAGGCTTTTGTGGATAACCATGGAATAAGCTGCCATGAGAGTCCTGGTTAAGTCTCCAAAAGACATCTATGGACCAGTGCATGCTCACTTTGCCATGTGCCAAGCTGCTGGAACACCAGACAGCAAAAACCTGGGAAACTTCTTATTTTGGTATGAACACAATGCCAGGACCACAAGTCCACTCATACTATCTCAGCCGAGAAGCTCCAGGCTGGCCAGTGAGATCACAAAGCAAACAAAAATCTCATTCTGCCACCTATATTAAGTCCTTTCCTGTCTCTAACAGCACCTTATCAATGCAAATGTTCCTTGCAATCAGTCCTACAACAGGAAAGTAAACAAACTGACAACTTATCCCTCTAATACAAACAAGTTCATGGAATCAGTCTGGCATGGGAGCCAGGACTGCAGCCTGGACACCCGTAGGAGGAGGTTGTGGCCCAGCCCTCCCGCACCGTGTTACTTAATGCTGCTGGATTTAGCTAAAGCAGCTCACACAAAAGGCAGAAAATGTATTGTTCATACATCCCCTCCCCCCCTTTAATTTCTTGTTAAAAAAAATAAAGCTAAAATCTCTCCAAGATAAATGTTTGAAGAGCACAAGCTACAGCTGGAAAGATTTTGGGTCTGAAGAAGGTTTGCAGAACATGTGAGATGGTTGGATCCCAGCAGGGCTTTACTTCTCGCTTCTGAGAAGGAACAGGGAAGAGCAGAACAGTATTTATTTCCACTAGTCACTTCCTAATAGTCTGATGACACTTTTGGTTAGATCTGCCAGCAGGTTTGTAGAGAAAACATATGTTTTGTCAAAGACAGCAATGGTGGTATCTCTGGAGAATTTAGAAATGTGATAAAGAAAATTTCAGCGCAGCCTGTAGGTCCCTATTGCTTTGTTAACATTTTTTGCATCCTATTAATCACTCTGTATGTATCTGTCAACTGCTGATATTACGGATTAAGAAAGATTATAGTTTATTGCTCCAGTGGCTGTTTTCTTTAGGTTTTAACTCTATGGGCACTTTGGCATTGACTCCACTAGGACAAGACTGAGCCCCTCACTTTTATGAGGGGCTTCACAAAGCTTTTCTGACTCAGAGTGGTTTTCCTTTATAAGGTACCTAAATGATCATCCAGAGGGTAAATGTTTTGATTTTATTATTTCTGGAAGAAGGGCTAAAGTATTTCTGTGCTGTACAAACAGTCCAAGAGAGCTGGATTTGCAGATGTTTTCATGTAGATAAATGTTGACTTTGGTTTGCCATGCTTGTACAGCTTATGCCATTTGTTATTTGGGAAAAGGGGTTGGTATTGAAGGAAATGCAGATAAAAGTTCTACAGTTTCAATACATTTAATTATAGACTTTCTTCATTATTTACTATCAACTACAGGTTATTCTCCAGTTTCACACATTGGTTATCCAGTCTGGGATGCAAAGAAATCCCCTCAGAGCAGCAATAATTAACACTGGAGAATCAAAAAAACTCAACTGAGAATCTAATCTGAGAATCTTCAGTCTAAAAATTATTCATTTAAACACTCCCTTCGTGCCAGGACTTGTTTTTAAATGTTCTTAAAAATATGAATGACAAAAATGATAAATTTCAGCCTAGACACTCTTCCTGAGCTTACTTCATTCTTACATCTCCCCTCCAAGGTCTCACCTCCCAGCTCCCTTCTCCATCCTCCCCTCCTTGGCCTTATCTCAAGGCAGAAAAAATCAAGGAAAACGTTCCTCCTGCACTCAAGTGACACAGGGTCCTGCCCAACCTCCACTGTGACTCACTCACAATTCCTGCCAAATGTTAATGCAGTTTTTTTATTTTTTTATTTTTTTTGCTTCAGAGCCTAAGGTGACACGAAACAAATGACCTGTGCTCATCTGGGTGTTTTACTGGGAGAGTCTCAGCCGATTACAGATGCCTTAAAACAACCAGCACTGCCAGAGCGTGTCTTCACTGCACTGTGCATACATTATTCTTGAGCCACTGATTAATGTTTATTAATATTTCTGATGTTTTTCAAATATTAAACTAATGACATTAATATAACCTATAGTACAAAGCCAGGTAAAGGTAAAAATGGAAGAGCAAACTTCTTGCTTTCTTTTTTGTCTGGGTGAGCTGTATTTTGGGTACACGTAGGGGAGCAGCACCCCCAGCAAATATGGTCCCCAAATTAATTCTGATTCTGGTGGGAGTTTAAATAAATCTTCCAAGTCCATCACTCAAGAACAAATTCCTTTTGAACATAATCAGGATTTCTACTGGTTCTGGTATCTTGTTTCTTTATGCATCACAACAGTCCCTGAGAAATGTAAGAATATATGAAATTTTACTCAGGTTCAGACAAAACTTCGCCTTGACCGCAATCATGTCCTGGCTAGAGAAGGCAGGAAAGAAACAGGGAATAGAGAAAATAGTCTTTCTTCCGTGACATCTTTTTTTTCCTTCCCCCATCCTCCTCTGCCATTTGGCAACCTGCTGGTCAGGGACCTGCTGCACAAAAGGCTGCAACCAGGTAATCAAACCTCCTCCTTGCCTTCCCTCACTAATTTGCCTAATTTCTTTCCAGATGTTTTGCAAAGGTGGGCAACAAATAAATCCATTTCAAGTGCATCTCCATAGTCACTTAGTATCTTGGTGAAAAAACCTCTCCTGTTTTTTAATTCCCTCTAACACAGGGACCATCTGGCCTCTACAAACATGACAGCTCAGCTCTGCTCTTCATTTCAGGGCTGCTATGAACTGGATGACACCTGCTTTGTCATAGAGTCATCAGCCCCTTGGAGTTGTGAGGTGGTAAGAGCAGGGTGAGGAAGAGGAAACCAGCAAAGAAACTACCCTTACCAGCCCCAGTGCTGATGGTCTAGGGATGAAAAGTGGGCACTGGAAGCTGACCAGGAGATGCTCCCTAATGTTGTAAAGGGAAGAGATAGAAGAAAAGTTTTTCCATCACAAGTTTCAGTCCTTTGAGGAGAAAGACATGAGCTCATCATGGTGACATGGACTGCGTTTCCAGCTGACAGCTAACAGTTGGCAGAGCAGAACCAGTGGGCTCTCTGTTGGCTGTGAGAGGCTGCTTATGGTGGTTTTCCAGCAGGTGTTGTAGTTTGATGATAAGATTGAAATTGCTCTGAAAGCAGAGGACCAGTGTCGTGGTGCAGGGTGCTGCTTTTTAGCGGGCTGTGTTTGGGCAGGGCTTTGCCTCCTGTGCTGGGTGGTCCCTGCCTCCTTTGAAAGCCCATACACCAGTTTGTCAGAGCTGGCTGTGGCTCCTGTTGTGCCACCCTGCTCCTCCATCTGCCATTAACATCGGTGTGCACCCTGGCTGCAAAAGTCTGTCATCTTCTGCTTCCAAAATCAGGCTAGAAATAGTATCAGAGAGTACCTGCTGTTTAAAACTTCTCATTCAGATATGCAGCAGAGGAACACTTCAACCTAAGCATGCACAAGGAAGTTAATTTTTGTGATTAAAGGTCATTCCTGTTTCCAGGAGAGCTGCACAGAGCCCTGCTACAGGCTTCCTCAGTCTGGCCATAATCACTTCATCTGGTTGGGCCCCAATTTTCCATCTTCAAAACTCTTCCCTTCCTTGCAGGCAGGTCATGAGACTAGATCCATTACTGTAAGTGAGAGGCTTTATTACTGAGGTGGTGTCATGCCAATACAATAGTAATAATAAATAACTTCTCTAAAAGTGTAAAAGGGTCTGACATTATTAATTGCATTTCAAGAACTTGCAGCATGTGTGGGTTTGAATGCAGAACAGATGGAAGGTTTCTTTCTTGCTCACATTTTTGCACTTTGTAAAGAAATTACTTCATTCTGCTGAAATGTCCTTGGTGCATTGACCTAGCAAGAAGCTTCTCCCCTCTGCATATCCCTATCATGGCCACTGGGGCTCAGATGACTGTGCTGGGGTGTAAAGGTGGAGGGAAACCCCTCTGACATGCAGGGAGAACTCTCACTTTGCCCCATAAGCTTTTTCTGTTTGTTTGCTTTCAGATTTGGTTCTATTTCCCCACAAAATTCATTCCAGCCCTCTTTAACCTGTGGCTACAAGTCACTGAAGCAAAAGGCTTCCCAAGAGCATCCTGCCAGGATACAGGGTCAAAAGACTTTCTGCACTGATTCAAACCAAGATTCCTTTTGAAATACCTGTCCATAACAGCAGCCCAGGACTTTGGCATCAAAGCCCCAGTGCCCTCCAAATCACCTATGATCTGCCCTCTGCTGCCGCCTCTACATGCTGCAAGGGTCATCCGCTGACCACCAGGCTCCTCTGCCTCTGTCAGCCCTCTCTGCTTTCATCCCAAAAAGATGGAAACACACCTGCTAGCTAACATGTACCTATGGATAAATAGATAATATTGAAAGGCTGCGTGGAAAGAAGACCTACAAAAGCAAACCCTGCAAGAGCAGGACACACCATCCTCCTTTTTGTGCAAGGGACACAATTTGTCCTCCAATATGCCACACTCCAGCTGACCACCACTACTTCTGCAAAAGAGCCAGACTCTTCAGTAGTTTCCAGTGACAGGATGAGGGGCAATGGGCACAAGCTGGAACATGGGAAGTTCCATTTAAATATGAAGATAAACTTCCTTGCAGTGAGGGAGACAGAGCCCCGGGACAGAGTCCCCTTCTCTGGAGAGATTACAGACCCCCCTGGATGCAGTCCGGGGGAATGTGCTCTAGGGGATCCTGCTTTAGCCGTGGAGTTGGACATGATCTCTAAGAGGTCCCTTCCAGCTCTGCCCACATCAGAATAAGGAAAAGCCATTTCCTTCAGTGAGCACCACTACTTCTCATGATTTTGGCCATTAGATTAAAAGTTCTGAAAGCATTTATGCATGGGTGATTTCTGGTAAAAAAAAAGTAAGTGCAAAGCCATTCTCTTTTTGCTTTTTGTTTTCACGCATTTCAAAGAAATTTACTGTCATGATGAAGCCAAGCTCAAAAAATTTCAGCTCAAGAAATTGTAATTTGGGACAAGTTCTTAAGCTCAGAAAAACAAGATTTAGAATAGAAATAACTGGAAAACGATAAGATGTCAGCTTTCTCTTGGTATAATAATATAACTTAAAAGAAGTATTAAATGCAGTCTGCTTCATAGCAATAGAAGATTGAGTTCTTCAAAACTAGTATGTTTTCTTCCTAAAATATTTCATGTCAGTTACATCTTCCCTGAAAGAGAAGGAAATAACAGTATCTACAAAACCTTAGCTGATGCTGCCATCATGGTACAGCAGAACTGCCCTGGCTGGAAAGCTTAGATATATACAAAACCAGCAGTTTGCAAGGTCGTCCATGTAAAAATATGGTAAGACCCAACCCTCAGTGAATTCCAAATTTTGCAGCCTAGTCGCACAACCAGCAGAAACAGCATTGGCATCAAACCCTTCCTTTCCTAAAGGGTTGGAAAGTGTCTTTTTCCTTTAACAACAAATGCAAATACTCTAAATCTTCTCAGTCCAAAGTACAGATGGCATCAGATGACAACAGGAGGCAATGCTGATAAAAAATGTGATTTCATGCATCTCTCCTGCAGGCTGTTCTTCAGTGATGACTGTGCAGAGGCCTCTCACAATGCCCCAAAAAGTGACTGAAGCTCTCTGTTAAAGGCAGAAGATGTTTTTAGCTGCTGCAGAGCTCCAGTACAAAGTGTTGCAAATGGCTGAAGCCTACCCCATACGTCTGAGTGGAGATGCTCATAGATAAGTTCACTGAGCAAAAGCAGGTCACAGCAGCAGAGATAATGTGGCCTTTGAATCTCTGGTACCTCATTTTTTGTTCTCTACTGTGGCATCTATCTTCCTTTGATCACCCAGTAACGGGTGGTTGTTCCATTACAATGGAAATAAAAATAGTTGACACGAGTGGTGTTTTGCCTATTCAGAACGACAGTGGAAAGTTGCACTCCCGAGTTAGCTTGAATAGAGTGAACATTATTAAGTGCTAACAGGAAAAAGACCGCTCAAAGGAGATAATGCCTTCACCCAATTAATCCTCCCTAATGAACTTACCCTTCGGAGATGGGTAGAGCAATTTCAGCGTGAAGTTTGCTTCCTGTGATCATTTGTGCCAATAAGTCTTGCAAGAAAGCTGATGGAAACTGATGTGAATGTGCCTGAAGTTAATTTATTTTGATATTTGACTTGTCAGGGGAAAAAAAATAAAATGGTTTTTACATTTCAACCTGATCTGCTATTGTACTCTCTCCTGATGATTTCTGTTCTTTAATAACTCCTCAAAGGATAATAAGGCTCCTAGGCACCCACTTCCTTTTGAATTTGCAGCTGAGAAAATTCCATGTTTGAAATAAGTGGAAATAGAGTTTTATTTGATAACCTGTATTTCTGAGGTGGATAAAACTACTCTGCTGAACACCTTGATGGTCATTTTAGTAATAGTTGTCTGAAAATGCCTTTCTGATTCAGAGAGATTTTGACTGAGGAAAGAAGCCTTTTTCCATCCAAGCTACACTATAATGATACTTTGCACTTAAGCAGATTCTTTTATTGAAGCATGTTTCTTTAATCAGTTCGTCAGACCCTCAATTGCTTTTGTCTAAATGTCTCTATACCACACAGGCTTGGAAGTCCAACCACAACAGGTTTTTACTGCTTGTCCTTCTGCTTAGAGATCCCAAGAAAGAAAGTACCAGGAACTCATGTTGAACTGCAATTAAACCTGATTCATGCCAAAAGCATGAGAGCATCTCCAAATGAGGGCATCTGAAATTGGTTACCTAGTTCCTACTTCTATCTTAGGAACTTGTACTAATGATCCAGTTTACACAGATGTTGATGTATAATTTCATGGATGAAAATTAAGAATAAAGTTCATGAACTGAAATACCCAAACTTTAAATGTTGGCTACTGCAACTGGTCCCGTGCTATAAAATGATTGAGTAATGTCATAATGAATTGCAACTATGAGTTTTTTCTGTCTCCAATCTAACCAGCATAAGAAAAGATATTTTCCAGTACCTGAAGGGGCTACAGGAAAGCTGGGGAGGGGCTTTTCACCAGAGAGGGCAGTGATAGAACAAGGGGTAATGGTTTTAAACTGAAAGGGGAGATGTAGCTTAGACATTAGGAAGAAATTCTTCATCATGAGGGCAGTGAGGCACTGGAACAGGTTGCCCGGGGAACCTGTTGTGGAAGCCCCCTCCCTGGAGGTGTTCAAGGCCAGGTTGGATGAGGCAGGTGCAGCCTGGTCTAGTGGGAGGTGTCCCTGCTGATAGAAGGAGGGTTGGAACCTCGTGATCTTTAAGGTCCCTTCCCACCTTAACCATTCTGTGATTCTATTATATTTAGTGATGACAATGGAGGTAAAAGCTGGGGAGAAATTACTTTGATACACGTTTTTGGGGTCATGATAAAATTAGCCACTTTGAATTTGTTCAGCCTGGTTTCATATGTCAGAGAATTTCAATAATTTTTCAGCACTGCAGGCAGCTGATACTTCACAGCCTCTGTGGCAGGAAGGAAAAGGTTTTTAATTGCCCTTTTTAAAAATACAGTTGTGGAAGAGCAAGTGTATCCAGGCCAGTGAGTCCAGGTGATGGGCACTGAATTGGTATTTCTTTCCATATTCTCAAAATGTCTCTCAGTCAAACTGAGACTTTAAGGCTTATTTTTAATTTCACAGTTATAAAGATGAACACGCAACTTTTTCAAAGAAATAATTAGGTATCACAGAATAAAGCACTTCCCTACCAAATAAAAACACATTTCATTAGATGAAACACTATGCTAGCTCTAACAGATTTTAAGTGTCTATAATTTATTCCTAGATTAAAGGGCATTTTATAGTCCACCCTACTTAGAGCATAATAATGCTTTTTAAAATTATTATTTCTGCTTCTGTTCCATGTAAGTAAGAAACTATTAAATCCATTTTTTTCAATAAGTGCCTTAATATAGCTTGCTTCTAATGAAAATAGATTTATTTTGCTAGACATTGTACGTCTACATCTGTCCTGTATGCTGGGGGTAAACCAGCACACCTGCAGCTTTCCTTCCCTGGTGGTCCCATCAAGGATCTCAGATCTGCAGCTTCCCATCTCAGAGACCATGGCTGCTGCTGCAATGAACTGCTAGTGGATTCTGTTACCAGTGTCTTCAAAATCCCTGTTTGGTTTGGTCTTTTTTACATCATCTCTATCCTGTTGGTAGTGATGGTAGCCTCCAGCTTTTTGTCATCAACATACTTCATGATTCTGTCATTTTTGCTAAGACTTTTAATGAAGTTACAAGCTGTGATTAGTCCATGGACATTCCACAGTAAATTTTATTTGGTCTGACAGTTGCCTTTCCAAACCACTGTCTAGCATCTGCCTTTTAGCGATTTCCTCTCCCACTTGGTCTTCTCTGTATGCAGCTCTTGCTGAAATAATTATGCCCCATGTGGGACCTTGACCAGCCCTTATTTTAAGACAGGAAAGTTGACAGCAGTGGCATTTTTTCAGTCTAAGTAGTAAATAGGTAAATAATCTTCCCAAAGAAAAGCTCATCCAACATGACCTGAGCCACGCCTGAGGACCCTGTAGTGCATTACACCCTATTTGCTATTTCAAGCTCTTTGGTTTCCTTCAGCCTTTGCACCAAACCAGCCCCAAAGCTGAGATTAGGGCTCTGGGCTCAGTCTTTTCCAGTCTGCGGTCCCCTCACAGTGCTTCTGACTTGACAGATTAATTACAGATTCCTCTTCCTAGACCTGTGATGTTACAGTCTTGCATCCAAAAACACAACACATAGTCACAGATCATTGTTTGAAAACTGGCAACAGGTTAATTGGGGCAGACTGTGGTCCTGAGCTGGCCATGCAGGCTGTATAGTGGCTGTAAAACCTGAACTAAGCAATCGTGAGGTATAAAAAGCAAATGACATTTCTGTTGGTCCTGGTCTCCAAGCTTGTGTTTCTCTTTGATACAGTCTCCCCCTCAGAAGTGCTTTGAAGCAGGAAGATGGAAATACTGCTGTTGTCTTCCAGAGCATGAGCAGGTCAGAGACTACATGTTCCTCAAGCTTGGTTTTAGAAACTTAGACATGCTTTTTGGCTGGTGGCTGAGCTGATGCTTGAGAGATTCCTCTGATCATTAAAGACACTGATGAATCAGCATCAGCCAAAGCCAGAGCCATCTATTTACCCAGGGAAGCGCTGCAATAGATCAATGTTAAATGCTTATTTGCGCTTCACTGCTCCAAGGCACAGAAACTAATTACCAAAGACAAATTAGTCCCTGTGACAATGACTAAGAAATACACGTCCCAGGATAGAGCACCTTGACCACAAACAGACATAATTCTCCCTTTGATTAGGAGTAGCAGAGGGTTACAGGGTGTATGTATCCTTCAGCCAGAACTCACCCCTGTGGGGCAGTGTTGGGTTTGTCCATGTGCTGAGGGGTCAGCAGCCGCTGCTGAGCCCTGGACTCTTCCTTCTCCCTGCACAAGTCAGTCACTTGACTCCTCTGTGCCTGTTTGTCCAGCTGCAGATTAGCAGCAGTAATAAAACACCTTCTGCAGATACCAGAAGACAACAACTGAAGGCAAAACCTCCCCAGGGTGTTGTGTTAACACCTGAGCTTTCCCTCTCCACACTGCCTGCTCGGGAATGACACATGCCTCACTCCTCTGCTCCACTGCCTATTCACCAGGTGGGAGCAAGTGGGAAGCTTTCTGTGTTATTTATGAATATAAGACTCTAGCAAAAGACCTGCTTGCATTGCTGTGCCACCACAGACCCATCTCATGCTGCAATGGTGTGGTCCCTTGCTTGTCAGCTTGCATTGTCCCACATTGGATTTTCAGCTCTCAAAGACATTCACTCCTCTCAATGTCGTACCCCAATCGTCCTCTCTACTGAAGGTGCTCCCTGGGGTGGTGTCCTCAGCACATTTTTATCACCACGCACTTCATTTTCTGTCAAGATCCTTAATGGAACAATTAAGCAGTGTGACTGACCCTTGAGGAAGACCTAGGAAAGCACCTGTGGATCTGGTGCTCCTTTCAGCTGGATCCCAAGCCTACTTAAGAGGAATAACCTATTTTTATAATTATGGTTGACAAGCAAATCTTTTCTAAATATGAAAATCCAGATTTCTGCCTGAGCAGATGAAACAACACTGACCCCTCCCCACCAGGTTCCTGACCAGCAGAGAAAAATACTGGTTGGTTGAGGAACCAAGCTGATGACTGGCTACCCATCCACTCACTGGGGCTCTTGCAAGACCCCCTGTGCCAGATGGGGTGGGCATGTCAGCACCAGCTGCCAAGCATGGGGACATTGACTCCAGATATCCCTGGCATGAGAGGCAGCCAAGACCCTGGTATCACCAGGAAAGGGTTTGGCCCCAACTTGTAACCTGGCCAGCTTTTATAGAACCTCCTCAAGATCTGGCTTGTGGATCTGAAGTTACAAACCTGTACTCACTGAGGTGAGGTGACATGGAAATCATGTGACACCTGGATGATGTTAGAGCTGCTCTACCAAAGCCACCTGGCCAGGTTGGTGCTGTGTGATGGTGTAGTACCCATCCCCAACCTGACCTTTATCTCCTATGGGAGATACCTACTCAAGTACTGCTCAAGTAATGAGCAATGTCAGTTATAACAGATGTGTCTGGGCACGATGGCTGCATCCCGCTCAAGGAGGATTTGGGGATGACAGATAACTAAAGAACAGCCAAAGGCTAAGGTCAGCAATGTACCTACCCAGCCACCATGCTGGTCAATGTCCAACTCGGGCCACCTTTGGAGGGGAATGGTGTCTGTGGTCACAATGAAAATACAACTAAATACATCATCTTACTGTCATAAATTCCAGACTGCTCTCCAGGATCTCCCCTTGAGTGGTGACATCTCTCAAGGTTACTGCTCTAGGTCAAGAGATTTCTTGCCACAACGTAAGGAAATGGTAAGTGATTAACAGCATGCTAAATCTTGAAAATCTTTGCCAAGTGATAGAAAGGATTGATTGCACATATATAATCTTGCAGACAAACTGTTGACAAAGCGTGGGACTAAGATTGGATCCAGTCACACCTAGACTCCTCTCTTATGAGTTTGGAAAGCTAGGGGATCCTTTCTGAACCTCACAACTCAACAGGAGCACCTCCCTGACAGTCTTGTCTAACCCTGTCTTCTATACAGCAAATAAACTGCACCTTAACATCGAATCTTGTGAAACCTGTCACATTTACTATCCAAATATTGATATTTCACATCAATAAGCATACTGCTACTTCTCTCTCAGGGGTAAGGAGCATCACTCCACCCACGACACGCTGTTGCAGGCAGTTTGTCACCGTTTTGGTTGCAGGCAGCAGAGGTCAGCATTGCCCTGCCGATGGGCAGCCGCACTCCCACCCGCAGAGAACAGCACAGCACCGCCAAAAGCCGCTCCGTTCGTCCTTGCAGTGCGATGGAACGGGCATGGATCGTGTTTTTGAGCTACTTGGGGGGCAAGTGACCGAAGCCACCAGCTGTCTCAGGCGGCAAGAGAGGCTGCGAGGCGGCCTTGCACGTGTCATGGACTGTTCAAGGTGCCTGGCACAGCCGAGATGTCCCCAGGGTGCTGCCACAGGACCTGTGATTAAACCTCTGTCCGTCTACAGCAGCAGCAGCAGAGAGGCTGGTGCCCCTGGCACCACAATCACCCACAGGCACAGGTGGGTGATGGAGCCCGGGGGTCTTGGCCACGCTGGGGACACTCTCCCCATCCCAAAACACAGGGCTGTGTTTTGTCTGATTTACATATTGTTAAACAGTTAAGAGATACAAGCACCTGACTGACCCCACTGTCATTGCATATAGATAATTATAACACTTTTAAAACAACCTAGTGGACAGTCTAGTTAGTCCATTTAATAACTGCTTATCCTTCAAGAGCAGCAGCAGCAGAGAGGCTGGTGCCCCTGGCACCACAATCACCCACAGGCACAGGTGGGTGATGGAGCCCGGGGGTCTTGGCCACGCTGGGGACACTCTCCCCATCCCAAAACACAGGGCTGTGTTTTGTCTGATTTACATATTGTTAAACAGTTAAGAGATACAAGCACCTGACTGACCCCACTGTCATTGCATATAGATAATTATAACACTTTTAAAACAACCTAGTGGACAGTCTAGTTAGTCCATTTAATAACTGCTTATTCTTTAGCAATGTACTTTTGACATCCTATGGGACCAGGAGAGGAATCAGGCTTGAGCAAGACACAAATATTGACCACATATTGTAACTGCATGCTTAGATTTTAGCCTTTTTTTCCTTTTTTTTTTTTTTTTTTCTTAATTTAACTCTATCTTCAAAAATTCTGAGCTGTTTTCCTCAACAACCCGTGCCCTTAGCACAGGGTCAACACTCTCAGTGTATGAACACCAGGTTGTCCAGCTGTCCCTTTCCTGCTGCCTGCTTTTGCCTGCTCTGGCACATGGTCTGTGGGGACTGTTGTCATTTGGGCAAAGCGGCTTTTACAGCTACAGATGTCTGGGCAGTGCATGGATTGGGAAGGGACAACTCTCTGCAGGGAAATATCTTCACTGGGACACTGGCACAGCCCTGTGTCATCTGCCAATCCACAGAGAGTTGTCCCAGTGAAGAGATGTCCTAGACCCACATGGATGGCCAAGGCATCAGCTAACTTTTGGTACATGTTGAAGGACATAGCAGAACTCAACAGCTTCATACCTTTCCCACTGCCCTCCAAGAGGTACAAAAGGAGGTAAATTTTTGCTGAACACACCTAACAAAAATAAACAATTTGAAGGATATTTTTGGTATATTCTGGTAACAACAAGGAAGTTCAGGTGTAGTGGTAAACCTCGTGAGCTTGGCCTTCACACTGGCTATCTAATTGAAGCTGAACATGAAATTACCCCAGAACATCTGAGGAGCCCGGCATTGAAGTCTGGCAGATGAACAAACTCTATCACCCTTTCCTTAGCATCCCTCACACATTTACTGTATCTCATACATTTCTGCACTTTCTTAAATTTTTAATCTCTTCCTCTTGAATGCAATTTGACAAGATAGTCCCATGAAAAACCTGCACCAGACCACAGATGAGAAGCACACCAGTGGGACAAGGATTAACATAACAGCTTTGGTCTCAAGACATTTAAATGCAGAGCTACATCAAGGTGAAGAACCCTCTCCTTGCACCTCAATATTGTGGTGGACCTGGGTGCTCTCTAGTCCATCCACCTCTCCACCCGGCAGTTTGAGAGACATTTTCTGTTGAGTTCATAAAAGAAACACAATGCAGAATCCCCTGGTTGTGGCAATAGGTTCACTCACTCTCAGTCCATTAGTTTAAATAATCAATAGCCATAAGTGCCCTAATGCTGTCTCCTCCTTCATCACAAAACCTGAAAAGTTTCAGAAGGCCATGTGTAATTTTGGGCACTGTCTTCTTTAACTTTCCAAAAAGAAGAGAGTCACTATTTGGGCACTTGACAGGCTACTTCTCTCAGTAAACCTGGCACATGCAGCTTAAACAGAGCAGATGAAAGGAAGAATAAGGCATATTTTTATCAAGGCTTTTCATGACATTCTCACATTACTACCACACCCAGCAGCTCAGGATGTGCTCTGGACAGCACAGCTGCATCTCCTCAGCTGCAGGAAGGTCCTCTTCCCTCTGAGGTACTGACCTCAGATGCATGGGACTGAAACAGAGTTGTTTCCTGTTTCTGAAGGATTGCTAAATATTTCCCTCCATTGCTCTAGAGCAACAAAATCCTTCAGGCAAACTGCAACATATAACAACCAAGAAACTACAGCCCTTCTTCCCAACTTTTCCACCTTGTTCCCATGCTGTAAAGCCTCTGTCTAGAAAAAGGTAGCTCCAAAGTTGTGTATGAAGCTGCTTTTAAAGCCAGTATGTATGGCAGATACAGCTCTTAAAGAGTACTGGGGAAGTTCTTGATGGCTGTTTTGGAGGGTCCAAATTAAGGCCAAGTTGGCTCTTCACAGAGTGCTGAGTCCCCTCAGAATGCTGATGGTGCAGAGACCCTCTCCTTCCTAGTGTGGTCATATTCCCCTCTTTCTTTTTAAGAAGAAAGCTAGCTCAGCCCAGGGGTCCCAGCACCTGCAAAGCTATATCCTGTTCCTGCCTCCTTCTCCCAAGAGAGACAGCCCATCATCACAACACCAGACCTGCTTCAACCCTTAGGAGGATGAGCACAAAAGCAAGAGCAAAGCACCAGCCTACCTAAAACATTGTACACAGGGTAACAGTATTGACTCACAAAATAATTTATGAATATTTCAAGCATGAAAATTTGCATTGCATCTCTGTATTCTGTAAATGTTCCATGGGTTTTGAGTGAATTATTTTTCAACCTTAATTATAACATCGTTTATTTCCTTTCAGGGGATACAAGCATCCTCCAAATTAACACTACATTCCTATTAATGTTCCATTTCTGATGTGACAAAATGGTACATTCATCCTAAAATACAACTAGACCAATGAACCAAAAAATAGGTGATTAACAGAAGACAAGTTCCTGGAATAAATCAAAGATTTGATGCAAAGGTTCTCATCTCCCCAGTGAGTGTCTTAATCCCTGGTTTACACACTTATCCTCAGTGCATTTCTTTCTTCCAAACACTTTCATTTTTGCACAGAAGCAAAAAAAAACAAGCCAATTAAGTCCCCATGGAACAAACTCAAATGTTTCTCAAAATGAAATTCTGGTTTTCATTTACTTCAGGAGGAGGCTGCTTTTCTTTGGTCTGCAACAAAACCGCAACCCAGGGGTTTTGGTGCCACTACTGAGAGAAGGATGACTGGTGGCCTCTGACCACCCCTCTCCCCAAAGCCTGAAGCGGCCTCTGACCATCCTCTTCCCCCAAACCCCTCTGTTCTAGGCCACAAAGCCTTAGTGAGAGGGAACAATCACGGCTGGGCTCTGGCAGCAACCAGGCCTCTCCATCAAAACTGCTGCCTTCACCTTGCGGCTGACCAACCTCACCAACTCCACTCTGCCTCATGACCCGACAAGTCACTTCCCCCGGGAGGGGGACACCAGGTTCTCCTTCACTCCCCCTCGGGCAGCACAACACGGCGCACAGGCCCGGGGCACGCCAGGCCCACCCTGCCCAGCCACCCCGCGGCCCAGGGAGGGCAGAGGCCGCCCCACCACCCCCCACCGCTGTTCTCTGCCCAAACCAACACCGTTCTGGACCCGAGAGGCGCAGGAAAAGCAGCCCGAGGCCGCACTCACCGGGCGGGTCGCTCAGGCCTCCCCAGGAGCTGCGGGTCCCTCAGGGCCTGGGGCGGCCCGGGAAGGGGTGGGGGGCGGGTCAGGTGACCCCAACGGGTCAATCACAGCGCTCCGGCCCACCCTGCCCGTTATAAAATGGCTGCCCGGGCCTGCCCTGGGGCCTGGTTGGTGTTTGTGCTGCGTGTGCTGTTCCGTGCAGGCCGGGGAGCGCCTTGCGCTGGGGCAGGTCCCTCCTGCCTCGTCACTAGGGCTGGCTGGGCTGCTCCAAGGCTGCTGGGAGCTGTTGCTGGGACCCCAGGCTCAGGTATCCCATCTGCTGCTGAGCCCAGCTGCTCTGGTGGGGCAGCAATTACCAGCTTCTGTAATTACGTACTGGTGTACATTTGCAATTCACCATTATTACTTCCTTAAACCTATTCTAGTTGGTTTTCTTCCAACCTTAAAGTCTTTCTCCCTTCTTTTTATCTTCCCCTGGGAGGGCTGTGGGGGAATAACAGAGCATCTGTCACCTGCTCATTGTCTAAAGTTGTGGCACGTTTATTGGTGCTCCACGTGGGGCACAAAATCAATGCTGTGGTTCAAGCCCAGCTGGCAACAACCACACATCCACTTGCTCGTTCTTCCTGCAACTTTGGAATGGGAAGGAGAAAATCCAACTTAAAAGCTCATGGATTTCTGTGCATGTTGGTATCAGTCTGACACTTAACACCGTACTTAAATTTGTTCATTGATAGAGAGGGAGAGGCTTGTAGGCACCCCCAAAATGCTGCTGTCCTTTGTGGAGTTCAGGCTGTGGTGCTGATGGAGCTCCAGTCTGGATGAGACCTTGTGTGTTGCAGAAGGTGCCTGTAACTGGATGTCCCAACCTGGAGTGCTGTTTGCAGGTGAGAAGTGACATGTACATAACAAATAATCCCCAGCTGCTCTGATTTTTGCATGTTTCTGCGTTTTCATTCACCTATGGCTGTGCAGATGTTTGCTCTGGAAAGCTGGGCCCCTTTTGCATTTTCCAGCCTGGAGGCTGAAGCTTTAGCCTCTTGTTACTCAGGAAGTGCCCCAGAGCTGGGGGGTATAACCACAGCCCAGGGTTTCCTCCTCTGGGCTCTGAACAGCACAGTTAGTAAAATCCATTACCCACACAAAGATGGGGTATGTTTTTTTCAACTGTCTCTTTGACATAACTCCTACACTTTAATACATTTCAGTTTGATTTGCTTTTTCATGTCCTGTGCCCATCCTGGCATATTCTAACCTGAAGGATGTGGCTGCAACAGAGAGAGAAGCATCTGTAGCCTGGTTCTTATCTTTGAAATCAGGACCAAATCCTGACGTCCTTCACTTTCTTTTGTTGCTATTAACTTCACCAAGGGTTTGTCAGAACAGAGATGAAATCAAGCCTCAGTAAAACAGTGAATACAATCCACAGAGGAGCCTCATCTTGAAGCAGAGGCTGCAAAGAAGGATTCCTGCTCAATAAAAGTGTGAATACACTCATATATAAAGCAACTTGGAAGCTTTTGTCTGTGGGAGGGTGAGAGGTGAATAGGGATCAGGATAACAAGATGGCAATGTAGTTTTCTAATAAAACCCTGATACCTTTAGAGCAACTGGTTCTGGGTTTATTTAATCAGGAAAACAGCTGGGAGTTTAAATAACTTGCAGTATAAAGGCTGCACAAAGGAGAGAGTGGGCAGGCTGAGTCGGATGTGTCTGTATCTTGCGGGAGGATATGATGCTTGAAAGAAGCAGTGACACGTGGAAACTGCCTACAATGGCACTGGCTGGATTGAGGTGAGAGATAGAAACCGTATAAAAAAACATGATTACAAGGAACAGTTGTAGGCCTGCAGGGCAGAAAGGGAAGGGAGAGCAGGAAGTGTGGCAATAGATAAGGAGGGTGAGTGAAAAGGAGAGGACACCACGCCAGGAATGGCAATTATTTGGGATGTGATAAGGGAGCTCGAAGGCTGGGGGCAGCACCAAGCTTCATCCTTCCAGCTCCACCCTGCTGCAAGCTGAGAGTCAGGCTACCTGCAGGTACCCCTGGCACCTCACTTCTCCCACGTCACCTTCTGAAAAAATTCATTTTCAGACAAAAGTTTTCCTCGGGATTCAGTGCAAATAGATACACCTTCAGTTTAAGGCACCATTTCTTTGGGAATGGTTTTTCACAGAGGGGGGGAAATCCACAGTACTCCTAGGAAAGTTTCAAGACAGCATTTTCAGCATCCCTTGCTCAGGCATTAATGTACTCTGCAGGGAAGAGCTTCCAGTCAAGGCTCCTCTGGGCTCCAAATTAAATGGTAATTTTGAATAAAATAAATTATTGCATGATCTGTGAAAAGCTCTTGTACATTTTCACTGCAGCAATGTCACGGTACTCCCTTCAAGGATTTTTGCATGATCCATGTACCTTGCACCAAGAAGTGCTAGCAAGAAAGCAGTGGGTTTGTACTGCTGTTTCACTGTGAAATTCCACGTTTGCAACTCTCTTGGCAGTAGGTGATATGCTCAGCTCTGAAACTAATGTATTAGTTTGAACTGCAGTACAAAATGCAGTATCAATTAAAGCATGGCTGTGCTCAAAGCCAAGCTACAACATGGCAGTAGGAGGCCCTGGCAGGTCACAGGCCATCTCTCTTTCCACCTGGAATAGCAGCTTCAAGGGGTCTAATTGCATGTGACAGTAGTTGGTCATAACATCTGGCATTTAAAAAAAAAAGGTCTTTATTAATCTCAGTTTTGCAAAAAAAGTCAGCCTGTTTATGTGGTCTTAGAAGTGGTTTGTTTTATAGTTGTGAGTTACACAGTGCCATCAAAACTTGGTCTACTGAGGGAAAATCAGGGGCTGGAGAGGCAGAGGTCGGGTGGAGAGCAGTGTCCATGCTGCTGGTAGGAGTATTTGATCTTTATTTTCCTTATTCCTCCACCTTTGACCTGTCATTAGGCCTGGGAGAAACCAGCAGCAGCGTGGCTGAGCTTCTCCTCCTGTCTGTGCTCAAGGTCTGAGGCAGTGTGGTTCCCCTGAGAAGGTTTTGGGGAGCCACCTTCCCACACAGGTGGTCTGGGTGCTCTCTGGCCTTCTGTTATCAAACCTATTTTCATCAGTAATCTGTGAGGGCATCACACGGTTGTCATGAAGTTGGCAGAAGGGACGAAGATCTGGAGGTTTGAAGAGAAAAAGGCAAAGAAGAAAAAGCAAAGGCAAGTGTCTGGTATGGAGGGGCTGGGCTTGTTGGGTGCAAAGCCCCATATTCAGGACATGCTTCTCTGTCTCAGGGAGCAGAAACTCTTCAGAAAGGCATATGGACCATGTTGGATGGTTAGTATATATATGTGTCCACAGTAATTCAGTGTGGTGCCTGGGCACTGGGCTGTGCAGACCCTGGCTGGGAATGGCACCCCTGGACTGGCATCCCATGCGCTGAAAGATGAGGAGCCAGATTTTGTCAAAAGGATACTCTTCACCACGCCAGGGTAATGCAAAGGCTGGGGTTTGGCACAGGGGGTGGCTTGCAGACATCTGAAGTGTTCCTGAGACATGGATTTACAGTCATCTCAAGGTGAAGACTTTGCCTACGAGAGTTGTGCGCGGCTGTTGCCATCAGAGGGGAGCGAGTGTCTCTAAGCTCTTTCCAAAGCTTATTGTAAGTTCCCACAGGAGGAGGTATGAATGGCATGAAAATATTACACGTCAAGCAGGGAAATTCAGGAGGCATGTGAACCACGAGCTGCAAGTGGAATCTTCAGGTGTCACAATAATGATGCGGTGGCAACTGCTGCTCAGAGCTGGAGTGACAGCAGGTGACAGGGCCATGTGCTGGGGGGAGGATGGCTTCCCAAAGATGGGCTGGGAGAAAGCCCTTCTCATTTTGGTTGATTGCTCTTCAAATGTGACTTGTTCAGATCCTATTTGTTGCACAAGCTCATATGGGAGCAGCTAGAGGAGGAGGTAAGGGGCAATTAATACAGTGGAAGGTGCCTATTGCAAGTGGGTATCGCGCAGGTATCGGAACAACAGGGACCTTCTGAGTCAGGAAGGTTTGTTGTGGAATAAATAACAGACCGTGGCTGCTACAAGTGAAAATCATTATTAAGAGCTGCATGACTTCTGTATTGCTTCATGCCTTTATCATCAGTGGGTTTGAAGCTCCACTGAGTTCACCTGGTACCAAGGGCGGTCCCATGTGACAGTCTGAAAAAAACCGTCCGAGTTGGTATTTTTCATTTTTAGGTAGTTGGATATTTCTGTCAGTTCTGTCCTCGTATCACTGCATCTTGAAAAGAGAAAATAATTATTCTCATATATGAGTAAAATGCCCTAAAAATTGCTTTTTGATAATGAATGATTGTTGCTTGCTAAAATGTGTAGAAAACCTAAATCAGCTGCAAAAGCAGCAAAGAAGAAAACTCAGCTCCTCTTCCCTGGCACAATTCTGCTTTCCCAAGACATCAATAACCTGAGCCAGGTCTTTGCCAAGTCCTTCACGCTTCTCCAGCACAGAAACTAGTTTCTTGGCAGGGATTGAAGTCCCGAGGAGATAAGTGAGCTGCATACTGTTCAGGGGCAGCTGGAGGCTGAGGCTCTCATGTCTGGTCCATCGCTGCCATGTGGCTTTGCAGGACAAGAGCTGGACACTGGGTCATTTCTGTCAGCATCACTTTCTATCAGCTCTTTCTGGTAAGGAGTACTAGTTTGTGAAGGTGTGCACTGTCCTTTACCACCTCCAAACCCAGAAACAATAGTGAAATCCTTACCGACATTTTTTAGAACTTGAATTATTTTCTGAGATAAATTTGGTTAAGACTTTCAGTTTCAAATTACTAATTTAAATACTCTTTTTTCAGTCTGGGAATAGAGCTCTGGTTTGTTTCACTATTTACAAACCAGGAGTTTAGAGTGTTCAGTAATGTGATACTTCACAAACAATCTTTAATTCAATTAACTTCAGGGAGGGGGATAAAAGAAAATTATTTTAGTTAAGGCACACTTTTGTAAAAATTTAATCTATCCCTCAGATGTACTTGGGAAGATAAAAGGGCATTTTTGTTGAATAAACTGTTCTTGGTAGACAAGTAAAGGTTTGGTCTGTTGCAGTCACTCTATATTATGACAACAAAAAGTGAAAATACAGCCAGGTGTTGATTATTTTTTCCTTTTTGGTGTTTGGGGTTTTTTAAGAGAAATTTGGACAATGCCCTTAATAACATGCTTTAACTTATGGTCAGCCCTGAGGTGGTCAAGCAGATGGCTAGATGGTCATTGTAGGTCCCTTCCAACTGAAATATCCTACCCTATCCCTATCCCATTTGTGGGTCCCACCTGAAGAGATGAACCAGTTGTGATGGTTTGAGGCTGGCAGTGCTGGAGAGGGGCTGGGGTGCTGAGCCCCTCTTGCATGAAGGGCTGTGGCAGCCCTCTGTGTGAAAGGCCCAGTTTTAAGGTGATGATGCCTACATTGGGATTGAGGAGGGAGAACAAATCCTCACCCAAATGAGATGGGAAATTCATTGGGTGCAACCATGGAGGAGCATGTTGCACCCACTCAGGGCTGCTGTACCTGCTAAACCCACCCCAAAGCCATGGGGAGGATGGGGCCTGTGGAGCCATGGAGCCCTTTGCCTGAGGCAGCTCTGCTGCAGCTCCCCCAGGTCCCCTGGTGCGTGGGCTGCCCCTGCTGAGCTGCAGGAGGAAGGGGGTGGCTGTGGCCTTGGGGTGGGCCCCTCTCCCCCTGCAGGGATGTCTGCACCCGTGGCCGCGTGTGAGCGCTTTCAAAGCTTTGGAAATTTCCATTTTAATAAAAGCAACCTTGGAGGAGCATGAGCAATAACCTGTCTGCTCTTTGGCACTGACAGTTCAGTTGTCCTGTAAAATGAGATTTTGCTACCCCAGCACAGCGATCTTGTTATCAACTCCAGCTCACACCAGCGTGCTTCATTAGGAGACAGCAGAATAATTCTGGAGACATTAAGCAACGTCTGGCTGCTGCTTGTATCGGGCTGTGTGAATAAATCAGATCCAGAGGTAAGCCAAATAAACTCCTGGACCTCTGGGCTCAGATATTTGATCCATCTACAGATGCTTTGAAGTCTGATGGCAGGATAGAAATGAAGTCTTTCCTGCCCAGCCTTTCCCACTTGCCTGCCAGCCTCTTGAAAATCCAGTTTCCTAGATCTGACCCATGTACCTTGGACTCCCAGGTTTTATTAAGGCAAGGGGGACATTACATGTCAATCCATCCCAGGGCTCAGCTCTGCTTTGCCATGGCTCCGGACTTTAGTTCCTGCAGCAAAGGGATGGATCTTCACCCAAGCAAGGGTTGCTGCAGCCATGTGCACGACTGATGGTCTTTCCCAGCACTCCCATCCCTTCCCAGATAAAAGCAGCTTTACACAGCTTTATGCCTCTAATCCCCTGTCCCTACACATGCAGCCAGCAGCAAGGCCCTATGTCCTGGCTGCACCCAGCTTTTTTCTTGACTTGGATAGCACTTTTTATCATTGAAGGCATCAATTGATTAACCAGTCATCATAACACTTGTAAATCTTCAGTGGATACTTTTGTGCTGCTCTTCCCTCGTCTGTCATGGGACCCACAAGGCTGTTGGAGCTTGTGGAAATCCTGCATGGCTGGTGAGCACTCTGGGAGCGTGAGGCAGGGCACATTCCCCTGCACTGTTCCTCATAGCAGCATTCCTGGGAGAAGAAATTATGATGATTCATTTAGGCCAAGACTGTAATACTGAAGTTCTTTCTCCTCCTTCCCAGAGTATACATTTTCAGCCCAAACCCACACAGATGTACTCCAGAGAAGGAAATGATCTGCAGATGTTGAGTGTTCCCAGCTCTCACCTCTGCTAAGAGAGGGGTCAGTGACAACTACTTGGGTCCTTGCCAGGTTTCTGGGTGGACTTGTCTTACCTACTACTTTGTGTTAATATTATACCATGTCCCTGTTGGCCAAGTATCTACAGAGTTGTGACTTGTCCCCTGCATCACCATGACAGACAAGGTTAAAGCACAACAGCTATTATTTCCCAAATATTGATGTCCTCAGGGCTTGTGGGATCTCCTTTCAATACCTCAGCCTCCTGCTGCCTAGGACAGGGCTGTATATAGGAGGGTACATGGTAAAATGGTACAGGCAGGGGATTTTTCTTTCCTAAGTATTGATGCTAAACAGTGTAAAACCACATTAATGAGCAAACCATAGCTCTTCCTGAAGGTGGTGTGACCAGCTTCTCTGGGGGATTTCCTAATCCAGAGTGAGGCCAGCCTCTGTCCTGGCTCCTGCCCTTCTCTGCTGGCTCATAGGCTCCACAATGCTGGGAAGGGAAGGTGCTGGGGATGATGGAAGTAAGGTCTAGGTAATGGTGCAGCATCTCCTCCCAAACCACCCTGCTCCAGGGCAGCACTGAGCCCACGTTGAACTGAAACGGCTGAGATTTTGCTTAAAGCTTATAAAACATGTCTCCAGGGGAAATTAAAGAAGGTAATTAACAGCAGTGTCTTTTCATAAAGCACTTCAAAGCACCAGATGCATATAATTTTTATTTTTGGCTCTCTAAACTTAGGCTTTCCTATTACATGGCAACTGGCAACTTGGAAAAACTCATTTTTACTGGACTGCAGAGGGAGGAAGGCATGGGACAGATGCACTGAGTTAATTTTCTTTTGGCCTACTTGCACAGCTCTGGTGATGTCAATGAATCCAGATTTCCAGAACAGCAAAGAAAACCAGGAAAAGAGCAGTGGCTGTGCTGCTCAGGGATGTTTGCACAGCTGTGCTTGGCACTGGTGCGGGGCCAGGACTGGGCTTTGCAGGGGGTTGTGCGGCTGGCAACAGGGAATTAGCGCTTGGCCGGACACCCAGAGAAGCTGCCTCTGTTTGTGTCTGCCTGACACAGCAGCTGGGGCCTTGTTTTCCTTAAAATGCCTCTTGCAAATGATGTCCTGATAGCCGATTGGAAATGGCTAAAGAGTTGTGGGGCTGCTCATCCCTCTTTGCCCAGGGATCAGCAGAAGGCCCTTGTCCTCTTGGCTTGGCTCCTGGCTTTGTAACTCCTTCCTCCAAGGGGTTTGGGAATGGTGCTGGGGAGGGAGAGAGGAAAAATGCAGTGGGCGTTGCCTTTCCACACAGTCCTCATTCTAGCAGAACAATTTAAACTGTTGATATGAACTTGTTAAACTTTCAGCCACAAGCCAAACTACAGCCATTTTTCCTGTAACTGTGTCTTTGAAGGCACCAGGAAGGGTGAACTTGGTCAGTGGACTTGGATTTTGTGGCCAGAGGATTTGCTGCCAGTGGACCCTGTTTGTGCAGCTTTGGAAGCCCCCGGGCCAGGGGAGTTTGTTCCTGAAGCAGCCCCTGACTTTGTGGGAAGCCCAGGCTGGAGCAGCTCCTCGTGGGAAGGACTCATGGAGGAGAGGTTCGTGGAGGACTCTCTCCCATGGGAAGGACCTCGTGGGGAAGCAGGGAAGGACTATAAGGAATCCTTCTTCCTGATGAGGAAAGAGCAGTAGGAACCACCAGCCTGTGAACTGACTCTAAACCCCATCCCTATTCCCCCCTGTGGGGGGAAGGAGGGAGAGAAACCGGGAACAAAGTGATTTGGGTGGGGTAACATATGCAAGCCCCGCTCTTTGTGTTGTCTGTGTCCTGTGTATATTTGATGAGTGTGTAATTAAATAATTATTTTTTCCCCAAGTTGAGTCTGTTTTGCCCAGGACCTTAATCAGTGAAGAACCCTCCTTGTCCCTTGTGTCAACCCAGTTTTGTCCTCCTCATCCCAGGAGGGGATGTGTGTGTGGGGGGAGTTGAGTGAGCGGCCACGGGGCTGTTCCTTGTGTTGCCGTGTTGTCCCAGACCTCGGCACTCAGCTGCTGGCAAGAAAATGAACTGAAAGGCAAAGTGATCTATAACCCTAGGCTTTTATAGGCAGAAAACGACACTGTACATTGCCCTGTGTCATACACTGAGACAACTACCCAACTTGTCAAGAGTCCCATTTCTTTATATAAGTCATGAAGGGCTTTATTTTTCACCCGTGCTCTAATTAATACATTGGTAGAGCTCTGTGTTAAGTGGCCGTGCCAGGCACCACGCAGGAGGGCTGGGTGGACGTGGCAGGCAGGGTTTAACTTGTCCCCTCAGCCCCTGGAGCCGGCTGCTGCCACACAAGGTTATGATATCGCCGGCAAAACCTCCTCTGTGCTCCACGTCACGTCCGCGGGGCTGGGACAGCAGCAGCTGCTGGATTGGAGGCTGCCTGGGC
>NW_009953703.1:1711736-1724531 GCF_000747805.2 Chaetura pelagica | reverse complement strand
GTTTAACTGGTCCCCTCAGCCCCTGGAGCCGGCTGCTGCCACACAAGGTTATGATATCGCCGGCAAACCCTCCTCTGTGCTCCACGTCACGTCCGCGGGGCTGGGACAGCAGCAGCTGCTGGATTGGAGGCTGCCTGGGGGGGTGTCCCCAGCCCGTCCTGAACCCCTACAGCAACACCTGCCGTGGGAGCCCCCAGAAACCCAGAGCCTGGCGCGTAAGTACAGCAGTGGGAGCGGGACAGACAGCACTCAGCTCCTCCAGGTGGGACCCCTGTTCTGCTGGCGGGGAGCAATAAACCCTGAGCGAGTGCTAATGAGCTCAAGCTCCAATTGCAAATAGTTTACAGCTGAGGACATTCTCGCTTTGCTTTCTGGCTTTGCAGGGAAGGTTTGAAGAGTTTTATGGCAAATTTAAAGCTGGTTTAATTCTGTTCATGCTGGTGCAAACCAGGGGTGGATCAAGCAACTGCAGCGTAAACAGAGTCCAGTTTTGAACCTCCTAAAACTTTTTAGGGAGCTACGTATAAATTTGGATTATCACTGAAGGGAAAATACACAAGGGAACATTCCTACCCAGAAGTTTCTATCAGCCTGGTTCTGAAAAAACCCCATATTTTCTTCCTTTTCTTAACTCATTTTTAAAGTTAACTGGCTGCAGCTCAAACAGCAAAACACATAATGGAATAAATGGGGCAAATTCAAACAGCCAAAAGCGTAATGAAATAAATGAGACAAATTCCTTGAACTGCACCTAACAGGAAAATGAATCTCAGCTGCTCATTAGAGACAGCTGAGCAGGGACTGTGGGCAAATTAAATACTGGAAAGTATAGGAAGGCAAAGAAAAAAGGTCCATTATTTGAATTTCCTCTTATTAACTGCAAAGTATTTTTCCAAGATTGAAAGTTTGTTAGTGGTAAATGGCAAAGCCTCTTTATGCACTTAGAGTAAAAAGTGAGGAGTTGGGCAGAGCAGAGGAATGGGTCAACAAGGAACACACCACTGTATTTTCAGGGTGGCTTAGCAGTAATTCTTCCCCAATGCACATGTGGGAGTTTGCTTCCTTACCCTCTCTGGCAAAATTTATACTTGATTTCCCCAGGTTAATTCAGATTTTGCTGGGGGGTTGAGTGCTGGTCATCTGGGAAAAGGAGGGGATGTTAATCCAAGGCTCATGTCTGGACAGGTGACCTGAGCAGCTCTGTGTACATGGGGGGCAGATACCACCCTGTGAGCCTGAGCTGTGCTCCTCACCCATTATGGCCAATTCAGCTGCAGTTTGTCTGTTTAATGCACAAGCCAGATTGTCTCTCTTATCTGACACCACCAGGCTCCCTGAAGGGGAGTGAGCTCAGTGGCTGGGGAGTGGGCTGCTCCAAGCTGGTCCTCGTAGCATCCAGCACCCAGCAAACTTCCCAGAGCTCTCCCATCTGCTTGTTTCAAGGTCCTTTTCATCATTGTTAACATACTCAGTTCTGCTGGTTTTCCCTTGCAAGCACCCTTGAAAGGGTGGGCAGAGGAAATGTGCCAACAGCTGCCTCTGCCTTGGCAGTGGTATGGGAGGTAAATCACACCTTGGGTCCTGCTCTGGATGTTGCTGCTGGTCTCTGGAACTGCCTCGAGGGCAGCAATTAACAAGCATTGCTAATTGACCTCACAGCTCCTCAGGTAGCAGCAGGCACTGGAGGAGGTGCATCACCACAAGCCTTTGCTACATGTAATCCTTTGGGAACATTCCGGAAGTGCAGAGATGCAACTCATGGGATGCAAAACCAAAATACATAGTGAGTTGGATGCTATCTTTGGCATGAGCAGCAAGGAGGGTGAGCAAAGCCAAGCAGCTCATTACACCATTGAAAAGGGGCCAGGAGGAGGAGCTGGGGAACTGCAGCTGCTCAGCACAACAGCTGTCCCTAGAAATCACCCTTTGAAAGGAGTGAGCACCAGAAATAGAATCAGGAGGTGGCCAGGCAACATGGAAATGTTAGGGCGATACTTTGCTAAGCCCATTTTCTGCCGGTGGTGTAACTGTTCTGTTATACACAGGAGAAGGAGCCATTCCTGTACAGTGGCTTTAGGGCTGGCACTATCTTGTGTGACATTCTTACAAGCAAGTGAGGAAGACGTGACCTTGAGCAGACAGCTTTTGGGCAGGTGGAAAACTGGTTGCAGTTAGTCAGAAAAGTTACCAGCAGTTCACCACTGGAAAAGGAGGTAATGTTGAGTGTGAACCTGAGCCTGCTGCTCTTTTGTGTTTCTGTGCATGTTTTTGGGGAGGAATGAGACTTGTTTAACTCTGCACAGCTGGGAGGGGCTGTGAGCACAACAGAGGACAAAGTTAAAATTCAAAGGGACAAGAAAAGTAGTCTGGAAAAAGCTCAGGGTTTGTATTTCAGTGGTCATGCTGGGAAGTGAAGGCAAGTGGTGCGGGGGCTCAGTGGGGCTTGGGATGCTGCCCTGGCTCTTCTGGGAGAGCTCAGGAATGAGAGGCTTTGGCTCCTGGCTGCTGCACTTCGACAACAGGGCTTAGCTGGAGACAGTTCAAAGGGAGCAATAAAAATAACCAGACGTGGCTGGGATAGAACCTCTGTAGGCAAGTCAAATCTAATGGCAGGAGATGCAGTGTGGTCCTTTGGCCTGGGGCCCACAGGAAGGAAATGGACCTTTTTCTCCTTGCCAGTCAAGACAAGACACGCTGGGCTTAAACTGCAATTTAAGAGGGGATGAATATGTCTTTGTGCAACACAGCTCAACATTTCCCAGTAGCACACACTGCCTCCCTGACTCCATGTAAGCTGGGTTTAGCACAACATCCATTCCAGTAGCTCACGTGGCTTTCCTGAATTAACTGCTTAGCCCATGGGAATCATACCATTAACTTCAGAGGAACTAGAAAATAAAGAGTGCATTATAAGGTTTTTATTGTTTTCAACCCCCCCATCTGCATTCCCTTTAAGAACATCAAAAGCTTAAAAAAACAGAGACATCTGCCACCATCTTTGGAAATGTGTGTTGCACTTTCTTCTAATCTAGACCAAGCCTTCGGACCCTTTCCATGCCTTCAAGAAATAGGCACATTTTTCTTTTATTTAAGAACAGACCTGTTTCCCGGGGTTTTAACAGAGTCCTGTGTCAGCACAGTTAAAAAATGCTGGTGCTTCCTCTGCACAGGTTAAAGGTAAATATTAACCTTTGATGCTTGAACCTGAGTCACAGCTTCCGTCACAAAATTGCATAATACTTTTTGAAGTGCTCTCCAACAAAGTAGCAGAGCTGAGGTCATGGGCAAAGGTGCCTGCTGGTTTTACCTCACTGACGTTTGTTATTCCTTTGCTAGGAAGAAGAGCTGCAAGAAGTAACCTGTCCCCTCCTGCACCCTTTCTGACCACCAACATGGCATTGCCCATGAGGAGCTTGGTCACTGACCCTGCCAGATACCTCCAGTGTTTCCGCCTCTTCCTGGAGAATTCAACTGAGCACCAGTGCATGCAGGAGCTGGTGGAGAGGCAGCTGCCGGCTGTGGTAGCAAGGTAACATGGAGGTGACCACACTGAGCTGGGGGACAGCCTGGTGGCACAGTCCTGCTGCCGTGACGGGCTCGGGGGGCTGCCTGTGGGAGGCAGATTGCTGTTCCCTGCCTGGAAGTCTCTGATAGGGCTTGGCTGCAGATTTCATTCCCACACGTCAGGACGGAGCCTGCCAAGCAGGGAAGAGATAAGGCTGAATTGTTTCCTTGCATGCAAATCTGCAGACAGGCTGAGAAAGTTCAGTCTGGAGGAGGCTCTGCGGAGACCTTGGAGCACCTTCCAGTATCTGAAGGGCCTACAGGAAAGCTGAAGAGGGACATTTTTTAAGGGCATGTAGTAATAGTACAAGGGGAATGGTTTTAAACTAGAAGAGGATAGAGATTTAGGTCAGCATTAGGAAGGAATTCTTCACTGTGAGGGTGGTGAGACTCTGGCACAGGTTGCCCAGAGAAGCTGTGGATGTCCCATTGTGGAAGTGTTCAAGGCCAGGTTAGATGGGGATTGGAGCAACCTGGTGTAGTGGGAGTCTAATGGCAGGAGATGCAGTGTGGTCCTTTGGCCTGGGGCCCACAGGAAGGAAATGGACCTTTTTCTCCTTGCCAGTCAAGACAAGACACGCTGGGCTTAAACTGCAATTTAAGAGGGGATGAATATGTCTTTGTGCAACACAGCTCAACATTTCCCAGTAGCACACACTGCCTCCCTGACTCCATGTAAGCTGGGTTTAGCACAACATCCATTCCAGTAGTTCACGTGGCTTTCCTGAATTAACTGCTTAGCCCATGGGAATCATACCATTAACTTCAGAGGAACTAGAAAATAAAGAGTGCATTATAAGGTTTTTATTGTTTTCAACCCCCCCATCTGCATTCCCTTTAAGAACATCAAAAGCTTAAAAAAACAGAGACATCTGCCACCATCTTTGGAAATGTGTGTTGCACTTTCTTCTAATCTAGACCAAGCCTTCGGACCCTTTCCATGCCTTCAAGAAATAGGCACATTTTTCTTTTATTTAAGAACAGACCTGTTTCCCGGGGTTTTAACAGAGTCCTGTGTCAGCACAGTTAAAAAATGCTGGTGCTTCCTCTGCACAGGTTAAAGGTAAATATTAACCTTTGATGCTTGAACCTGAGTCACAGCTTCCGTCACAAAATTGCATAATACTTTTTGAAGTGCTCTCCAACAAAGTAGCAGAGCTGAGGTCATGGGCAAAGGTGCCTGCTGGTTTTACCTCACTGACGTTTGTTATTCCTTTGCTAGGAAGAAGAGCTGCAAGAAGTAACCTGTCCCCTCCTGCACCCTTTCTGACCACCAACATGGCATTGCCCATGAGGAGCTTGGTCACTGACCCTGCCAGATACCTCCAGTGTTTCCGCCTCTTCCTGGAGAATTCAACTGAGCACCAGTGCATGCAGGAGCTGGTGGAGAGGCAGCTGCCGGCTGTGGTAGCAAGGTAACATGGAGGTGACCACACTGAGCTGGGGGACAGCCTGGTGGCACAGTCCTGCTGCCGTGACGGGCTCGGGGGGCTGCCTGTGGGAGGCAGATTGCTGTTCCCTGCCTGGAAGTCTCTGATAGGGCTTGGCTGCAGATTTCATTCCCACACGTCAGGACGGAGCCTGCCAAGCAGGGAAGAGATAAGGCTGAATTGTTTCCTTGCATGCAAATCTGCAGACAGGCTGAGAAAGTTCAGTCTGGAGGAGGCTCTGCGGAGACCTTGGAGCACCTTCCAGTATCTGAAGGGCCTACAGGAAAGCTGAAGAGGGACATTTTTTAAGGGCATGTAGTAATAGTACAAGGGGAATGGTTTTAAACTAGAAGAGGATAGAGATTTAGGTCAGCATTAGGAAGGAATTCTTCACTGTGAGGGTGGTGAGACTCTGGCACAGGTTGCCCAGAGAAGCTGTGGATGTCCCATTGTGGAAGTGTTCAAGGCCAGGTTAGATGGGGATTGGAGCAACCTGGTGTAGTGGGAGGTGCCCCTGCCTGTGCAGGGGGGATGATCTTTAATGTTCCTTCAAACCCGAACCATTCTGTGGTTCTATGAAGTACAGCTTACCCTGAATAAGTGCTAAAATGCAATTAACAGATATTAAATTCTAACATTAAATTGACTGAAAGCATATTTTAATAATAATTTTAGTTAATATTTAGTACGTATAAGTAACACTCCTGCTTTGCCTTCTGTGCACGTTTGTTGCTGGACCCCTCACTTTGCAGGCTGGCTCAGGCAGCAGGCATCTGGATTGAAAGCCTGGTTCTGGGGAGGACCTTCTGTGGGACCAAGGGCTTATGGCTCTGCCAGAGCCTTGCTTAGGGACTTAAAGTGTGTTACTTCCTCCTTGTGTTGCAAAATGCAAAACTTCCGTAAATAATTGTCAAGCTGCTGGTCAAGACCCAGAGCGGTCTCTGGTCCTTAAAGCACAGACATGGGGAAGGCACATACCTGCTTCTGCTCGTATGCACCTGTAACTAAAGCAGAACTCTTCTACAGATTGCCAAAATAACTGGAAATTGGGCATCTCCAAAGAGCAGAGTTTTGAATCTGCTCCTGCCTGCCCACTTGTAGGCATGTCTGTACCTGCACATGCTGCATTTGGTTTTGTCCTGCGGATTTTAGTCTTCATGGGATCTCTGCTGCTTCACACAATGCACATCACCCTCTCTACAGGGCAGCTCTGCTAAAATGTATAACTCATGTTTTTCAGTATTGGAAATGGGAAGTCTACAATCAATATTTTAAGTGTTGGTGGTGGAGCAGGTATGCTATGAACTTCAGCCTTGGTATGTTTTTCTCATTTTTTTTCCAAGCACAGGATTACAACTTGCAGAAAGAAGCAGAGTGGAAAATAAATCTTTTCTTGAAAAGTCAGGTCCAGGGACAGATGGTGTTAACTGGTATGTGGCCACATCATCTGAAAACAGCTTGTATCTCCCCACCCTGATTCTCTTATTCTCTCCACAAGAAACCCCCTTCTGCAACATCAGTCCTTGAAGACTGAGAGAGACCTGAACTGCTCCATAGTGTTTCTATGCAAGAAAAGCAATGTAACATCTCAGACTCCTCAGAATACAAAATTTTTACTTGCATTGCAGTTACTATTTACTGATGTGGTAACTCCCTGTCATTGCTGCCTCCTGCCCTTCTACATGACAGCCTGGGCTGGCCTTTGTTTTGCCTGTACAGACTTGCTGACCACCATCAATACACAAGCTCCTCCTGGAGCTACTTTCCCCCAAAACACTGGAGATGAACATAAGCTCTAGAAGAAATCTAGTAGGAATCAGAAGTAAGTCTCTTACCTGAAGTTCACTCGTTGGAAAAACAATACCAACAACATTGAGTCGCTTCTTCTAATTAAATTCCTGCTTAAGTTCCCTTGTAGTTAAAGCCTATGTTTTTTAATTCTGCTCTCACCATTAAGTCATCAGACTTAAATTTTATAAGGAGAGTTAATTTAGTTGAAGTGCTTTAGTCATACCATTTCCAAAGACTAAACTCAGCTTTGTCAGTCTCTCCTAATAAGTAAAAATAATTGTATGTAAATGGCTGGCATTAGTTATAAGACAGAGAGTGTGACAGAGTAGGAACATTGCCCTTCAAACAAGGGAAACCATTCTTCTGCCAATAAAAAAAAAACACACCAAAACCAAAAGGTTTTTAAGAGGAACACTTTACAGAATGAGGTACTTAACTCCTTAACCAGGGACACTCTGCCTTAGCCTGATGGACATTCAATCAATAATGTGCAGGCAAAACTAATTTTGTGATGTAAAAAACCCTCCACCTCTCAAACTGGCTTGTTCCCACTCTGGGTCCTGGGGGTGAAGGGGCAGCAAATTCCCAAATCCCCCTAGCTACCCCTGCCTGATGTGGGAGGGCAGTGATGGAGCTGCTGCCCTGGGCTCTCTGCCCAAGTGCTGCACAGGGAGCCAGTGCAGAAGGAAAGACTTTCCTCCCCACTTTTCCACCTCGAGGGACAAACAGACCATTTAATGCAGCATCACATCCCATCCCACCCACCCAGTGGCAGCTCTGCCCTCCCCTGCAGCCTGATGAAGTTCCCACTCTAGCACACAGCACTCTGTACCTTTAAAAACCATAAAAGTCATCAGTGCTGCTATAAAGTAGCAACCATGCTATAAACTATCCCGTTACGTAAAATGTTTTAATTAGAAACTTAATGGTGAACATAGTGGTAGCCTTTAAAAGGTAATTGTGTTGGAGAGTTTAAATAATTTGGATAGCCTAATTGCCAAATTGTTGATAATGCAAGCTGCCATGGATTTGACTGCAGAATGCCTCAGGACACTTGTTTGCATATAAAAGAGCTAACCGAAGTCAATTAGGGCTGTGTATTAAATTATTAATCAAAGGGGTGGTATGTTGTTGTTTTGTTGGGGTTTTTTTGTTAAAAACAATACAAGGGTGGTTTGGCCACAGAAGAAGTGAAGGGAATATCTTAACCTATGCACAAATAGAAAAGCAAAATTCAGATTTATTTTTTTTTATCAGAACCTGCACAGCCTTTTCAAAGGGCTAATCTATTTTACAGAAAATTGGTAAAGCAAGCAAAAATCAAAATCATTGTAATAGTTCATTACAAAATCTGTGTTTCTAGATTTTACCACAGCAGCCTGCAGACAACTGGCTTTGCTCTGATTTTTCAGCAGAGTACAGGGCCTGCAGTGATAGCAAAGCTGCAGCTATTTCTGCTGCTTCAGAAATCCAATTTCCCTCCCTCAAAGAACAGTCTTGCACAGATACCTTGTACATTTTGGTGGTTTTAGTTGCTTTAAGAAAGACACAAAAGTCTGAAAAAAAGTTTTTCTGTTAAATTCTCAGGGTGTTAATGAGCAGGTGAGACCTGGGCTGCAGTGTCTGATTCTGACTCGTGGTGATGTGTGGTGGACCCAGAAACAGGCAGGGACTGCTTCGTAGTGAAAAGAGCCCTCTGGGGGAGGACCTCTGGGGTCCACATTATGGCTATTTAATGCCCAGTATTTTCCTTTTGCACCTCAAATTTGCTCTATAATGGAGCCAACACTGGTGGAAACCCAGGGGAACTGAAAATCTTGAAGATGGGCAGAAGCTGTGCAGATCTGATGGGAGCACTTCACAGTCCCTCAGCAAGGGCCTGTCTGGCCATCAGGATTCCCTGCCTGAGCTTCTGTTGAGCACATAATTTTGTTCATTTGCAGGGAATTTTGTGACGTGGAGTTCTGTGCAAGCACAAGTACATCTTTCAGGACAAAGCTCAGTATCTGTCTGCAACATGACCCCTGGGTCTACTATTCAGCAGCTACCCTCTTTTTCACCCTACCTACCTTAATTTATTCTTCTATTATTTTTTCCACCTAACATTCATTCAAGCACAAGAAGCAGAAGGGAGCACTAAGAAAGCTACATGAGCTGGTGTGATACTATCCCTGGAGCCAGGCCTCAGGAGCATCATCTCCCTGAGCTTCCTATATTGTGGATGGGGAGAGGTGGCCAGGAGCTTCAGCAGCTCTTCTTAAATTTTGAAATGTTGGCTCCACTGGTACTGCCATTGGTGAAACCATTGGAGCCAACCTGAACAGTATCCAGAGAGAAAAATTCCTCAGAAAGTAAAGGCAGCTCTGGGGTGTTCTGTAAACAGGGATTGGATAAACAGAAATGGTATGTGCAATATTCTTGCTATGGAAAATGTCAGAGGACACTAAAGACAAACAGACATAAATGTTGTTTCTGATTCCAGTGTAAACAGATCTTCTCCCTCACACACATGACCAGGTAACCAGTGAGATGCTTGGCTAAAAATGCTCTTACTGACTGCCAGGAAATCCTGCCAGGTTTGCTCATGGTTCGGGACCACCAGCACTGGTACCATCAGGATCATTTAGGATCGTCCCTGGGAGCTTAGGCCATATTGACCAAATCTAAGGTCATGCCATGTGCATGTGTCTGGTTTTCCTTTGGCGTGGGAAGTCAGAGAGGAGCAATGAAGACAGTTGGGAGTGATATTTAGATTTTTCTCAAATCCTAGAGCTAAACCCTCCTGACAATGAGCTGAGAATGCGAAGTACCTGTGTGGTACATTTTGTGTACATGGGTGACAGGCACCAGACCTCAAAACAGGGGATGTGGTGATGGTCAAGATGACATTTGCCTGAGATTTGTTTTCATCTTCTACTTACTGTTGTTGTTCCCTAGGTGAGATGGACCTGCAGATCCTCTCAAAAGTACAAGCCAGATATCCAGGAGTCACCATCAACAACGAAGTGATAGAACCAAGTGCTGGCCAAATCATGAAGTACAAAGGTACTTTTACATTAAATAAGTTGACATTAAGCATGCTAAATGCATCAAAAAGAGTTGAACACTGGATGACCCCACATTCAGATGATTTCGTGTCAGGATTGGATTTTAAAAGTTAAGTAAGTCACAATCCTATGTTTTTTTGCCATCATTGCTTTTCAGCAGCGTTCAGTCCCTCATGAAAATCTGTCTCTTACTCTGCCAAGAATTCTGTGTGGCAAATGCTTGGGCTAGACAGAGTTTAAAAGCTAAGCAAGGTGGGAATGGGTGAGTGATTTTATGGGAATAGAGTAAAAGCCTCACATTGCAGAACATTTTTCTCCTTCAAATTGCACAAAATCCAGATCCTTCCTCAGCATCAAAGGGAGAATTTAAGTGTCTCATGGTAATTTTTGCATATCTTAAACATAATTCCCAAGTAACAAATAGCTAAACCTCACAGTGTTGCACTAAATTAGTAACCATCCTTTGTATTATAAAACATGAGAAGGAAAGCAAGATGGACAGGAAAGATTTTTTGCTGTGTGCTCCATGGCTTTGAGCTTGTTTCCTTCCATCAGCCCAAAGGTCCTAGCAACATTCACGAGGGAAAGCCAAGTATTGCCCAAGGAGGATTGAATGTTAGTAGGGACACTTTGGTCAAATTACCCTACAAAGTGAACATTAAATATCAATCCATGGTTTTACTATCACTGGATTAATGCCTATCAGGCTTTACCTTAGCAGGTAATTATGGTCATGGATGGAGGTGACACCAGCTACGCTGCACAGGCTGTGAGCAGCCCTGGGCAGAGCACACCTTGCCAGAAAGTGGCTGCTGAATGGCCCTGGCAGTAATGAATGAACCTCATCAGCAGGTCTGTGCTGCTGGAAATGCTCCAACCTGTAGTAAACACCAGACTGTAAAACCATGTTGTAAATCTCAAACTCTTACTCTTGCCTAAGTCCTTAAAAATGAAGAAACTTGAGGAAGTCAAAGCAGAAAAAAAAAAAAAATAACAATCCCTTTCTCACTGCAGTGGGGAGTTCAGAGTCACTGGAAGCACTGAAGGTTCCCAGGAAACAGATCATTTTTATATCTGTCTCTATATTATATGGATTCCATATTTGAAAAGATGGCTCATGCAAAATTCCAGATTTACATTGCTCCAGGCTGAGATGATGGAGGATGGGCAACAGAGCATCTGCTGTCTTTTATGAGGCAATTTGAGCACTTGCATGTAGCATTTCTGCCCTGTCTGGGCCATGGAGCATAGGCTACATGGGACTGGATTTGTGCTGAATCTTCCTGTTGGTCTCACCACCCAGCACCAATTAACTGGCAGCCCTACCCTACTCCAGTGAGTTTCTTTGTAGAACAAAGTTAAAGAAAATATAAGATGTTGTCCTTATTTTAAGTTTTATGCTAAACTAGAAATGAAATATTCATCTGAATTTCTTTCCTTAAACTTTCTTATTTGGTAATTAATCATGTCCCCAGTACGTATCATTAATTAGGTTTCTGAGCCCTAAGATTTTCCAGGGAGAATTGGAAACATTATCTGTGCCTCTGAGGATTCAGTAGTTATGTTTTCTGCCTAACCAGATACTTTTTCCTTTGGAAGGAGAAGCCACAGTCACATGAGAAGTTTCATACTGGGACACGCAGTGATGACAAACTGAGGTTTACCTTAGACTGGGTCGTCTGATGGAGGCTCTCCTCAAACCCCATGGCCAGGCTGTGGCTTTCCTTCATTCCTGGTCCATGTCCAGCTGAAGTGCCTTGGTGAACATGGCTGGAGTGTCAGTCCCACCACAGCTGAGCTGCACTGCCATGGCCTACACAGTGTGGTTCAGCTGTGGGCAGTCTGGTCTGGGTGGCACCACAATTCAGTTTTCTTCCTTGTGTCTCCTCGCAGATTGTCAGCAATTGAACTGAACCAGATTGCACCAGATTATTTGTGATGGTGATAAGAACTGCTGCTGAACAAGTTGGGTGGTAAAACAGCAACTTAAATCTGACTGCAGGTGCTGGGGCCAGGGACTGATAACTGGAAGCAAGAGTAACAACAGCAGCATCTGAAAGGGGTGGCCCATTTCCAGACATAAAAGAAAGGAAATAAGCACAGATGGAGCATTCCTCCTCTGTCCCGTGGGGTTAGGTCCTAATCACAGGCCAAAAGGAGAGACATTGTGATTAGTGCTGTACAGGCCTAGGTCTTAGCAAATCGTGTTGTTTTGAACATGTGTTCTGTAGCTAAGGCTCAGTCTGCCTTTGGGCCATGTGGGTTAATTCTTTGTGAACTCCAGCGAAGCACAGGAATCACATCAGGGTGAGCTTTGTCCCGGGGCAATCCCGAGTGCCAGGCGGGAGCGCAGAGTGACAAGCTCCATATGCCAGCAGATGGACATTAGCATTCCAGCATCCCCTAAACTATGAAATTATCTCTCAGTTTTGCTCTCATTAAAGCAAAGAAAAGCAGTGATGAGCCAGGCCCTTTTTATAAATTATTCCTTGAATCCACTTCTCCGGCTTTCTGCTTTCCTCAGTTTGTGCATTGTATGGAGGGCTGAAAACACACCCTATGTCTTTGCTTTGAAATGCTACTGTCTCTTTTACCTGAAGCACTTGGCCAAAACTGTGGGCTTTTTGAAAAAATCTCATTTATTTGAACACAGGAGAAGCCAAATGCCAAGAGATGGGTCCTTGCTCATGGAGCAAAGCTCCATCCATCTCCCATTACCCCTGTGACACATTCCCATAATGAGCCATTTGCTTTCTCTGCCCTTCTTGAACTTTTAAGTGAGCTTTCCCTCCAAAACACAGTCCCTTTGATCCATCTTCAAGCCCTTGTATTTATTTATTCAGTCCATGGAAAACCCTCTGCCATGGCCTGGCTTCTGCTCAGCCATCTGGGCCTTGGGCCCAGACACCTGTGTAGGCCATGGCACCTAAGCAAAGAGGTATCAGCTCTTCTCCCATTCAGCA
>NW_009953703.1:1709203-1711369 GCF_000747805.2 Chaetura pelagica | reverse complement strand
CAGGAAAAGTGCTGCCCCTGGCCTCACTGCTGCTTATCCCAGCCAACACCTTTTAATGCAGCTTGAGCCAGTCACGAGGAAGAGTTTCTTTCTTTTTAAAAAATCAAGTAAAGACTGGAGGAGCCCAAAGGATGTTGCAAAGAGCAAAGCACCAGATGGAAGACTTCATCCTACAAAGACCTTAAGAGCCCCTTTCTCATACACAGTGAGACACAAGTTTTTAAATATTCCACTGCTGCGTTAAACTGGTACCAAAACTCTCTGCCTAAACATGACTTTGGGATGTATTACAGCTCTGAATGGAAGTTGGTTCCTTATTTGCAATGGAGATAACTCTGTCCTGCCTTCTCCTGTATTTCAGAGAGTGTGGCTGAGACATCAAAGCTCAAGAACGTAAAGTTTACCTGGCATGAGGAAACAGCTTATGAATATGAAAGTCGAATGAAGAAGTGTAAAAAATGGGACTTAATTCACATGATCCAGGTAAAAGTCTCTGCAAAGTAAATCCTGTCAAAGACTTGGCTGTTATAAACATGCATGAAGTATGTGACCTCATTATCCACTTGAAAGGGAAGAAAGGTGAGTTTATTTCCCTGTAATTCAAAGTATTTAAGCATAAGTGAACTGCAAAAAATGAAAGATGAGTTGCAGCAAAGCAACTTTGAGCACAGTAGTCCTATTAAGCAGGCTGCGGGTGGCAGTCAACAAAAAAGAAAATAGATTTTAACTAGTGTTTTCAAAGCTCCTTGTCCACTCTGGGAAATTGCCTTTGTATTTCCAACTTCACTGAAGCCATTACAAGCCATCCTCACTGCTAAGAAAGGCTGATCTGCTTATCTCAGGTTAATGAAGTAACATGAGTATGGTCCTGGCAGAATCAGAGAGCAGGGAAGGCAGTGACCTCCCTCAGGAGGTTGCAGCAGGAGTCCACTGCCTGGCGTTAAGCTACGGTCTTGTCATCCCTCTGCTCTTCTCTCAAGATTGTCCCCGTCTGGCTCCTTTTACATAGTGGTACCAATTATAACACTCTCCAGGGCTGCACCATTCTCTCTGTAAGCATCTCTGCTCTTTCCAGATGTTATATTATGTGGAAGATATCCTGGCGACTATCCGATATTTCCACAGCCTCCTGGAAGCACAGGGCAAGCTCCTCATCATCCACTCATCAGGTGAGAGCTGCTCCACCAGTGCTGCTCACTCGGGCAAGAGCCATGAGGACCTTTGGGATTCCTGTGAGTTCAATCCAGGCCAGCTAGAAACCAATGCACATTTTTATTTAAAACATCCCTTAACACCTATAGAATGAATTGGCTGCATAATTATAGAATCATGGAATTGTTGGAAAAGACCTTTAGGATCATCAAATCCAAGCATTAGCCCACCACCGCCAAGTCCAATCTAAACCTCCTGACACAACTGGAGGCCATTTCCTCTTGTCCTATCAATTGTTACTTGGGAGAAGAGACCAACCTTGCTACAACCTCCTGTCAGGTACCTGCAGAGAGCAATAAGGTCTCCCCTCAGCCTCCTTTTCTGCTTCCCTCAGCCGCTCCTGGTAAGACTTGTACTCCAGAACCTTCACCAGCTTTGTTGCCCTTCTTTTGGACATGCCGTAATCGATGGCCAGAGAGAGGCTCCATCCCGTGGCTTTTGCTCACAACAGCTCCTTCAGCCTCTGCTCTTTTCTGTAAAAGGCTTTCCAGGCTGGGCACCACATTATCTTACTCCTGGAGACTTGAGGCATTAAGCAAATGGCTGACAGGGCTCGGCTGTGCTGTACAGCAGGTGTTAGAGCACATATGGTTCGTTTTCTTTTTAAACTGCCCATTTCTTTAACATCATCATTTTGGGTGGAAAACAGCATTCTTAGGCTGTTTCAGATCTCAAAGAGATGCTCTGTGGTCCACCCAGAAGGAAAATGTGGGAGCAGAGTGAACAATGACCTTTTAATGCTGTGGGCAAGGTATGATAGAGATACTGCAATGGCAAAGTCTGATTTGACTGCAAAAAGCCTTTAATTTGCTTCACAAGCTGTGGAAATTTTAGTTGTATGAAAAGCCACATCTGATAGTTCTTGTCAGGGATGCTAAGGGTTATTTGCACAGAGTTCTGAGCTGATTTTTTTTTTTACCAAATTTGGCCATGTCTGCAAACTGTAATGTGTTT
>NW_009953703.1:1674586-1708735 GCF_000747805.2 Chaetura pelagica | reverse complement strand
TTGTCCTATCAATTGTTACTTGGGAGAAGAGACCAACCTTGCTACAACCTCCTGTCAGGTACCTGCAGAGAGCAATAAGGTCTCCCCTCAGCCTCCTTTTCTGCTTCCCTCAGCCGCTCCTGGTAAGACTTGTACTCCAGAACCTTCACCAGCTTTGTTGCCCTTCTTTTGGACATGCCGTAATCGATGGCCAGAGAGAGGCTCCATCCCGTGGCTTTTGCTCACAACAGCTCCTTCAGCCTCTGCTCTTTTCTGTAAAAGGCTTTCCAGGCTGGGCACCACATTATCTTACTCCTGGAGACTTGAGGCATTAAGCAAATGGCTGACAGGGCTCGGCTGTGCTGTACAGCAGGTGTTAGAGCACATATGGTTCGTTTTCTTTTTAAACTGCCCATTTCTTTAACATCATCATTTTGGGTGGAAAACAGCATTCTTAGGCTGTTTCAGATCTCAAAGAGATGCTCTGTGGTCCACCCAGAAGGAAAATGTGGGAGCAGAGTGAACAATGACCTTTTAATGCTGTGGGCAAGGTATGATAGAGATACTGCAATGGCAAAGTCTGATTTGACTGCAAAAAGCCTTTAATTTGCTTCACAAGCTGTGGAAATTTTAGTTGTATGAAAAGCCACATCTGATAGTTCTTGTCAGGGATGCTAAGGGTTATTTGCACAGAGTTCTGAGCTGATTTTTTTTTTACCAAATTTGGCCATGTCTGCAAACTGTAATGTGTTTGATGAAGTTTCTTTTTTTTTTTTTTTTTTTATGTTCAGGAAGTGTCCACAACAAAATGGTACTTCTCTGACCTGAATTTATTCAAACTAGTTTTCTCCAAAATGTTTTTGGTTCAAGTGTTTTCAAGCAGTTCACTACAAGAATTCTTTATTTTAAATAATCTGAGTCACTGTTCTTGTTCTTTGCTTGAATGAGAATAGATTATAATATCAGACTACTGCTGATTACCTGTGTATAGTTAATTGAAACTCTGTTCCTGTTGCTTAACCTGTCCCTTTAGATATTCATGAAATATGAATACAGGAAGGAACATGTGTCTATTCAAAATTAATGTGATTAAAATTCTGAATTCATTAAAAGTATTTGAAGTCAAATCTGGGCCAGGCACCTCTGTTTTCTGATGGAGAAGAATAGAACAGAAATTGCTGGGGCCAGCAAGAAAATGGGAGAGAGGAGTAGGGCTGAGAATAGCAGAGAGGAAAGGAAGGGGGCAACCTTGGGAGAAAGAAGAGTATAGAGAGGGGAGGGAGGAAGTGCTATGAAAATGAGCACTACAGCAAAAAGAAGTACTAAAAGATCAACAAAGCTTATTTCAAAAAATGAAGGTAATGTCATCTCCAACACAAACACATTAGGATGTGTTAATTAAAAACCAGTCTGGGAATAGGATTGATAGGAGAGGGCTTGGTCAGTTGGTGAAGGTCGGTGATCTCTCCAGCTCCATCCCTGCCTTGAGAGAAGGGAGGGCTGCAAGAGCTATGTGGGGTTATTTTGAAAGCATTTACAAAATCTGTTTACATCGCCTTGAAAACAAAAGCAGTGCCATATGCTGAGCCCATCGAGAGCTATTATAATAATGCTGCGTTCAGGTAGTGTATAATTGCTCGGCTCAGAGATGGCACTGAGTCACACAACACTGACACCAGCACATTTCCTGTAATTAGTGCTCTGTGTTCAATTTCCACCAGGTGAAAGAAAATATTGTAGCCCCTCTTCTAAACACCAAACTGTTTATTTGACTATAAATAACTGCTTGCAGATAAAGCATTTGCGAAACCGCCGAGCAACTGGTTTTTGTGCTTATGGAGATTTATAGTCATAACTCTCAAGAGCTGCTCATTAGGCTCTTAAGTTATTTTCATTCTGTCCAGTCATTCTGGGTGATCCCTTTTTAAATGATTTATAGCAGAAATGCTGAATCACAGATCCAGAGTGAGGGAAAATAAAGATATGAAGACATGTTTGGGGAGTTTTCAGCTTACCCAGCTGGTTTTCTTTGTAAAACATCCCTTGAGCAGAGGTTTGCACACATCATGGCTCAGCATGGACTTAGTTCTAGAGGTGTTTCCAACACTACAGGAGGCTTTGCCTTCCTCACCCTTCATCTTTTACAGCCAAATGTTCCTCTAGCACCACTAGGGAGGTCTGCTTGGGGTGAGGGGCAGCCCCTGCCTTGCCCACATGGGCAATGTGAGTGTGATGGGGGCAAGGGCTGAAGGCCAGGAGCATGGCGCAGCTTCATTCTGGGCTCTGTCCCTCTGGACTTTTCCTTCATCACACATCCAGCTTCATGGACAATATGGACAGGGGTTTACACCCCATGTATTTAAGGTAGTAGAGAGATAGCTGACTGGTAATACTTGTATCACAGAATCACACAGAGTGGTGTGATTCAAGGAAGCTCGGTTGTAGCTTGACCACAAAGTAATTAGGTGAATGAATAGTAGAGGATTTAGTCTTCCAAACAGGCAGCTGAAATCTAGGGAATAGTTTAAATCAAGAAGATGGCACTGAATAGCTTATGTTCTGCATGTGGGCTATAGAAGGATGACCCTGAATGATATTGCCCATGTGCATGAAGCAGAGGGATGCAGTGGAGGGAGGGAGGATTGAGTGTCCTGAGTTGCTCTGACCTTAGCTGGGGGCTTGGTAGGAGGTGTTGGAGCTCCAGGGTAGACAACATGTCCATCCCCTCCTGCAGCCCCCAACCCTGAGGCTCAGAAGCAGGGAGGCAGCCATCTCCACCATGCCCCAGGACACATGTTCCAACTCTGAAGAGACCTGGCTTGCAACAAGGACAACTGCTAAAAACGCAAAATTATCAACATTTTGTTCAAATAGTGTTTTTCCTTATTCCTGAGCATTTTTCTTGTTCTCTCAGGAACCAGTGGCTGGGAGACACTGTGGAAGAAGTATGGGCCTTCCTTTCCCAGAGATGCTCTCTGTGTTTATGTTTCCTCTGCTGACATCAAAAGGATACTGGATTCAGCTGGGCTGAAGTATCAGCTGCATGATCTCCCATCCCATCTGGACATAACAAGCTGTTTTATTGAGGGCAACAAGGATGGGGAGCTGTTGCTGGATTTCCTGACAGCAACTTGTGAGTTTTCTAAAACTGCTCCTCCTGAACTAAAGCATCAGGTAATAGAAGAATTAAGAAAGCCTGAATGCAGTGAGGAAAAGGATGGGAAGGTGCTTTTTAGAAACAACCTGAGTTTAATAGTGATTGAGCCATGAGTTAACCTCTTCTTGATCTGAAGTAAATAGTTAGATGCAAACTGTTAACAACTGAAATATGTTTTTTGTACTTTATAAATGGCTTGGTTTATTTCAGTACTGAGATATAATTTTTGATGCATGTTAAAAAAAATCAGTATTAATATCTGTTGTTATAAGTGAACTTCAATACCTGATTAAATCATACAGGATGTTCAGCAAGAAGGTACTTCACCCCCCTGGTTCTTTCTCCATGTGGGGCTGTTCCCACTCTGGTTCTTGATGCATCTGTTTTCCTAAATGATTTTATGGTTTTAAGAAGGGTTATGTTCTCTACAAGGCACAGTGCCTGGTGGAATACAGAATCACAGAATTGTTGTGGTTGGAAAATACCTCTAATTTCATCAAGTCCAGCTGTCCACCCAGGGGAAAGAAAAACAAACAAAACCCAAACCACACCACAAAATCACCACCACACTCCACAAAACCACCAACACACACCCCACAAAAAACTCACCATGCCCACTACAGCATGCTCTTAAATGCCACCACATCTCTTGAATACCTCCAGGGATGGTGACTCCACCTCCTCCCTGGGCAGGCTGTTTCAATGCTTGACCACTTTTTCAGTAAATAAATTATTTCTAATACCTAGTCTAAACCTCCCCTGGGCCTTGAATGCCATGTAATCGCTTGAATGAATTTAACAGTTTAAGTACTCAGAATACTCAGTTGATCCAGTGAGGCAGGTGTGATTCCTGCCATTGAAATCATTTGGTTCAGTGTGGAAATGGTTTGCTTTAGGTAATGCTTGGGCTGCAAGACATTATGTTTTCTTTTTGCATATACATTTCTGATACAATATGGATTATTAATGGTTTGAAGTGATTTACCAGAGACCATTTTGGGCATCAATAGCTGTTTATATTCATTTTAGGGTGAATTATTTGAAACACATATTTCTCCTAGTGAGCAAATATTAATTCCAGTGTATTTCAGAATGTTTCCACGACATGTCTCAGCTGTTGAACAGAAGAAAATCTATTAAAGCTTTTACACAGTGCTACATGCAGACTCCTGCATCAAAAGACCTTCGTGTATCTGTAAGCTGCTACAGTGCTGTGTCAAGGTGGGAAAGAAAGAAAGTCTCTCATTAGAACAGATTGCTGCATGCATTTCTAATGGGAAACAAATTAAAGTTACAATTATTTTCTTAGCTCTTTTGTGCTGTCAATGACCTCTTCTAAATGGTGCATGTGAAGGAGGTGACTGCTGAATATTGCCACATCAACCCTGTCAGGACTGACTTGTCTTTGGGAGCCAAAGAAAGGCCAAAACAAACGAACAAACAAATGCAAATCCTACAAGAAAACTCAGCAACAAAATGCACACGCATGTCCTGCTTATTTTCGGGTTTAGCAGAGGTAAAAAATACAAGAAAAGCTTTTTAGTGTTTTGGGAGGAGATTTGTTCTGAAAATGTGGGAGAGAGCAGGAAAGATGAGGATGTGGAGAGATAAGAAGAGGCTGTGACCTCAAACACACACAAAAGGAGACTCAGTGTGAACGCAGGTGAGAAGTTCTTCCCCTTTAAACCAGAAAGGGAGAGCCTAGGAGCTCTTGCTGGGTGTGTGCAGCTGCACGGGGTCTTATTTAAAAGCAGAATTCACACAGGGAAAAGGCACTTTCACCCCAGGGTGGAGAAAAAATCCTCTTATCTACAACTAGACACACCAGGGTGGTCCTCTGCCATTCCTTTTGCTTCTGAGGAGAATTTAATTTTGAAAGTGCTGAAGAAAAAGTCAGTAAACTCCATTCTGTATATGCAGCTGATTCCATTTAGGGGTTGGGGGAAAACTGAATCAGAAGAGCATCCTTAAAGGATAAATTATTTTTAATGTTAAATTGTTACAGCTGCATTTCCAAGAAGTACTGCAAGTAGTATTTAGTAGGAAATGGGTGTGGGGAAGCACAATTTTATGCTTATTTGATCATAAAAAGTGAAGGAGTTTTTGTAAATCTCTCAAACAATTTCCTAATAGCCTGAAGAGCCAGATTTCATGTGAGAATCACCTTTAATTGTGCAATGATGAGATACTGCTATTCCAGAGTGTGTTTGGAGGGTCCAGCCTGTCCACAGACAGGGATTTATATAGAAATTTTGAGTTTACCTGTGTGCTTTCCGCACTGAATTTATTGGTTTTTTCTCAAAAAGTGCCTTACCTCAACCAGCAGAATTTTAGTTGAGAAGCATATCTCCAGACCAGCCTTGCCCTTTGCATCCAGGTGGATGTGTGAACCAGCAGGTCATGCCTTCCTCCCTGGCACCCTGGACAGGGAATTTTTATGTTTTAATAAAGAGGTTTGCTGAGCCCAATGGTCTTAAACCAGTGTAACACTGATTGATTGAAGCAAGATGGACATCAGGCTACCTACATAGAAAATACATCAGAAATTATCCTGAAAGGTCTTCATGCATGGATGCCCCTTTCTGGCTAAATATGTTTCTGATATTAAGTGTAAATATTTTACAGAGATGTGACTCTGGGCAAATGCAACCCTTAACATCTCATCTATACATTAATTAGAGACAGTTCTGAACAGTGTTTTGTTTTAAATCAGGAGGCATCCTTCTTTTCATTTCACTGGCACATAAACCTGGAATATACAGATATATTAGAGGTGCAGGAGGAAAAAGCTGGAGGGAAGCAAGGAGGGAGGAGGAGGAACTCTGCTTTGAACATGCAAGCACCAGGCCTGTGTCCCTCTGATAAGTGAGTGTGAGCTTGTGGCTCTGCTGCTGCATCAGGTGATTATTTCCCAGAGTAATTCCTGTGGGAGGTTTGCTGTGCAGGGAAGGGGACAGCCCGATGCTGGCGGATCAAGAATGGCTTTGGAGCGATGCTGCGTGAGAGGGCTGGGGGAGGAAAAGGCTGATCCCCTCCAGAGGAGCCCAGTCTTCATGTATATATTCCCTCTGCATCAACCACATCTGGCTGAGCAGCTTCAGGGCTGTTACTTTAAATCACACGTAGAAAAATAATGTCACTGCTCTGTTAATTACAACAGCAAATTGAACAAATGCACTTGCAGCTCGGCTGCCGTCGCCATTTCTACACCGGTGTAATTCACGCTTGCAGCCCACGATAGGGTTTTTTAATGTCATTACACAGCAGGGCAAAGCCTTCATTTTTAATAAAAATACAAATGCTGAAATGAAATGGATTAATATCTGATTTTACATCTTCATTTACATGATGTGCAAAATTATCTTAAAGATTTGTTATGGATGGAGTGGCTTTCCACCAATTTAGGCTGCTTTTTTTTTTTTTCATACTGGAGAATGTTAACATAAATTGTAGCATAAATCATTGCCTTGTAGAGTACCAGAAGGCGCATATAAAAACCCATATCTTTACTGCACATATTTCCCATTAACCATAATCTATTAGTAATTGAAGTTCATTACAAATTCTTGTAGACTTTATTGCTATCATGCTGCATGACACAGTGAACCTGGCTTGCATAACAAGAAGTCCTTGCTGGGAAATATCCTATTAACAATGACAGTGCATTTGTCATTGTGATAATAAATCCAAAGCTGCCTGTAGATTATAAATTATTGCGGCGCCATTTCCACTGTTGTAGTTTAAAAGTTTTGTCAGCACTTCCATTTTAAACCCCTGCTTTACAGGCAGTTATAACTTGACTGTAAAAATCTGCAGGGAGCTGCATCTTGGCTTACAAGGTCTCAGTTCAAGAGTGTGTTTCTTCCCCTAGTAAGATTCATATTTCATCCACATGAAAATCTTGGAAGCAGAAGCTGTGTTTATGGAGATTTTCTTCTTCTGCATTTGCATAGCTTCTAATTGGAAAAACCCAGGCCATTTGGCAAGCAATTTGTCTATAATCTTTCCAAAGATTGTGGTAAAATTTAAGAATATATCAAGACAAAAAGATGGGAGCTGGGCTGAGCTGAGTTTTTGTTGGTTTAGCAGCTGAAAAAGCCTCAGCCCTTATCTCCAGGTGCCACAGGCTTTGGGGAGGCATTGGGAAAACCCCATTTCTCTTCAAAGGAGAAACTGAAGAGCAATGATGCCATCCATATGCCTTGCAAATGTGTTTCAAGGATTATTTACTAAAGCTGAAATTCTGGCATCCACTCAAGTCTTCCTTCATCATGTCTATGCAATTCTTTGAGCTCTATATGGGATTTAAGTGTTATTAAAGGAAAATTGCCATAGAGTTGAACTTTAAGTGTTAATTATGACTTGAGACATAAATGACATCAGGTCAAACCTTTCACAGTTTAAGTCCATAATTGACTTCAGCTCACTACACCAGGGGATTTCTATCTGGCTGAATGCATCTGTCTATCATATTTCTCAAGTGTCCATAGCAATGCATCCAATTAGCTGGATGTCACCATTATGCCTCAACCGCTCCTAAGTATTGTAGGCTGAAGGCTTCACCTCCCTGATACCACCAGGAAAACCATTCCTCCCACCAGCAAGACTGGGTTTGCACATCATCCTGCAGTACACTCTCTGTCTTGAAGCACTGCTCATGATTTCATAGAGTGGAGAATGGATTTTGCAGTAAATATAATAATCACCTTTTCACACCTATTGTGTCTCTCATCTCAGAATGCCCCAAACTGCTTTACAAACTGGATATGCAAAAGCACTTCTCTTACTGTTGAGGTGCTGTGAGATCCTGGATGAAATTCAGCAGCTGTTGGATGGTTCTCAGCACCATTTCCCAGTGATTTATGGCAGGAGGAGGAGGGAGAGGTGGCTTTGGCAGTAGAAGTGTCAATGCCAAGGAGCAGAAAGCAATTACCCAGGTTGGTGTTGAGCCGGGGTACCTGGGCTAACGTGTCCTCTGGCCAAAATTGCCACAGTTTCCCTGCTTCCCCTCTTCCTTGGAAGCAGAGTGGTGGCACATGGGGCTGGCTCAGGATGAAGCCCTGTGCTCACCACCATTCCAGCAGGTCCAACAGCTTATACTGGTGGTGGGACCAAGGGTCTCTGCCATCAATGAGCTTGATACCAGCTTCTGTGCTGCAGTCCTACCTACTGTCCTGGTGCTCCTTCATTCTAGTGACAATGGGACAATGACCTCTCCTACAAGTCACAAAGTCAGCCTCCATTAGCTCATACCTCCTAACACCTCACTTCTAACCTTCCCAATTTCCTTGCAGATCACTTCACCACCAGCCTTGGCTACCCAGCAGAGCTCATATGGAAGGCAGAGTTGGATCCAGGGGATGTAAGGGGAAAGAAGATATATTCCCTTTTTGCTTTAGTGGGATATTCCTCCTTCCACTCCCAGATGGATATGAATTGTACCTAAAAGAGATGCATAAACATGTGGGTTCAAGGTGGTACTGGTGTGATTCACAACTGTGCTTTTATTCAAGAGGAGTGAACTGCTCTAAATAAACACTAAAAAAAAAAAAAAAGTCTTACAGCATATTGAAGATTTCTTACTCAGGTTTGTGTGTGTTATCTGTATTACCAAGTGTCTAGCAAAAAAACCAACAATGAACACAAAAATCACCAAATCAATGAGTCTTTGAAATCCCTAAACCATATAATCCTTTCCCACTTTGACACACTAAACCTCAAACGTCATAGTTTTCCACTCAAACAGAATATAAGGACCTAATATTTTTGAGACTCTTCATGCTATAAATACATTTTGATATTTTTATACCAGTTATTTTGCAGAGGTGGCAATGAGGTGTCATTTATTTTGGTGAGAGTAAGCAGGGTATTTGCCAGCAGATAAAATTCTTTTGTTTCCTTAAAGAAAATAAAATGACATTATTCAGAAGCTGTTTCAAGGGTCTGGTATGTTACAATGGATCCTGGTGGAGATGAATTAGTGGCCAGAGTATAGGTGATCTTGCCGAAAATGAATAGCAATGCAATTTATCATATGCTTCTGTAATTTATCTCACGACCATGTATTAGATTAGATAAAGACAGAAAGACACATGAATTGGATGGACTGGACTAATGCTGAAAACTTACACCTGCTTTTATTGAGGCTGACAGGAAGATTTCTGTTGCCTGCATTGCAATCAGAATTTGCCTTCACATTTTTAATTTGCTTTGAAGTATGATCTTGTCCAGCAACAAGTAAAAATCTAACTCAACATTAAAGGGTTTGTTGGTCATGTCTGCTACTTTGTATTAAATATAAATTTGTTCCATTATAAATTTCATATTCAACCCTTTAAAATTTGTGAATATAAACCCCAGAAGATTAAAAATACCAGCAATAAGCCGCGTGAAACTGCTCCAAACAATCATTATGTGCTACACTGGTTTCAAGGTAACAAACCAACAGTTTATTTTGTCCCCTTCCAACAAAATCCATACTTCAAAACCCACTTCCCATGCCCAAGCGGTCTGTCGGTAAGACAAACAGGCTGCAGCTCCCAGTGTTTACCTACACACAGCAAAAAGATGTGCTACACTGCCTTCAAACTCAGTAATATCACCAGCTACCTATTTCAGGCTCGTTGCAAACCAGTGATTGATATCTGTTCTTTTGCATTGCTTTCCTCTCATATCTCTTTGTCCTGCTGCTATAATCGATCACAGATTTTTCCATCAGGCTTCATGTCAGATTAGGATAGTGAACATGACTTGCTTAGAACAAACTGCTTCAAAGCGCATCGAGGCAAGCTCAGGAGTCAAACTGCTCTAAAAATGATTGTTTTGGGCACCTCCATGAACACAGTGCAATAGCAGGAAGGCAGAAATATGCTTTTATGGTAAGGGTTTGGGATTGCTCCTCTCTCTGAAGCTTGATGCAATCAAATAAGTCACTGTGGGGCTGAAGTTTTAAGTGAGGAGCAATGCCCAGCTTGTGATTTTCCTGATTCAGGAAGAAATTTCTGCTTAGAAATCAGTGGGTGTAACTGGCAGGATTTGCACACATATTGTGTCTGGGATTTGAGTTGCAAAGTCACACTTTGCCTTTGTGTTCAGTGCTTTATGTGTGCTATCAAGAACTGAAAGGAATGAAAGCCCAGCAACTTTCTCTGCTCTGCATAGAAATATATTTCACAGATTCACAGTGGCTGGTCTTCCTAGGAGAACCAAACTACCAATTCCTTCCTTAAAAGCTCTTTGGGGGATTACTGCTTGTTTTTATAGTGCCTTAGCACAATTGAGTCCTCATTTTTGTTGGTGGGTTTTAGGTATATTTGTTGTATAAATAACAAATTATTTATTTTTATTTTTTTTATGTGAAGGACAGAGTGTTATTTATGGAAGAGACTATAAGCATTTGATCCAAATTTGGATCAGTGACTGCAGATGAGTTTTCTGACAGCACCTGCCTCCCCCAGGGCTGCTGTTGCTCAGTTCTATAAACCCCAAAGAAGGAGATGGCTTTTCCCATGGCAGCTGGGTGACCTCTGGGACTCCTCCAGAAAGAGGAACAGATGTTAAACCTTCACGTGGCTTCAAGAGAAGACAACTACATAGTGGGTGAGAAGTATTTTGAAGAGGAACACCCAGAGTCCAGTGTAGGAGGTCCCTGAGCGGAAATAGGTGGAAAAATACTGAGGAAAACTATCATACATGCCTGCCCTGCATAGATAAGATGTATAGGATACTCTTCCCTAGTTCCCTACCTGTAACCACAGCTGGAGAGACACTAAATAAACAGTCATGATAGTCCAACCATTCAGGGCTCGTTGTGACCTGAGCTGAAATGACCATCACTGGAGACACAACACATGACATAACAGCACAGAAGTGTCATTACCCATTTCACGCACTAAATATCTTCCTGATTTTCATTCTTCTTTCCTAATAATGACTGACATCTAAGCCCAGGGTGAGCATTAGGCTGTTGAAAACAGTGCTTGCACAGCCCACAGGAGCATGAACCCTGATGTCCTGCATTTAATCCCAAGGAAGACACAGGCAGTGGCATGATAGCATAATAATTTAAAGTAAATTCTAAGAAAAAGCCTTTTTGCTGTATATGTGTATAAAACAGTCTCAGGTTTTGTGATGTGAGGCAGATGCTAAGGCTGCCTGAAATGACAAAACCCAAGAAAGCTTGAGAATCAGCAATCACAGAAGATTTCCATCAGAAGCTATTACTGGGACTGGGATCTTTCCTGAAATGAGCCAGGTGAACTGCTGGGATGGACATACTGTCAGGGCAGAAGGCCAGCAATGAAATAAATGTACTCATGTACCTATGGGTTGCTGTAGTGCTGTATGGCTGGCAGCAGGTAAAGGTATGGGGGTATAAAAAATTACAATTCAAAACCCTCCCAGACTAAAAGATTGTACTTTGCCAAAGGCAAAGCCTTTGCAGCACTAATTGTGCAGTATTTCTGGTCCTGGTCTGGTCCTAGGTACTCCTCCTCTTGTCTCACAGAGGCTTTGATGCTGTGCCTGAAGACAAATTGTGCTCTAGGACAGCAACTGGGCTCTGCTGGAAGGAAAAGGACCATGGCCAGAGAAATCTGGGTTTCCTTACCTTGCATGTGAACCTCAGGCCACACAGTTGAACCACTGATTTAAGCTCCTGGGTAGCTAGCCCACATGGCAGGAAAGGTTAACCCAGACAACTAAGGGAAACCTAATTCTGGCATGATTTATAGAGAGGTCAGAACTGCCATGTACCTAAGCAATGGACACAGATGCCATGGTTTACTGTTCAACTGGCTTATCGACGTGTAAGGTCATTCATCACACATGGCTTTGGACTTCCATGCCAATATATATAAAAGCCTGACTTACAACAAGCACAGCCTTTTTGGCTCCCATCTGCCCACAGCAGCCCCTTCCAAAGTTGCTAATTATGTGCCTGAATGTTCCTATTGGTTGCAACTCACCTCAAAGTCACAACTGTACTGACATGCCCAGAGGGTGGGTTGTGTTAAAGAACAAAAAGCATGCAGGGTCTCTGTTTAAGAGACTGTTTCAAAGCCCAGAATTTATAAGCTCAACCTCTGGACAAATCACACTTCCATTGGGAAGGCAGAGTTACTCCAAGACTGCCTGAGTTGTTTCAATTTGTTTGCTAGAATTCAGTTTCTCTTGCTCACATTAGCAAGGAATGGATGTGCTCTGTTTCTTTTGCAGTCAAAACAGAAAGATGAAAAGGAGACAGGCTGAGAAGACAAGAGAGATCAGCTAGAGAGGGACCCTCATAGAAGCAAAGCTGTGGGCTGTGGTGCAGGAGAGGCCGAGATCTCCAACTCTTCCCAGAAGAGATGTGAGTGGGAGAAGTGGCAGTCCCGGGAAGCAGCTTCCCCTCAGATATTATGAAAAGCATGAAAAGCAATTAAAGTACCTTAAAATAGGAAAATCTCTTCTGCATTTTTTCAGAGCACAGTTCTGCACTCCCAAGGCTCTCGTTGACCTAGATAGAGGTAGAGGGACATATCTGGCCTAACGCACAAGCAAGAGTTACTCTGGTTATTAATCAGGGACATTTACTGTGGCAACACTCAGCATCCCAAGTCCTTAGGTGTCTGAGGAGTCAGGATTTAGCTCCCAGGAGCAAGGTGCCTTGGGGCAGTGCTGAAGGCAGCAAGCAGAGCGGCCCACACCCGCTCCAGGGAACGCTGAGCACAGGAGTTAAGCCCTGCCATTTTGAGGAGACAGATATTCTGGTCATTAGGCATCTTCATGCCCAGGGATTTATAAACCTTCTGCTGGAACTGGGGAAGCCAGAATGAGATGGAGAATGAGGTGACTGGTGCCTCTTCCTTCCAGAGAGGACTGGGGAGCCCTCAAGGTTACAGCCTCACCTCTGAGAGCATCCGTTTCCCATGTGAGAAACATCATCTTTGTGCTCTCTGTGTGATTTGAAAGAGGTTTGTGAGCCCAGTGTCCTCACCACTGACATGGATTATTTGCACAAAATGCAATGGCGCTCAGGAGCCACCTACCAGGGACATGCAGCACTGGTCCCACCAGTAGCTACATACCAAGCAGCCTGATGTTAAGTTGCTCTCTTGGAAGAAACAGGTAATTCCAGTTTTAGATACAAGATCTCAATTGGCTAATGATTTTCCGTCATGAACCTCACGCTGAGATCTGCCTCTCTGGAGCTCTCACTGTGAGTGCTTGCTTGTGAGCAAAGAAAATAGATGTGGTGTCCTTGTGAGGATCTGAAGACAGCTTGAGCTAGAGCTTGTCAGTTTTGTGGTTTTAGCCTTAGTAACAGGTAGATCAACAGGCAAGGAGGGCACATAGGAGGAAAAGGGGGACAGGACTGTGACATCCAGCCAGTAACATGTAGTGGTGCACACTCAAACATTTATCCCTGCTCCAAATTATGGGCAAAAACACCAAAGGCAATCCTAACCTCAGAGCAGCTGGGAGCTATCAGGATATGATGAAGTGGCTGCAATTCATGTTAAACACAGCAGCTTTTGCCCACCAAGTGCCAGATCACTGCTGAGGGTGTTGTAGGCTCACAGTCAGAATTTTAGGGACAGGGATAGAGGACATGGGTGTTGTGGACTTTCAAAAACCAGGTTAGGATGCCTGTAAAGGAAAGCTGTTGAGTGCTCTTCTTTAAAAAATCTGATTGTATCAATGATGTTAACATAAATGGAGTAGGGAATAGGAAACTGTGTAATAGAGTTTTAGAGTTTTTAATTACAATTCCTTTTGCTTTCCCAAAAACCATTTAAAAACCATGCTGTGACCAACAACTTAAGCCTACAAAATACTTCTAATTTTCTTTTTATACTCACTGCAGCCCTTTGTTAGTTTATAGGTAGAGAAATAATAAGCAAAGGCAACCATATCATTTTCATTTGATAGTATAAAAGTGGTACTTTTTAAAAGGTTACCAAGAATCAGTGTGAAGCTTTGATTTCTGTCATTAGAATACTGAAATCTAGCTTAGGAAAGGTTTCTTCCCTGAAACACACATTTTGTTAAAAGCTCTTTAGTGCCCATAACCATTCTGCTGATCTTCTCAAAATATGTTCTCCTCACAGGCCAGAGCTAACCTGTGCATATGAAATGAGCTCAGCTTAATGTTGTGTTAAAAGACTTTGGTCTCTGGAGCAGTCGCTCTTCTTAATAACATGTAATCATATGCCATCTATTTAGTTTTCATTTAACTTGCCCCATACAAGCAACAAATCCAGTTTAATTAAATGTTCTTTTAAACAGTGAAATGACACTGGTTTGTATTTTAAAAAATCTATATGCCACAGGGCACCCTCAAGACACAAAATCCTAATAAAAAGGACGTAAGACGCACAGCTAATCATACAGAGCCAGCCTGACATTTGCAGGGTAATTTAGTGAGCCAAGTGCTTCCTCACAGGCGTCATGTGGGAGCACAGTGGCTGCAGAACCACTTAATAGAAGATGAAGAGCCATGTTTGTAATGATGCTAATAAACAGCTAATCTGAAAATTAGACTAGCATGTGGCAAAGGGATGTTGTGCATGTATAATAAATGCCTCTCAGCTGCAGAATGGAGGTTGTCTGCTGATGCTGAAATCCTGGCATGGTCTTAATCAGCAGCAGGCTCACCCCATGAGTCCCCAGGCTGCACCCTAGGGGGCAAAGAGTGGAAAAATGCACATTAATGCTAAGGGATGGTAATGGTGTGCAGGAAATGGGTGCTGCAGGTACCCCTAACAGAGCTTAAAATAGTCCTGAGGTCCTGATGACCAAGGGAATTTTAAGTTCAACAAGGGCTTACTGATCGTCCCAATAATTGACAGGCAATAACCAAGCAGCCCCTTTCAGTGTTACTTTTCTCTGATAATTTAAATCTGGTCTAACCCTGGACAGAAGGTAAGTCTTCTGTTTTCAAGGGCTGCATAGGTAAAAGAGTAAAGTGAGGCAGAAAAGAGTGGTAAATGTTAAGTTTTTTCTCCCTTAGAAGAATTGGGACCTTTATTAAAGTAAGTATTAGGGCAATCAAGAAATAAACACTGAAAGCATCTCACTCATTACTGAAATGAAACTGCTTGCTAATATATGCAGCACACCTGGAAGTGCCCATTCAAGTAATTACAAAAGGGAAAAACACCGGGGAAACAGGCAAGCATGAAGACAATAGCCATTAGAAACAATATTAAATTAAGCATGCCTTTTGAGATCTACAAATTCACTGATTAAATTGTGCATTACAAACCCTGCCTTGACTTCACTTAGCTGGAGTCCTGGAGCGAACCTGCAACATTTGAAAACAGCTTCCTGATTTGTATTAAGCTGCAGTTGGGGCTGTTCCTAACTTTGTTTAGTCCTGGGATTTTTAAAAGAAGCAAAACTTAACTTTTTCTTAATTTCTTTTTCAGATTTCAGCTAGCAGGAGGCATCACACTCCCCCAGTCTGAGCAAAACAAGAGCAGGAAAAGGGCACTTCATGCCATGCAGCAAAAAGCTTGGCAAATGGCACAAAGCCCATCACAATCTGCAGGCACCTTCTCAGTGACCAAACAGCCCCTGAGTGTGGCCATCCACAAGCATTTTGGTGGACTTGGCTGTGCTACCCCCTGCATGTCCCCAGGGAGCCCCTTCCCACAGAGCTACAGGGCAGGACAGCTCCCTGTCCTGTATTTTGGCTAAGGAGCCTTTTGTTGTGGGGCAGAGCCCACGAGCAGGGGTTTTATTCCTTGGGATCCCTACCCAATATCTTGGATATTTCCAGGCCGGGGGCAATTCATGGGGCAGCAACTGTTAGCCATGGTTCAGAGCTCACTCTGTTCAGGTGCTCATGGATGTTTGTGTGTCTGTGCCATGAAAGGGTGGAACAGAGACCAAGATATGAATTTACTGGTGACAAAACTGTATCTTCTTACAGAGACATGAGAAATGAGTGAGGACAGGGTTATTAATATGTTTGTTGGAGTGCAGGGTTGTTTATAACCTGATGAGATTTCCTGGGTTAATGGAAACTCTCCCACTTTCTTGTGTTCTCTGAGAGATCTCCTACAATTGATTGTTGAAGCCAGCATCCACTTCCAATTGATTTTGTGTCATTAAACATTAAAAACTGCACTCAGCTTCCGTGGAGTTCATTTTGCTGGGAAGTGGGCTATGGCCTGCCAGAGATCCCAAGCTGCTGCTAAAGCCACAGATTGGCTGGGAGGAGGGTAGCCTTCTTTGTAACCTATGCTTCTTCCTCTTCTAAAAGCTGGGAGATAGGCAGCTTTAATTTTCAGCTTTCAGCTTTATTTAGTGGGAAGAGATGACCTGAATGGAGATGATTCGTTTCTGCTTCTGTCCCTCAGCACCTCTTTGCTTTTCTCTAGGCAATGAGATGCTTCTGCTTTGTTTGTTCTTAGGGAATCTCCTAATACCCTTTCTCCCTTCATTCCTTTAAGGATTTCCACTGATCCAGAAGATAAGAGGACCTTTGAGAAGTCTTTGCTCCCAGAAAAGCAGAAGGTGAGGGCTCCTTCCCTGTTTCTCACTTCATTCCCTCCATACGAAAAGTCTGCAGCCAATTTGCACAGCCCAGATGGAAATTCTCACTTTAACTGTTGATGGGCAGTGGGGAAGCAGTGAGCTCCTATGCTGTTGCAGACTGCAGAGCTCATACCTGACACTGATCACAGTCAGGGCTCTCTGGGGACATATTTTGGGAATACATATAAGTAAATGAGGCCTTTCCAAAAACTGAGGGAGGTCTGTGAGAAGTTAATTTAGGATGACTCCATTCCTGTCTAAATGACATGCCCCTGTGTTCTGAAACTACCAGAAAACTGGAGTCACGCAGTTCCTTTCCCCTCCATAAACCCATGGAGGGCTGTGTAGACCTTTCCCACCCCTTTGTGAGTGACACTTCCAGTAGCTGTACTAAAAGACTGGAGCACTGATGGAGCATTGCTGGGCTGCTGAGGGGATAACAGCCAGATGACAAACAGTAGGACCAGCCACCTTGAATGGCGAAGAGTGTCAGCTGCTTTGCTCAGATGTCCTAGCTACAAATGGAAAACCACTCTAACTGAGGGACAAAGCCTCCTGCTCCTGCAGGGAGCACATTCAAGAGGACAGCTTTTGTGCATCATTTCAGACTTTGTAATTAAGTCTGGAATAGCCCATAAAGTGACACATAACATATTAAACACCTTCTGCGTCTTAGGAAGAGCAAGCTTGGTGCTGCAAATGGAGACTCATATGGGCCAGCTGCCTCAGGCCATATGGTCACTCTGCTCCTCACTGTGCCACTGTATGTTTGGAAACACAGCAGGATGGTGGTTGGGATGCCGGTGTGGGCAGGGAGCAGCAACACATGTGAGGGTGAAAATGCTGCTGGTCAGACAAGGGCTGCTCAATGTGAATTCTCTGTTAGCTATTGTGGACTTGGTTCAGCTACTCAATTTGTGATATGCACAGCAGCCAAAATAACTCTATGCAAAATAAACAGCTGAGAGGAGATGAAAACAGAGCTAATAATACAGTCATTAGGAAGACAGCCAAAGCACAAATTGCAGTGTCTAGTGTGAAAGGAGAAGTCAGAGAAGGGAAATGACTGTGTACTCTACGCTGCACAAGGGATACAAATATGGCCCCAAATAGCAGCTGTCTGTAGCAAAGGGACAGCAAGAGGCTGTGTGGCCAGACCTCTTGGTTTGGCACTGTGTGTCACCCAGGTAAGATGGTGCTTGAGTGCTGGGCAGACCGTTCAGGACTCTGTTTGGTGGGCAATAGCTGGGCAGGGTACAGCAGCAGGCAGAGCAGGAGCATCTCACACCACAAATTTGTGTCACCTAGGAAGATGGGAGCACCACCGTCCTCTTACAGATGTGCAAGACACATTTGCTGGCACCAAGGCGGGTCAGATTAAGAGGGACACAGCTGGACATTTCAAATCAGCAAACTGGTGGTCCAGGAGAGCCAGCAGTGGCGATGGAAAACCATTTCCAGCCCTTGGATTGACATGGATAACTGCAGTGCAGGGTGTCTGGCTGCCTCTTCCTGTCCTGTGGAGGCTGCGGTCCCACAAGTGGACCTCAACCTTGGTATGTTTTAGAAGGCAGGCACAATCCCAGAAGTGGTGAACAGTAGCAGAACAGGATATTTTACTGCTGTTTGCTTGATAGTGTTTCTGATCCACCTCAGGTCAGACAATGTATTTCTTTTTACCCTCAGGTGAAAGCTAGTGATAAAGCAGCTTCTCCACTTGCCACTCACAGTGCCTATTTAAAGTGGCTCAAAGAAACTGTGCAAAGGCACATCCTTAAACAAAAAAACCCCACTTCAAGTGCCTTTTTGTGCTGAGTGCTCTGAGTTAAGACCTACCTCCAAGTTGAAAAGGGAGAAGGGTTCTTCCAGAGAGCAAATAGAGGGCAATTAATTATATGTTTATATAACAGCCTTCTGCCCAATGTGATCAAGGCTGTTCTATATGGGCATTTCTGCTGTAATAAAAATGCTGCAGAGCACAAAATACAAACCTACACTTCAGAAGTATTGACTGAAATAATTTCTCCCCACTCATCTTGCCATCAGCTTTCTCAGGTGGTTCCTCTCCAGTCTGTTGCATTCTTAAAATGGAACAAAAAAATATAATCCTGATTTCTTAATCACATGTTACAGACGATTGTGATTTCCTTCAGTATCTCTCCGTGCCTCTAGGGAAATACAGTCTAGACCAATTTCTGGCATCTGTCTTTCCTAATCCCTTGTGCACACCAAGGTGGAGGGTTTATTTAGTGGTGTGGGAATGTCCACCTCTTTAATGATTTTTGCCTGCTTTGTTCTCTTATTGCTGGAGGAAGAATTTTTGAGGATCTTTGGTTTAGTGTTTGGATTTTTGTGTGGGTTGTTGTGGGGTTTTTTTGGAAGTAGGATTGTGAACCTAAAAAATCCAACTTTTTGCTGAACAATTTTTATTTACAAGTAACACCTAAAATTGCAGTAACAGGAAGGAATATGAGATACATTCACATATTCTTGATTTTCTTTGCTCCCTCGAAGTTGTCAGATTTTCAACGTATACAATGAATTTTCCTGTTTATCTGAGGCACTCATATGGCCTCTGCTAGAAGTTTCTTAGCTTCTCACAGAAGTTCAGGCTACATAAATAATATTCTTTTGACAATACAGGTGGGGGAAGAAGATGCAGAGACTCGAGCAAATTTAAAAAAAATAATTGTGGTGTCTAAAGCTGAGAGCAAAAAAATAAATGGCAATTTCAAGAGCTCTCTGTGGAACAGAGGAGTTAGTAACTATGTTTTTCACCTTTCAACACCTAAATGTTTTCAACCTCTGTCCCTCACTGATGTGCCTGGGTTCACCCCCAAAGCCTATGCAAGTTGAACCTGGGCACTTGGCTTTGGCTCAAAGTCCTGTCTAAGCCCACACCCAATGGTGATGCAAAATTAGTTAAATATAAAGAAACATGTCCAGAAAAGCACAAAACAGTGACAGGGGTAATTAAATGGACTTTGTGAGGATAATGTCATGTTTCACAGTGTTTGCCCGTGCAGGTGCAGTCCATCTTTGCCAAGGTGGCAAAAGGGGATCTTCTAAATAGATGCTCCAAACGAGCTGGGTCAAGGCAGAAAGATTTCCCTCCTTGCTCTTCACTCCTTGCACAATGCAAAGCAGAAGACAGCTATGCCAAACCATTTCATTTCCAGCTTTATTGCCAGCCTTCGGGCTCTCTCATTTTGGACCTACCGCAATCCAATCTGCTCTTGCTAATACTTCTAATATAATATTTATAACAGCCCAGGTTGAACCAAAGGCTACTTGCACTGACAGATGCCACAAGCTATATCTCTCCTTTCCATTTTACTGTTTGGTAGCTTCTGGCAAAGAGAGAGAGGATCTGGTAATGAAATGCTCCTTTGCAGCTTTTAAACATACAGGAACATTTGCTGCTCTGCCTATTATTCATGGGTGAGTAATCAAGTGGTTGCTGGTTGGTTATCAATGTGTAATGGAAGGGCAGGATCTGTGATTGTGGTGTATATGTTTCTGATTTAATCATCAAGCTGCAAATGTGTATCAGCTTTCACACTTGTGGCTTTGGGGACATGCACATGGGCAAACTCATCTGTGACACTGGACAGAGGGACCTTATTCTGTAACAGGGGTGTAAAGCCATTTCTCTGTAACTAAAGATAATGAGTTCTGCAGGACTATAAACAGACATGGAGCTGTTTTGCAGATAAAGCATCTCTTTGCTACTTTGCTGCTGCAAAGCACTGAGGAAAATTCTGAAGGGAACAATCTTCTCTTGGCGGATGGCTGGGCCAGGAGACCTGTTTGACATTTCCCATGTCTAGTTTTCATGATTTATACAGCATCACCCCTTGAAAAAGCAATTCTGAGAGGACATTACGATTCTATGATAATCCACTGCACTTGAAAGAGAAAAAAATGCCAATATAAATATGCGTATCCTCTGTGGTTGGAGCTAAACAAGTCCTTCAAGTCCTGTTTGAATTTTTCAGCTTTCTTGGCTAGAACCACATGGAGTTTTTTCTTAGAAGGCTGATTAAGCAAATTTCCATGGGAATAATAATGGGTTTGGGAGGAAAGGTCAGAATGGTGGAAGGGAAGGAAGATGGGAGATGAAGACAATCAGGCACCCTGGGCCCTGCACTGCTCAAGAGCTAAGTTCACTCTTTGGTGAGGACCAGGCTGAGGAGATATTCAGTGTCTTCTGCCCTGGACATGTGTCATAGCCACTAGGCCTCTTATTAGCTCTCTCTAGGGGAGAAGAAAACTTCCTTTTTACCAAAATCCCTGTTTTCACCCAATCACAGAGTGAGATAGATGATGAAATAGAAAAAAAAACAACCTTTTGGAAAGAAAGTAACTTTCCTCCAAGCTCTCTATTCAAGTGCCTTGGGCAGAGGAAAACTCCTCCTTCTGGTCCTCATTAGAAAGAGAAGTGTGAATCAAGAGGGAAAATAAGATCCAAGAAGCGTAAAAGGCTTCAGGGCAAATTTTTGGCTCACTACAGCTCAGTTTAGTGCTGCTGGCACTGGGAGTGCTTTGTATTGCTCCCTTACGAGCTGTCACTCCACGTGGCAGAGCTACAGGGCACAGCTGCTGTCCCAGGGCAGCATTCTCCAGCAGTAGAGTTTGAAATTTCTATGTTCATAAGGACATCAAAGACCATAAATAAAAACATTTTAGAGAAAGTGCTGTCAGGCCAAACTGGGAGGATATGGAAATACATTGGAGACAGGTGATTTTGAAATTAACAATTAGATTTAAATCTAACTAGCAATTAATTTAAAACCACAGCCTAAACAGAAGAAAACAAGTCAGTAAATACAAAAATGCTGTAGAAAAAAAAAAAATGAGCTTCTTTTATGTTTCCTGCTGCACTCTGTCCCCCATCCTTGGTCTTTTTGTATAAATACAGTGTGGAAAAAAGGCTCAGAGTTTTCCAAGTGCTGTTCACAAGCAGAGTGCAGAAACCTGACTATTTGTTGGTTTTAGTTTCTCTTGATATATACATGTGGCTATGATATTGCATCCACTGATAACTCCTACTTACACTATTGTTCTTCCCTGCAAAGGATCTGTGCTCTTCTAAACACACACTTTTCTTTAAGGCAAACAACACCTAGAGAGCTGGATGCCCTCATCTTGTGCAGAGCTAATCTAAAACCACCAGGGGGGAAAAAAAAAAGGTATTCTGTATGCAAAGCAAATAGCAATTACCCTGACACTTCCTTATTTCAGCAATGAACTGCAGCTGTATTTCCTCTTGGGCAGGGGAACTGCTTTCACTTAAGCCACGGGGAGATGAGGCTACAAATCCCAGAATTTCATTGCCTGGAGGAATCCCCACGGCACATCCATTTGGGTGTGAATCACTTCACTCCTGTGCTGGAAAAAGAGCCCTCAGCTTATTCTTGCTGCTCTTGGACACAGCTGTCCAGGATAATTTACATTGCCTGGAAACCAGGAAACAGAGCTTATATCCCATTGATTTTGCTCAACTATTATTGTTCAGAAGTCCCAGCCTCAGCACTCCTCAAGAGGTCTCCCCCACTCCTTTCATTTCTTACTGCAAGTAAAATCATACAGGAGAAAATCAGGGCAGAAGGTTCATGCAGTTAAGCTCTAGATTTACTTCATCCAACTTAATGCTTTTTAATCACTCTTTGAACAAAAGATTTAGTCTTCAGAATCCTCCTTTTGCTCAATTTGCTGTTCCTTACTTTATGAAATCTACTATTGATTCGATTTTCCTGATTCCCACCCCCTGGATGAGTTTGCAGGAGGGGAAAAAAAAAAAAAAAAAGGAAAAAAAAGAGACTAATATCATAAGGAAAACTATTTGCAATAATTAAACTGCAAATTACAGTGCCAGCTTTTCTTTGATGGCTCTTCATTTGAAAGGTGCACCCAAAAGCACATGCAGCCCTTTTCACTGGATAATCACCTAAAATACCGATCTGAGCTGCTAACTAAAACTTCTTTTCTATTCCCAGGAGCAAGAATGGAATTAGACCTGTTGATTCCTAGACTAATGCAGCCTTCGTTTTGGAAGATTGAGATTTGATTTTGGTCTTAGGAAAGGAATAGCAGAGTATTTCCTATCAGAGTCTCTGCTTCTTGGCAGTGCCTAGCAACGTTACCCCCACTCTCATTTTTCAAACATTTGAACTTATTTTTGTCTACATATACTTTAACATGACTGTGATAGCAATTCCCAAATCCAGCCAGCACAGGGGCCCGGGCTGTGCCCCACGCTGTGCCTCTGGGGGCACCAAGAGCTGCTGCAGGAGCTCTGGGCTGGGGGGGTGTCTGCCTTTTCCCAGCTCCTCCCTTGCTGCTCCGTCAGACGGGGGAGAATAACTCTGCGCTGACATACAAGTCATTCTTTCCTTTCCAAACATTTATCTCTGATTCATTGGGCCTTCAGGTCTGTTTAGGAGAAAGTAATTCAACCTCAGTATTTCAGCTGCAAAGAAATACACTGATGTGGGCAGCAGCGCGCTAGGCGGGAGAGCCAGTCCCACAAATCACTGCTTCCCATCACCCAAATCCTGCTCTACCCTGGATCTCAGCTGCTCTGCTTGAAACAAAATCCTCTGGACCTTTTTGCAAAGCCCCGAGCTATTTGTGCTCACACCTTTCCTGATTTTCACAATATCTATCTCAGATGTGCTGTAGACCTTCTTATGTGAGATTTGCAAGGTAAAAATTTAAATGCAGTAATGCACTTTATCCTCTTACAGTCTGTAAAGCTAAAAAAAACCCACCTCATTTTTCATTAGTTCCTCATTTAAAAGAAATAGTATCAATTAAATATCACTTTTAAGAGATTATAAGCTGTTATATACTTGAAAACATATTTATTCTCCAAGTTTTTCCCCCAGCTTTCCTGTAGCCCCTTTCAAGCACTGGAAGGTGCTCTAAGGTCTCCCTGGAGCCTTCTCTTCTCCAGGCTGAACAGCCCCAGCTCTCTCAGAAAAGACCATGCACCTAAATTCAAAGTGTATCTGGATTCTTTTGTAAAACTGGAACATGATTTCCTCTGAATAACAGACACAGAGCCCCAGGCACTTTATATGTTCAAAAATTAAACTTACAACTGGTATACATCTGGCAGTGATCCTGTACACTAAATCCATTTGGTTGGCCAGATGGCCTGAGACTTGCAGCTTTTTAATCTCACACACAAAGCACTTTAGGCTGGAAAAAAACAATAAATACAACATAATACAGTATCACAACAAAAAGCTTCTTTTAAAGGTGTTGGAGCCATAGGTATGGAAAAATATGGGCAAAGCAAGTATTGCTTTCAAAATTTGCTTCCTTAAATGTGCCATATTCTGTGACTGCATTCTCTTCTCCTCTGTTTTTTATACTTAACTGATCATCAGTGAGGAATAAGTGGTTCCTTAGGTACAAGGTTGGATGCTGGAAGCAGAGGATGGCATGATCTGCCATGAATTCTATCTGATGAGAAAGAGCAGGACTGTGAGATCTTAATATCTCTGTTACTCCTGCTCTCTTTGGGACAAGCATCCCACATTGTCTTTCTGCATTAAAAGCATAAAACTTTAAAAAGTGATTTTTTTTGTTGACAATATCTTCAAACAATCAAGGTCTGGGAAAAGACCCAACACTTCATTTTCTTTGCTCTGAATGTGTGTTTCTTTTCTCAACCACCTTTCTCTGTATGTTATTAGTGAGAACCCTTCCTCCCTGTGATTTCATCAGGAGTCACAGTCCTTTTCCTATATGCTACTGGTCAATTCCTGTGCTTATATTTGTTTGGTTTTTGTTTTGTTTGTTTTCTTTGGACTTTTGTTTGTTTGTTTTTATTTTTCTTTCTGGTGAGCCACATTCCATTAAAATAAATGTGAAAACTCCCACTGAATCCGTAGCTTTGTGGACAGCCAGATACTAAGTCACTGTGATATCACCATGATTTTCACCTCAGTCCTTTAGTGATTTCTGCAGCAAAAAGGCACAGATGTGTGGAGGAAGTAGAAATGCAGCCTCTTAGCATTGCACCCCTGCTCTTGCACTAGGGCTGCACTGCCAGCTCATCCCTTGCCACAACTATCTCTTTTCTGCCCTCTCTTTGGAAAGGGTAATGGAGAACCTTTGCATTAGGTTTCTGGTATTCACTGTGCAACTAATTTGCTCAGAATAGTGGGGTTTAGGGCAGATGACCTCACTCACTGGCTCATTTCATCTTTCCAGTGATGCCTTCTTTGCTGGCAGCTTCAAAGGCATCTTAGTGGATAAACTGTTTGACCTACTAAAAGAATTACAAAGAGAATCCCCTTTGCAATTAATTCTTGTGCTCCAAATTCATACTCAGATTTGTTTCTGAGCAGCTTTCATTTCTGTTAATCAGCTACGACAGTTTTAGTTCCCTTGAGTTGTTGCTTGGCTGCAGATCTCCTGTACTGTACTTTTCCTATTTGTTATAGGAAATGTTGCTGTTGAAGAGGCAGAGGCTGAACTCAATCGATACCTCCACCAGAGGACATTCTTTCAAATTCACTGAAATTAAAGAAAGCAGATTTATGCCACCCAAGGCTCCTCTCCCTAAATATTACAGAGATAGCACATATGTATCTTATTGCCTAAAGACCTAGTCCAAAGGCTGTTTCACAGTCTTAATTTCCATAAATACAACTAGCTTGGGGAAGAAAATTGCTCTATACTTTCATACCAAAGATACTCTAGCAAATTTTTGCTTCAGGGAGAGCAGACTAATACAATGAGAGATCTTCACAGCACACATGGAAAATACACGTTGTCATCACTGACAAGAAAGCAGAGGCTTGGAGAAGCTTCACCTGAGGCCATGACAGGAGTTGAAAGTGGAGCTGGGAGAAGAGGTTGGTGATCTACACCTGTCAGATCTCTGCTTATTGCTCAGAGCACTGGGCTGTGCTGCTGTTTTCAATGGGTGAAAAGAGAGATTTGTGTTTCAGAGTCAAGTTCTGCAGACTCGTTAAAAAAAGCAAAATGCACAAAACTACAGCAGTTTAACAACTACCTGGAGTGCTCACCTACGGCATCTCAGGCTTGTAGATGCAGGTTTGAGCATTTCCCCAGTACTCCCAGCATCCCCAGGCAGGTGTGTCACTTGCTGAAATACCTTCAGCTGGACCAATAGACACACAGCACATCTGGAAGCAGAAGATTTTAATTTGGATATCTAACTACTAATTGATGAGCCTAAGTTTAGCCAAACAAATTTGACAGTCCTGGCTTCTGCCTTTAATGCTCTTAGTATTCTGGAGAGTCTATTGATGATTTTGTGCCAATTCAATTTTGGCACATTAACGTGATTTGTCTGAAATCCAGCAGAAGAGCTTTCCTAGTAATTCACCTCTCAGACTCTGCAGTGCTGGTGGGAAGGTAATATGTGCCTACACAGGTTGCCCTCAATTCTAAACATTTCCAAAATATTTTACTGGTATTTAAAGCATTTTAACACATATACTTTCATTTAAACCTTTGTAATTCATTTTAATGCCAAGTAATTCATAGATCACTTCAAGGTAAAAAAAAAGTACTAAAAAAATCAAAATTGTCTTTAAGGAAAAGTTGTTCCATTTTGAAGTTAAAATCTTCCAGGTATGTATTTTAGATACATCAATATTTGTGCCTAAAAAAAGCACATTAGACTGTCAAAATCTACACTGGTACAGTAGCCTTGAACTCCTTGATGTTAGTCAGGCAACGTGTTGGGTTTTCTTCCAGAGCAATGATGGTGCACAAATGAGCAAGAGCCCAAGTACAGTCTATCAGTGTCATTTACAGAGTACGTGACAGCTCCTTCCAAAATAGTCTAACTTTCCACCCAATTTGCGAATTCAAATAAATATGACGACCTATTGCTTTTACATTTGTAAATTACACATGTCTGAGATGAAGGCTCATATTAGTTAACTTTATAGGAAAGGTTACTTACACCTTACTCAGAGCTGTAAAAAGAAGAAATAAGAAATACAGTGCTCCTCCTGCCTTGGAGCATTGGCTGAGGTAGGTTCAGAGGTTTTGTAAATATTGACAATTGGCAGTGATAAAGAGCACACACATTTAGCTGCTCTCTGGGTTTGATGTTTCCATTGTTAACAGTCCCAGTTTTTTTTTTGTTGAAGGGTATCAGATACTTCAGTTAGAAGAAACAGCCAGGGATGCTAAATAGCTTGAAATGGGTAACCACCATCACCTGAACTGCCAGCTCATTTGTATGAGTGTATGTGGGAATACATTGCAGCACAGAGACAGAGCTGTCCAGGGTCCATCCAAAACAGTGCCACCCAAGCTCATAAAGGCTAACCATAAAGGAAGAGGAAAATAAACATTTCTGCCTCTTTGCATTATTTCTTCCAATTATGGAGTTTACCATCTATCCCTCTTTATAGGTCTTGGATAGGGCCCCAGTGCCAGCTGATGGCTTTGGGTCCAACAGCATGACAACCAGCTGCCCGAATGGCAGGGCTCTGGCTCTGGCAGCCCAGCCCAGTGGAGAGGAGACCATCTGGCACTGCCACCACACTGGCTACTGGTCCTGCAAAGCTCCCCAGAAACCCTGTGCTGTGCTCCAGGGCTGGGCTGCCAGCAACCCTACCAAGCCAGGGTGGCACCTCCTCCCCCACGGAACTGCGTATCCCAAACTTATTTTGGGGTGACTGAAACCTCATTAAGGAACATAAAAATTAACCCTCAGAGACTCCAATGTGGTGTGAGAGTAATCTGGTAATGGAACATGAATACAAGTGTATGTTACAGAAATAGATGTCACATCTGAGAATAAATAGGTATCTTTTCCCTGATTTTATGCTATATAGAATGGTCAAGGAGACCTTTACAGGGTGAGTAAAGATAATGTCCCAGAAACAAAGAGCACATTTTTCTTGCTCTAGGTAAACATATTGATATGCAGAGACAGCTTTTCCAGTTCTGGCACTTTGCTTCAGTCTTTTCTTTCTCACCATGTGAACAAATGTTTGCTTGTTTCAAGTTCAGGACAGGCTTTCCAAGGCAAAATCCATCCAGATGGTCACCAGACAAAGGGAGGAGTCTCAGATTTCTCTAAACAGTTGATTAAACCAAAGAAATTGTTTTCTACAGTGTTCTTCACTGATGAGACTTTTTCTGCTATTGCTCACAACAGTGATGAAATAAGCTGCTTTTGTTGATTAAAGCTCTTGAATCCCATAGGCAGTTTTAATCCTATCAAAAGGTTCATCTTTTCAGCTGTTCTTTTTAAGTTCTTTAACTCCAGTTTCTGAGTTTTCTGACTATTTCAATCCCCATGGCTAAGTCCTTCACGCTATCTTTATGTAGTTCCTGGAAATGACACAAGCTCTTTATACAGTCCACATTTACTTCAAATTAATATCTGAGTTATTGTTATACATGCCCAAAAATTGCACTCTTCATGTGCTGCAATATCATACATATTTGATGAACACTTGTATATTATTCCTCGTTTTATTTCTTCAAAAACAAAGAATCCCCCAAACCTTCAACCCCAAAATCTCTTCTTATGACCCCTCTTTTTAAAACATTGCATTTCTTTTTAAGCCTAACATTTGTGCCTCCTGTTTCAGAAGCGATGGATGTTGGTGACACTCCATGTGCTGCAGGCTTGCTTGTCACAAAAACTATACACTGCTTTCATCCAGAAGCAAAACATAACAGGTGAGATCTACCATTTAGTGCATGAATGAAGTATTGATTCTTCTAGCAGAGTAAAATCTTCTGCTTTTATTAGCCCAAACATGTTGTTTAAGGCATGAGGGTCTTCATCACAACCCAGGCTTCCATATCCTAAATTGCTGTGCACAATCTCCTTTCTGAGGGAAATGTAAAACCAATACCAGGGTGTTGCAGAGTACTGTGTGGGCTGGGGGATTAATTTCATGACTGCTCAATGCTATGGGGAGGCTGTGGTGCACGTGCCAAGGAGTACAAGCTATAAGCACAGAGACCCAATAGTGGCAGAGCATCATGGATGGGACCAGTGGGGCAAAAGTTCCAAGAAGGTCAGGGCACAAATGTTTATATATAGCAAAAAGATGCTGAATGGGAAACCCTGTCCCTGGGAACATCTTGTGAGAAAGCAAGAGTGAGGCAGAACAGCAATGGGGCAGGTAGATCTACGAAGACGACAGATGTGATAGGACCAGGTGCTTGGGGCACAGAAACATGGGCAAGAAATGTCATTGGGATGTTCTCACATGTTTTGCTATGGACTATTACACAGGTCATAATATTTATGGGTAGTAAAGTGCCTTTGTCAGTGGTTTTCTTTTACCCTTTTCAGTAATTACCATCCATTTTATGTGAGAGGGATATTTTTAATGAGCTGTAGAAAAATCACATGGAGTTTGGTGTGATTCATACTGCTGTTGTAATTTCATGGGCTTCACTTCACTAGAGCCAACTTTTGTTGTGCTGAGACATGTCAGATGACTAAATAGATGTCATAGTCTACTTGGTCATCACACTTGGTGCTATACTCCACATATGGCTTGAAGTGCTTAGGGTTAAAGATGGCAAATGCCTGTCAGGGTGAGCTGGATCAGAACCCACCCACTCAGCAGGTCATGCAGGATCTGGTTATCATCAAGGCAACTAAAGAACTTGAAACACCCAGATTCAACTTCCTGCTCCCTCAGTGTGTATGGCCTTAGGACACATGAAAAGTCTTTCTGTTCCTCAATGAAATGGGGAAAAATATGCTTCCCCACCTCATGTATTCCTAAAGATAAATTTCTGAAAGCTGCTGAGGTGCTCAGATCCTATGGCAACAGAGGCAACATAAATACAATAGATTGATAGTCCTTCCATTAACTTTGGATGAGACCTTATAGGCATTGTGCATTTCTTGCAATGTTCAAAGTAAGCACTTATCATTGTTTCCATCTGTTCTTTCTCTGTCTGTGTCCTTTAAAAATTATGGCAAGGGCTGATGAGGTAGAAAGACTGTATGCCTCCCAAAATTAGCAAAGTGAAACAAAGCCTCTCCCAGGCTATGTCTGGAAAAAGAATTCTCAGAATGTATTCACAGACCCAATTGTGTCCTGGGCTGCATCAAAAGAAGTGTGGCCAGCAGGGCCAGGAAGGTGATTCTGTCCCTCTACTCTGCTCTGGTGAGACCCCACCTGGAGTGATGTGTACAGCTCTGGAGCCCTCAGCACAAGAAAGATATAGACCTGTTAAAGGGGGTCCATAGAAGGGTCACCAAGATGATCAGAGGGCTGGAGCACCTCTGCTGTGAAAACAGGCTGAGAGAGTTGGGGCTGTTCAGCCTAGAGAAGAGAAGGCTCCAAGGAGACCTTATAGTGCCTTCCAGTACTTGGAAGGGGCCTCCTTGATAAACAGCAAAGAAGAATAAAACCTGTGAGGTTGCTCTTCAGTTCATAGTGCTCTCCTGATTCAGAATATACAGAACACATTGGTGCCTACGGAAGCCTGGATTTCTGTCAAACGCTCGTGTGGGCAACTTCTGCTTCTGTTGAAGAGGGTCAGCTTTAGCTTCCCAAATGAAGCAGTTGACAACCAAGGTGTTAAAATTCTGTATTCACTACAAGAAAACACGGATAGAAGTGAGATGTCCATTTCATAATTTATTTCCATCTGTGTGTGAATAGGCTTGTGTGTCTGGAAATGTTATCAAGGTTAATTAGAAAAATTATCTCCTCAGAACAAAAAAAACAATCAGGTGAGTGTAACCTCTCTGCCTGAGACACGTTAATCTTTCCTAGCTCGGTTTCAAGTGCAACTGTGATCCATCAAAGTCATTCTCCTGTGCAGTCCTGCAGTCCCTTGAGGACATCAAAAGTTTAGCCAACTGTGGCAATACTTGCATCACACCTGCAGTGCTGATGACAACGGGTGTTGCAGCTTCTTCCTCCAGAGATGTGCAATAAATTAAACAAACAAACAAAAAAGCAAAGCATATCCATGCTGTTAAATACTGTTGTCCCTATTTAAAAGGATAGTTACATGCTCTTTCTCCCTGTGGCTTTTGAACACCTCCCTGGGGTTTAAAAGAATTTATGATCATTCTCTATTTTCTTTGTCATTTGACTGTTGTCACTTAATATTTGCATACATGCTTTTTAATTTTTATAATTTAATTTTTTTTAGTTGTTTTTTTTTTTTTCCTAATAAGATGCATGGCCATGCAACACAGTGAATAAGAGGTGCATTTCTGCAAGGGCCATTTTCAGAAGAAAAGGTAATATATTACTGATTCTGTACTTGCTTGGGTTGCAACCCACTAGTTTTTGATTGTTTTTTTAAGTGGATAGTCATTGACACCCATGCCTTGCTGTTTGTGCTGGTTGTTTATGCCATTGATTTTGAGACATGCATTCTCTCCTTCAGCATGGCTTTTTTGGGATCAAAAAGTCTCTGATTCACTGTTCATCTGTAATGCAAATAGAGTACCATCTGAAAAGGCTGGAAGAGAAGCCAAATATTTTTATTTTCAACTATAATTGTATTTTTTTCACATTTGCCTTTGGGAGGATTTTGCTGTGTCTCCAGCTCGCAGCCTTCCCTCTCATCATTCACACGACTCATCCCCTTGACTTCAGTTTCAGGAGAGCAAGATTTAGCCTGAGGTGTCTTCTCAAAGAAAAACAAACTATAAATCGTTCACTGGTTTGTTTTCACCTTTGCCTTTTTTGAGAGTAGCCCCATTCATTGGATTCAGACTTTTGCCTGATCCCTCTGCTGGGGCACTACACCCCACAGGTGGTGGAGGTGGAGGTTCCTAAGTGCCAGCCTGGGATCTAGCAGCAACAAAACTGACAGCACTGAGATTTGTTTTTACATTTTGCTCTGCTGTGTCACCATAAATAAAAAGGAAAATCACTGCTGCAGCTCTCTTGCTTTCTCCCTTTATCAGTCATTGTTCTTTTTGCTGGTGCCATACAAAACAAGCAGGAAAGGAAAGTTAAAATTACCACCTGGTGCATGGAAAGAAAATGCCATTTATCCCAGATTTCCCACTGAGAGTGCCAGGCTGCAACAGGGAGCAAAACCTTCTAATCCCACTGCTGTGATGTGCAAACGCATTAAGCTGTTGTCACCTCTCCCAGTTAAAGACCATGCATGTGAAGGCACCACCTTCACCTACTTATCCTGGTAGCTAGTCCCACACAAAGTGCTTCCCAACAGGTGTCTGAGGAGAGCACTGCAACCTGCCAGTACAGCTGGCTTCTCCAGAGTCCCAGTCTGAGCCACTCCCCGGGACACAGCCCTGTGGTATGTCTATGCAGGGAGCTGTGGGCTGCCTGCCCTTTCAGCACTTGCCCTCAGACCATGGAACTCACCCTCCCCACATCCCCACAGTCAGGAAGAACCACAGCCTTCAAATCCTGAATCCCATGTGGGGACAGTCATTCTCACAAAACCAGCCCTACAGCCCAAAGAATCCCATGGGATTTAGGGTAACACTGTTGATGTTCTTTCTTTGGCCATAAAGGAGGTGTAATTTTAGACCTGTTGTGTGAACAGAAATTGTTGGTTTCTGTCCCCAGCATAACCACTTCTACAATACACTGTAAAGCTGGTACTTTACAGATTAGATATTCCTGCTCTGTTATATGCAGCATGTGTACTTACAGACAGCAACTGTAGCAGAGCCTTCATCACTAGGACAGGATTTCACTTGACTTGAAATCTTACTCACATGCAAATCTGAGCATTTGGAGATGTTTATAAATTACCTAAGAAATACACTCCAGTGGACTAATATGTCAATAAACTTGAATACCTTTTTGAGAAAGGTGAATATTTCTTACTATTCAGATCAGTGGCCTGACACAATACACAGGCTGGAATTCACTGAAGGCAGAGAAGCATCACAAGTACATCACAGACTGCCACAGACACTCCAGCAGCAGCTCAGAAAGTTTTAAATCTCTGCTTTACCTTGCATGTAACACAGGTTGCCTATATATACAACACAGGTTGTATTTTTAAAACCCAATTTTGTTTCCAGTATAATTCACAATTAGAGACCCTCTTCACTGTTGCAAAGTGTTTATGTTGTTCCACACTGATTTGCAGTCTCCCTAATGAGCAGTTAACAAGACGTCAATTAATCATGCAAATGGGAAGAAATAGATATTCAGATGATTGCACTACCTAAGACTCTAAGATAACTTCACATGGTTAGCTGTCTCTAATTTTTTTGTTAATGATTTCCATGACTTTCTGCTTATGCTGTTAAAGATAAACAGATGTTCAAGACCTCTACTGCACCACCATGTTATTGGTCCTGAAGAGACACATTTCTGCCAAGACATAGTTCACATTAGATGCAAAGAAATATGCCAGTGGCTAATGGGTGCCATCCCTTCAGAAAGCCTGTGCTCTCCTGCATGCATGCTGGCCAGATGGTTGGCACAAGTCTGCAAATCCAGCTTTTCCCAAAAGAACAGTGCTTTCTGAGAATATACAAAGTTGATTTTGCAGTTCAATAGGGATAAACATAATTTTGTGGCTGTGCTAGACATTGCATCAGCAAATATGAGGCATCTGCCACTCCTAACCCCCAGTCAGAGTCCTGCTTGGGTAAGTCACAGAGTTAGTTTAAAAACATGTTTAAGATTTCAGGACAAAACTCTCAGATTCCCGATATACACATGGACAATACTGCTTGGCAGAAAGTGCAGCTAGGCACTTCCAAGTGGAGGACTTCAATTCAGGTCATCACCAGAAAAACCACAAGCCTGTTAAACCCCAGTGTTTTCTCGTCATTGGGCAAAGAGATTCAGGGCTTCCATATTAAACTATCCTGGAGAATTCATCAAGGACAACCAAATTATTTCCCTTGCACAATTGCTTTGAAGGATAAGTCTCAGTAATCATGTTGATTTAGAGGACTGGGAGAGCAGAGGGTATCGCTTTGGATGATCGAAACATTAACTCATAAGCAGAGCACCAGACAAGGGATGGTAGTGCTCTTACGTTTCTGCCTGGGACATCAGCTTGGCTACCTGGCTGCCTGGATCAGCCTGGTTGCCAGTGGAGGTGTGGGTATTTCAGGATGCTCTGGCTACCCAGCTGTATTTTTAGGTGAGGGGATCAGATCAACTGGGTGTAAACCTGGGGAGAGGCCACAGGCACCAGGATGACTGCAAGCTCCTGGGGGAGCTTCCTGGGGGAGATCTCTTCACCCCTCCAGATCACCTGTTGAAGGTGAATCTCCTCCTTCACGGACATAGTAACAAAAGTCCTATGCCAAAAGTGTCCCTGGGAAGGCACAGCATGCTGTGGCCACAGCAAGGCTCAGGAATGGGCTGGTGGCTGCACTCCTGCATAGCTCCTTCTGCAAAGCTGTGTCCTGCTGCACTGCCCCAGGGGTCTCTCCCATCCATTGGGAATTTCCCCTCAGTAATTTGATTTTGCTGTTCTGTGTTTTCCCAAGTATACACATTGCTTTTGCTTTTTTTTTTTCTTTTTTTTTTTTTTTT
>NW_009953703.1:1660212-1674469 GCF_000747805.2 Chaetura pelagica | reverse complement strand
TTTTTTTTTTTTTTTTTTTTTTTTTCCCTGGAGAAACCTCTCTAGTGATTATTTGAAAGGCTGAGAAGGCATCTGGGGAGTTTATCTTGTGCTGCTCTGACTTAGGCTTGAAATTGCTTAATTGCTGTTTCCTGTACTTCTCATTTTTGGTTCCCTAATGACTGTATCAATTTGTTGCCTATTATTCCCAATGACAGGGCAGTGCTTTGTGTGTGTGTTTCAACAAGACATTTATAGATCTCCTTCCTACAAGCTGTAGAAGGGTCTAGCCTTTCATCCTGGTTTGTTCCTTGTTTCTGTTGGCCATGAGGAATTATCAGGTGCAGCACCAATGTTGCAAGCAAGATTAGATTTGGCCAATATCTGAGTACCACTGAGCATGCTCAAAGTTTTCCTAAGCTTTCTTATAATTTAAATGATTAATTACTGATGGAATTCTATTAGCTTTTTTTGTTTGGAATTACAGTAATCACAATATAAAAATCTTGAGTTAAAAAGTAGATAGCAAAATAGTAAGGACAACAGTGACAGAAGGGCAAGAAACAAAGTATCAATGACATAAACCAGTGACAACAGCGAAAAATAAAATAGGCATAAATGAACTTACAGTTACACTGGCTTAAATTAGAAATTGGTTCCCTAAACTCAGTGCTGCAATGGTGGGGAGATGAAAGGTCAAATCCGGAACATGTTTCTTCATATTTTCTTGCTTTTGCTTTCCAATGCCCAATTCTTTATTTTAGCATTGAAAGATAAGGGATCTGCTATGTACAAGCTGGTTTTGTTTCAGGAGAGATTCAGAGTTGTCTCTTCTGTCTGTATAACCTCAGCAGTTGGTTGAAAACCCCTAATTTTTACTTGCCCTTTCATGTTGAGGAGCACTTCAATGTAACACTGGTCAAACACTAGTCAAACTTTATTGGTAAAATCTATTAGGTCAACATATTTGCAAATAGGAATGGTGCTAATAATTTGTTTGGATTTATCCTACTGATTATTTGGAGTAGAAACACTTTTAAATGGGTTATGATTAGGAGAAATCAAGCTTATGAATGGAATGATGTTCACTGTAGTATTAGTTATCTGAAACCACTTGGCATACTTCTTAGATGATGACAGGCAGGAGTCAGTGTTGAGGAGTCTCCTCTTGGCTCCAAGTGCTAATGGAGGACTTTCAGCTTATGTTCCTCCAGGAAATTTGCATGAAGTTTGCAAAGGAAATGCTAATGATATATTCAAAAAATCTCTTATTTCCTAGCTCTAATGGAGTATTTTCAAGGTTCTGACACCTTAGGTTATTCCTTGATCACAGCACCTAAGAGAAGCTGCTGATACTAATGGCCACTGGTATTTCTTAACCTTACAAAGTGGGATTTGATACGTTTAAGGTACAACAAACACAGCCCCAGCAAGGATATAAGGTGAGGTGCAACCTCTTGTTGACTTTCTATGAACAAAAATATTGTCTTTTTAATCAAGTACATAGTCTAGTATGTTTATCAATTTTACTTAATTTAATTTTCAAAAATCATCTGCATGATTCTGTTTTTCAGAAGTTCATGTCTGGATCCATTGGGCAAATTCCCAGCAACTTGGAGCCAGAGGGCTCCAAGCTCCTCCACATCACATGCATCATCTCAAAGGTGTTGTCTTATAATGGCAATTCTGATCACCTGTAGGTTATTTGAAAGGGTCACATCTCAGTTCCAGGACTCACCTTTGACCTGAGAACACACTGTCCCTTGTATATTTTATCTCTTTGCACAGCCATCAATTAAGCACCTGAATAACTTAGAGGTTGCACTGTAATTTGATGTATATTCACATAAAATAAGAGTTTAAAACCCAAACAACTGCCGGTCAGAAACATGGCTGGACAAATGCCAACTTTTGTCCAATTTTATTCAAAGCATTTAGAGCTTACTTGGTTACTTTGATGTAGTGCATTAGGTCAAAATACCCACCAAGCACTTTTTGTTGTGTTTGAGGCATGTATTTAGAATTAGCTTAGACAAGGTGCATTACCCTTGAATTATCTGTGTGAGCTAAAGCAAAGCAGATGCAGGAAGAATGTGATTATCTTGGTAATGTTTCTGAAACAGATGTGAGTGCTAGCAGTGGAATAAAGCACCCTTCTATGTTATTAATGTTGTTGCCACCAGGTTAATAATACCCCACACATTTACCAGCTCCTTACTCAGTCTACTGGGTAGATATGTGAAAAAATACTGTTAGGAAAAGGTCATAGCAGAAATAGCTGCCTAAAATAAGGTTTATCTATTGAAATACTGAATAGACTTTGGCCTCTGACTCCTATAGCATCACATCCCATAGGCTGGAAGAACAATCACATTTCTCTTCCCTTCTCTTCTTTTGAAATGTATTTTCCCTCAATACAACAAAACCAGCCACAAACTACATGATGAGACTAAACATGATCCAGGCTCCCCTTCCTGCAAGAATTTAGCCATTTCTGTCAACTTTCCCACAGCTTTGGTGATTGTTGAGCACACATGAAGGAAGAGAAAATGCATAGATACACATTTGCCTGGGCAATAGCCCTGTGCCCAGCTTGTCCCAGTTGTGTAGGTGGGAGGGATGGGTGGAAGCTGACCTCAGAATTCCTTGTGAGGCAATTTGTTCTGCCCAAGGTGAGGAGGTGACAGGCAAGTGCTTTTCAGTGCTAACTGAATGCTATACATTTTTTTGTAAACAACCTGGGAATGGCTGATAGATGGTCTAGTCTGGTATTAGCACATTTAACTTGACTTCATCAAGGATCACATTATCCAACTCAGGAGCTGTTGTCCTGAACTGCGTAGCCCATCAGAGAAAATCCCAAAACATCTTGATGCAGTACAGTCCTACCTGCCTCAGGGCCTGGTTTCACTCCTGTGCAATTTGGGTTGGGGCCATAGCCTCCCTTAGCAGTCCTTCTTTTCATCCAACTTGAAGGTGTCATGTGACAGAGCACCTGCCATCTGGCTTGGTCCATACATAGGTAATGCAAAGGATAAAGGTCTTTCATCTCTCTTTGTCACTGGAAATAAGCAAAACAGATGGGGAAATCAGTGCTGTGCAAGGCACTAAGTCATAACTGATGCAAAGTTATGATGTGAGATGAACCAGGAACATAAGTACTTGTGTACCTTAACACTCAGCCCACAAAAGGCTGGCATCTGTAGATATGATTCCTTTACAGATTTTAATTCCTGGTTAAAAAAGAAAAAAAAAAATCTCTAAAGATATCATGCATTTGCATACAAAAGAAAATTGGCAAAGGAAAGATAAAAACATGTATGTGTCTGTCACCAGGCTTCTAGGGAATAAGTACAGAGCTCTATCTTGCTCTTCAGCACTGCATGAGAAACAGAATGTAAAATTTCCTCCTTGAAATACTTTGGCACAAACAACTATTCTGCACTATTTATTTAGAAATCCAGTGGGGCTTCACTGAATAAAAGCTAGTATCTTCATACTGGTAGTTGAAATAAGAACTAATTTCATGCACAATTGGCAGCGCAGAAGAAACTTCCTTGATATCCAAAGAGCAAAAGATTTTATGAGGCTGTGTATGTATTTATGATTATTTAAGGTTCTTGTTATAATGAGGATCCTTTAAGGAGAGGAATTTTGTATTTTAATTTGCATAAAGACAATAAAAACTCTTTGAGAAGCAATTTCTCTCTATATAAAAAGTGAGAACATAGCACCTTAGTGGCACAGACATCTGTTACTTATGCAGATGCCACCATGTAAACTCCATCAAGTAACACTATCCACCAATCAGAAACCACCCAAACTACATCTGCAGCCAAAATTCAGTGGGTGGCTGGGAGCCTCCAAAACAGGTTGAGAAACGATGGGCTTTTCTTCAGTGTCCTCATTAAGCATTCAGTGGCATTTATTTGTTCATCATTAAGGAACGCTACTGTGTCGTATGGCTCTGAAGTTTCTCTTCAGTACAAAGTTAATCCCCATGATCTACAATCTGCAATTCTTGCTCACGAGATTTGTATCAAAGAAGCACAAGCCCTTCGACACATGAGATAAATAACCACTTCTTTGTTTCTCATTATAACTATGGTTTAATGTCCTCATTTGCGATCTGATATATCAGTATCTCTGAAGGTGATTAAATATTGCCTGCTAAAGTGCTACAAGCAGGGACAGAAACTCAGGGGACAGTATTCAACATCTGAGCAGCGCCAACGAAGGCTGGGGCTGATAAGCCCTTTCTGAAGTTCACTTACACTTTAAATCAGGAGTTCATGAAAGGCATTAAGAAAAACTATTATATTACTAGAATGGATGGCAGTACAGTTTATATGTTACACCTTGAAGTAAGCAGCAGGATTTTCAATCACTTGATAACCTTGAAACTGCTAAGGTATCAAATTGCTATCATGAATATTGTGCAGGAACAGAAATAACTCAGAAAGCTGCCTTTGTGAATAATAATGTGGGAGAGAGCAATGTTCTTCTGGGCTGGACTCACAATAGCACCAACGAGCAAATATACACGAAGGCAAGGCATGTACTGAAACAAGCATATTTGCATTTGACTATATATCAATCAGTTATCAGTACAGCTACATCTCACCTGACCCACAGAGAAAATAAAAAGCCTGCCAGGTAACTTTGCCATGCAGGAAAAAACCTGCAAGAAACTAATTTTTATATACACAACTGAAACTATTAGGATAAAATACCCTGCACTTTAATAGGCATTACATCTTGAACAGATTATTTTTTAAAATGCATGCAGAACCAATCCTTCCACGCAGGAATTTAATTAAAAACCCCAAAAAACTAATCTTCCCAGTTTGCACGCAAGAAATGTTAATAAATCCTGAGCTCTGATTCTGATTTCACTGACACTGGATGAGAATGCAGAGATTCCTTGGGTAGGGAAACCTGAGCCAGCCCTTCAGACTCCCATGTTTGTGTCCTGAATCATTGGAGTTTATACCAAACTCTGTTTTTGTTCTGAAGTGCAACACGGTTTTAGTCTTGTGGCATTTTCAGGTGACACTGCCTACTGAGATCATCTGACAGGCATGTGAAAACTCAGTGTCTGGAGTGATTCATCATTGTGTCAGATTGTCCTGCACTTTGTCACAATGACTGACAATAGGGGAAACTTGGAAATAATACAAAGATTCAACGCTGGCTGATAATGCCTGCATTGTGATTAGAACAGGCTGCCAGCATGTGAGGAGAATGCTAATTCTGTCCCCCACCCCCAGCTGCATTCTGCTTTTGCTTTCAACAGCTGGGTGTCTGTGCTTGCTTTCTTAATCTTCACTCCTGTGTCATTCTTAAGAGCAGAACCTTTTTTCCAGTGTGTTAAAGAGCCATACCATTACAAATGCAAAAAGAGCCAATACAGCTTAGAAGGATAAATCCTGCCAGTAACACCAGGCTCTGCTTGGTCAGAAGGGCCTCTGGGTGGACATGTCCTTCCCTCCTAAATCCCGACCTTATCAGGGTATCTCATCAGCACCTGAAATAGCGGTAAAAGCATTCTAAGCAGTAATTCCAGGAATGCTATAAAACCCAGCAATGTGAATTTGCATGTGGAGAGGGATCTTGCAGAAGGGTCTTATAAAAAGTGATTACAGAGAAATTTTTCCTTTATTTTGCATTGACTTGCAATAAAGGTTTAAGATAATTGCTGACTCGATAGGGTATTGACACACAAACAGCCAGAAAAACTGGTTGCAGCAACTTTCATGCTTTAAAGCTCCTCAAATTTTATCAATGTTCACAGCAACCACATCAAAGACTATGGACTCAGCTGTGTAATTAATCAAGAGAAAAAGAGAGGCCCTTTCTGAGCACTCCAGCTGTCCAAGTTATTTTGCTGGGTAACGAATAAGGGGGAAAAAATGAATGGTAGAAAGAGCCAGCAAATCAAATGTTGCTGCCGGTACCAAAGTAATGAAGGTGGCAGAATTCTCCCATTTCTGCCAATGTAAGAGGAGCAATGGCTCTGTCTTGTGTCCCCTGCCCAGGGACAGGCCAGAGGCCGCTCTCCTGGGTGTGCGGGATGGGACAAGCTGTCCCAGGGGATTTCCCCTGCAGTGGCAGGTGTGTCACATGCTGGATCACTGGCTGGGATGCAGGAACTGGCACCGGGCCGTGGTGAGCAGGGCAAGGGCACATGGCTGCAGCTACTGTGCAGGACATGGGCTGCAGAGCACCTAAGTAACTGCTGTCATTTGTTGTAGGGAGAACAGCAGCTATACTCAGGAGACATGACACAGACAAGTGGCAAACAACCCTCATCTGTCCTTCAATTCTGCCTTTTTTTTCTGCTTCTCCTGGGAAGAGGCTTGCAAGGGAGGCTGGTCTAGCAACTGAGCAAAATGCAGGTTCAGAAACGGCAGCAATAACCGTGAGCTCAACTGATGATGGAAATGCCATGTTGTCCTCATTTTAAAAATGGAGAAATGCAAATTTCTCTGAAGAATATTACTTGCTTACAAACTCAGAGGGCATTTATAATTTCAGAGCTCAATCTCACAAACAGCTCACTGAATTCAACACGCACTGTTATGTTTTGGAAGCTGGGCCCTTAGAAGTGAAAATAAAAGCCATTTCTGATGGAAGAAAAAGAATATTGCAGCTATCTAATTGGCACTATTTTTCTTTAAACAGATACCAAGTTTAAATAGGTTCAGGAAAAAAGATGAGCAAACCTCTGCAGCCTGGTACTCTGCTGTAAGCCACTGGATCTTTGTATGAAGAGCTGCACGATGCTGAAACTGGTTCAACACATCGGAGAGAAAGCAGTCTGATTCTGGTCTTGCTTATGCTGATATAAAATTGAAGAAAGCACAGACCAGGGTGGGGACACTCTGAACTAGCACTGGTACACCTGAAACAAAATGAGAGCAATTAAAACAAGGGGTAGAAAGTTATCTAATTTTCAGCAATCCCAGCACAGTGTGGGTTAGGTTTGAGTGAGCTGGAAGCTTATATTGGAGCATAAAAGGCTTTTTACTGCAATCAGCTAGTGTTTTGTCTCCAACAAACATGGGCACACAGCTTGAAAATGTTTAATGAATTGGTACATTAATTTAAGTTCAATAACACATTTCCATCCCAAACTGTAATACTGCTTGGTGAACACAAATATGTTGTTTATTGGCCGAATATGGTTAATTTCAGGATGGTGAGTGAGGATACGAGAACAGGGTAGATGTTAAAATACATCTACACGATAAATGATCCATAGATTGGAAAGATGCCAGAAGTTATCCATAAAATAAAGCTCCACAAACATTGCAAGCTGAGGGAAAGACTAACTTTATTGACGTTGAAAAATTTCATCATTCACTTCATTTTCTTTAAAATGAGCAGTAAGAAAAACAAGCATCTTTTTTCACTCTATTACTTTGGCAAAATGAGTATGAACCATTAGCTTAAGGTCTCCGGACCTTTAACTTGTAGCAATGGTGATGGAAGATACAAGTTTCCTGAAATGTCTTAACAACCACCCAGCATCTGTCCATGTAGATATTAAAGATATAGTCAGCAAAAGCAATACAAATCCACAATGAGATTACAATCTAAACAGCTGGGAAGCAATTGCTGTGTTCAATCATTCAGGTGAAATCATTGCTGGCCTTTGGTCTACCCATTACAATTTCTTTCCCTGTTGTTTCTTTCTTCTAATTAACATGTAGCATTTAATACAATTTTTTTTAATTATTTTTTTTTTGGTACAAAAAGCACTCTTCCACATGGATTGCAATTATCTTTGAAAGATTGTAATACTAAGAAAACAGCAAAAAATAAAGAGCAGTTTCATTTTTAATGTTCCAGTTTAATTAAGAAAATGTTCAAGTAATTTAAAAATGTAAGCATTAAAATACCAATTAAGCTTAAGGGAAGTTTTCCTATTAATTTTGATGACACCAATACAGGGGTGTCACAAAGAGGTGACCCTTTAGAAACAGGTTATTTTGAGTATTACATTTGGTTATACTAGTGCTGGGAGAAGATGAATTAATTTATGAAGAAACTACACCTGTTTGGCTAATCCCAACAGGCTGAGCCTTGAGAACCACAATGCGGTTCTCATAATAAGTAACTTAGCAAACATAAACTCTTTTCTAGGTTTAATTACAATTTTTATTTCTTAGATAACCGCTTTGGGTGGCCATGTGGTTGAAAAGTGAAAATATTTAAACATAGTTCTAACTATCCAGTACGAACACAACCAAAATCTATAGCTGAAAATAAAGGTTATTAAAAAGTGCAGTAATTATTTTAAAAATATCCATTGTTCTAGTTCTGTGTGGGTAGCTAAATGATACACGTACCATTTTAACACATTAAAATTCATTTATTGCCTGAAACTCTAATGGAGGAATGATGCAGGTTTTCATGGGTGGCAGTAACATTAAGAAAGGAGAAGTCCATGTATCTGATCTGAGCATTCACAATTAAAATTTTGTGGGTAGCTGGGTCCATTAAAAAGCTCAGAAGAGATTACCTTGCAGGAATAGCTATGGGACATATCCTTATGGATTCAGAGAAACTAATTCTTAAGCTGGCCTGGTTATGATGGATTTAAGTTTAAATTTATCTCATTTCATTTTAGATCTTAAATTGGTTAATGAGGCTGAAATGTGCTTTATTTCAGAGAAGTCATACTGTTCTGGACGAGGAACAGAATTTATGCTGACGTTGGAGTCAAGTGCAAATACCACCATCACTTCTTCATTACTGTGTTAACTGGTGTGATCTGTTCTGCTCAGCAGAACTTGAACAAAATGTCAGGTTCCTAAGTGAAGAAGCTCCTGGCTCGCCGTGAGAAACTGGCTGATTGGTTAAAAGTACTTCAACCTTTATTTAATTCATGCCTTATAAGAGCTCTTTGGCAGGAGCTCTTGGGATCTGATCTTATGTCACACTTACTGAGAATCATTTAATTATTTGCAGCTGAGGAGGGCAGGGGGATGGTTATCGCACAGGGAGAATCTAATCCTCTGCTTTATCAGCTTAAGCGCCAAAGCAGGGAAGTCTGTTAAGATTCCTGCACTTACCTCAGTCCCACGCCTGGGCAACTTGTTTGTTAGGACATGACCCTTTCCTTTGGGTGGTGGCTTTTTAGGGGGATTATTTCTTCCAGAGATTTAGAGGGGCTTTGCAAGCGCATGTCCACAGCCTCCCTGAATGTAGACCTGTCCCGGTAAATCTCTGAGCCACTGCTCCTTGCCATGATTCAGTGGGAAACAAAGCCCTTAAACCTGGGATTGCAAGTATCCCCAGTGGTTCTTTCAGCTGCCAAGTGAAATGAATGGAGCAATCTGGATACTCTGCAACCTCAGGCAGCTGCTGCCTGTGTGTTCCCACTGCCACAACAGTGAAAAGGGGCTGTGGCCCTGGTGCCTCTGGAGCGTGGGTTAATGTCAGGTTTTCATAAATACCAGAATTCTGCCATACATTTCTGTGTTTTCTTTTCATGGAACCTTGGTGAAAAAAAGCACATGGTCTTCCCACTAAAGGGTGGGAAAAGGCAAATCACAAGTATTCTGCCTTTAAAGCAGAACATGAAATGGTTTTGATGGAAAGCACATGCAAAATACAGCACATAGCCTAAGGCCAAAGACAAAGAATCAGTGGCTTTTATAGCTTTAAAAACTGGCTTTATGGCTATCATTAAATTAAAGCATCTCTCCTCACGGGAGACTTTTGTTTCATCAGGGGTTGCATATCTCTTAGCACAATTAGTCACCTCCATAATGTTGTCACCATAAAACTTATTCTTTTAAATTTTAAATTAAGAAAATCAGAAAAAAACAAATATTCAGTGAGTATGTTCAGTCTTAGACCAGGTTGGATAGATTTAGGATAAATTCTTATCTGTGTGACTCTTTTTTCAAATTACAACCTGAGCAACATATAAGATAGAGGGTATAAATGTTTCTTTTGAAAACTTTTGTACATTTCATGATTACATAGCTTGAGAATTTTAGAAGCCTTGGGCAAGCAAGCTAACATATAAGAGGAATGCCTAAGAATTGTTTGTATGCTTGATTTGTTTTACAGTGCACTTGGTCTTTAGTTTTGATTGGATTGTCTTACTGAAACATGAAGGGCATTTAGAAAGTAAGAAAGTGAACAGGATACATTTGCAACTGTATGCCCAAAAGCAAGATCTTAATGTCAGAAGTAAATTATAACAACACACATTACTGATGACATACATTATAATTCAAAGCTTGGCAAACTACATCAAGGTTGTTCTTACCATGATCTGACAGAAATGTCTTTAAAGCCTTGTGTTTTTCAGGTTTACAGTAACCAGATTTTATTTATGCTTGTAATTTCATCAATAAAAGGCAAGCATTACCAAAGATAAATATATTTTTTCTAAATGTTGATGCATTTTTGTAAAAATTGAAACATTCACATCAATAATTTTAAGAGTAGAATAGTCCCAGTGGGTAAGATGGATTTCAGCCTCCATCTTTTTCTACGGCATCTTTGGATGACCTTGACGTGTTTTCTAAGGGTGGATCTGTGGAAGGATTTAGGTCTTCCAGACTAAACTTTTGCCTACAGCTGAAGGTAACCCAGGCCCACTACTGTGGGTGCCATGGGATGTGAAAATGTGTGAAGCTTTTCTTGTGAACAGCAGAGAAACGCATGAGACTTCACACTCCCCTAGCACATGGCAGCTCTCTCCTGTGTATATCGTGGAGGATTTTCTGGCTCAGCATTGACCCACAGGGACCCAATCTTGCAGGAGGACTTGATCAGGATTTGCAGGTGGGGGAAGGTAGGATGTGACTCCTTCCCTCATCCCTGTAAAACCAGCCAAAGTGCTCAGGGCAAGGGTGTTACAGCTCACTGCTCTGTCTCTGGCAGCAGCCTGGGAATGGCAGGAACAGAGCAGCTCTTCCTGTGCAGCCTATTACACTGGCAGGAGTGCCCCTGTCCTCCTTTTGAATGTGACTGCAGGCTCCAGCAAGCTGCACTTCTTGGGCTTCTTATGCAAAAGCTGTTTTCTCCATATTCCCTAATCTTTAGAAGATTTCTCTTCCATGGATTTGTCTGGTCTTCTCCAAACACACTTATACCCTCAGAATCCCCAGCCTCTTCTGGCAAGGAGCTCCAAAGTTAAATTACAGGTTCGGTGGGGGAAAAAACAAACAAACAACCTCTCTTTTTCTTGTTTTGTTTTGTTTTGTTTTGTTTTGTTTTGTTTTAAACCTGTTCTTGTTTTGGAAGAGGGACTAGAAAGTCCCTGTTCATCCCTTCCCTGCCATTAATTATTATGTACATTTTTGTCATGTTTCCCCTTATGATTTTTCCAAGCTGAAGAGTCCCAGCTTGCCTCCTCTGTAAAGAAAAGCCTTTCCAGCAGCTTAACTCATTCATCTCACAGGTATCTGACCTCTCCAGTGGGATTAAACACCAAATCTTCCATTATTCTGACTTGACACCAAGTTTCCCTCCCAGGTAAAGTGAAACTCTCTTCCTCTTTTGTTTTTTATATAAAAAGGAGATGAGAAAGAAAGCAAAAGGTGACAGCAGCCACTTTCTGCAGGCTCCTGTTGGGACACCTATGGGAATGATGGACTTGTGTTTCAGTCTCTGCTCTGCTAAATACTCCACCACGTTCTGCTGATTATTCAAGCTCAGGCACCTTGCACTCCAATGAATGAGTCTACTTCAGGGTGAAAGACGATGAGCAATGTGATTGCTTCCAATTTCCTATAGTGGAAATGGCTACCAATTTAGAATCAGGCCCACTGAAAAACCAAAAATAAAAATATTCACTACCCTTAAACATAATAAGCCTGATTTGGCTTCATTTCAGCTGCAATCAGTGAGAAACAACCATGCTGAAATAAGCCTGAATGAAATATGAGCTGGCATATTTAGGTTAACAATGGCTGAATTACTCTAGGTTGAGATTCTAGTGCAAGGTTTTAGTGACAAAGGATCCATGCTGTCACTGTGTCCAGACTCTGGAACTGAAGCTCCTGGCATGAGTGCTACAGCACCCTCCCACCCACCCCCAGTTGTCAGGGCCTGCCCTGGGACCTCCCAGAGGACAGAGTCTCAGAGCAGGGCCTTTGCGACCCCTCTGGGTACTGGGGACATCTTGCTTTGGTCCCCAAACTGTCAGGACTGCAGCTGGCTTGAATCTGCCTGGTTCTGAGCCTTTCCTGACTCCTGAACATCAAGCCCATGAAGCCCAAAGTTATACCTAGAGTATAATTAAACTCCAAGGGGTTTTCATTCTGGACGTGTGCCTGTACCAAACTACGTCTTTTCTCTCAGCAGAGCACAAGAGATGTTTGTTTTAAAATGCACACCATATTATCATTTATTTTTTGGAAATCCTAAATATTCCTGAGGAGAGTCTACCAAAAGTAAATAATGTTTAGTAAACTAAAATCACTTAAAACCACACTTCCTTTAAAACTAATCTTTTCTGTATGGAATTGTTTGCGATTATGTTGAGTGTGAAGTACCATCCTGCCTTCACTCTGGTTTCTACAGACAGAATTGTGTGCGTGTGCAGCTTGTTCCCAGCATGCACACAGTAACTCAACATTGGGCTCTGCTGGTCTGAAAAAGAAATTAAAAGGGTGCTGACATATGGAAAATTAAAAAGTGGCAACAGTTACCAAAAAAAAGCATTTAATTCATGCTGCTTATAAACCTCTGAAAAGAGCCTAATGAAAAAGCTTGAGAAATCTTATCACAACTCTGAACACCAGTCAGTGCTTTCACGATTTTCTGTTCTACTTACACGTACCTAAACTTCTAGAAGCAAAGCCTGGGTGTAATTTGTCATGGCACCAAGCTCTTTGTGACCTCATGCAGGATGTCATTTTCACTCACTAACCAATTGCTTTTCTATTTAATTATTATTTTATTTTATTGCTTCCTTCACTACAATAGAGATAACCCGTCAACTCTGTGCTCCACAGACCAGGATTTAGTAATTTTACTTAAAACTGGTGCCTCAGGATGCAATCTTGAATCTGAGGATACCAAGATGAAGCTTTGTATTGCTAAAATTGTGTCTATCTCCTTCTGGATTCACTGAGGCATCCACAAAGTAATGGGAAGGGCTGTGAGCATGCGAAAAAAAAAACCCTCCAAATATGCAACTTAAAATTCCCAAATTCTTCTTTTTCTCCTGTTGCATCTGGATATATCAAATGCATGTTTCTTAATTCAGACCCTGTCCTCACATGTCCTGCAAGGCTGTGTAGGGAGAAGTCTTAAAAAAAAACTTAATGGAAGACCTACACTTCTTTCAGGGAAATCACCTTGCGTTTTCCAAGGAATCTAGAGAAACTATCATCCTGGTTTTCCACTGTAACGTCACATCTAACCAAACAATCCAATCTTTCCTCCTCTGCACAGGAGAAATCTTTCCTTTTGAATCAGCCCCAGAGAAACGGTCACTGGGCTCAGCCTCTGGGCAGATGAAACATGTCAGAATCCTTGATATCACTGCCACCATGACAGGAGAAAGAAACTTGCCAATCATTCCATTCCCAAACTGCTTTACATCAACATTTAATTCTCAAAATGAGAATGTCCAAGAAGTGTCAATTTAAAATGGAGGAGCCACAGAAACCATTGGGTTTGAAAGTGGAAAAAAAAAAAAAGAGGTATGAGATCAGAGCTTGCCCAGCTGGGATCTGTCAACATTTATGCAGTAACACCTGACCATTCAAAAGATAATTCCAGTTAAACCTGGATTGCAGTCTGAGAACTCCTTGGAGCCTTAACACTTTTATTTCTGTAAAAGTTTTCTAGCAATATATCACTAGTACTGATACGTTTAATATGAGCATGAAAAGACAAGCCAAAACAAAGCTCTGTGCTCTGTCTACTCCCCTAAATGCACTCTGCTCACAGTAAAACTCGACACCATGAAGTTTCTCTGGATTTAAACAAAGCTAACCAAAACCAGACTCAAGTCTTCTGCAGAGGATTAAAACCTACAGACTAAACCTCCATGAATCCAAAAAATTAACAAACACTGAATTTAGTAAACCAGATTTACCAGTCATTTACTACATTGTATATTGATCAGATTATAAGCCTTAGGGCTCATTGATTCAACATTCAACGGAAGGGAGGAAGGGAGGAAGGGAGGAAGGGAGGAAGGGAGGAAGGGAGGGAGGGAGGGAGGGAGGGAGGAAGGAAGGAAGGAAGGAAGGAAGGAAGGAAGGAAGGAAGGAAGGAAGAAAGGAAGGAAGGAAGG
>NW_009953703.1:1643620-1652872 GCF_000747805.2 Chaetura pelagica | reverse complement strand
AAGGCAGGCAGGAAGGAAGGCAGGAAGGAAGGAAGGAAGGAAGGAAGGAAGGAAGGAAGGAAGGAAGGAAGGAAGGAAGGAAGGAAGGAAGGAAGGAAGGAAGGAAGGAAGGAAGGAAGGGAGGAAGGGAGGAAGGAAGGGAGGCAGGAAGGAAGAGAGGAATAATACATTAGTCAGCCTATAGCTTCAAGGGCAGAACTTGGGCCAACCCAAGCATTTATGATTATCAGCTAACTGGGGAAAAGTAAAATGCAGTTTTGTGACTGCTCTAAGACATGAATGTTTCCTTTTTTATTTTTATTTTTTATTTTTAAATAAAGGAAACATATTTCCATATTAAGTCTAAAGTAATTTCTTCTTGTTCTGTGAAAATTGGAAGTCAAATGAAAGGGAACTAATCTGGGTATCTTACTGTGGGAGAACCTGCAGAGTGAACTCAACCAAGCTATTAGCACTAGAGAAACCACATGGGAGGGAGCTGCAGGAAATGAAGCTTCATAACTTCCACTGGTCACAGAATTACTCGTTTCTTTCTTAGTTAGGATTAGCCCTTACATGAACAAATGGAAAAGCTGTGAGAAACTCCAGCAGGTAACTAATTACACAATACAAAACTAAACACAGCCCATCAGATATGTTCTCTACCCCTCTTTCAGTACAAAAATGTAATCCAGCATCAAAAAACAGGCCAAAATAATTTCAAGAAATCTCCATGTTTCTATTTATTTGCTGAAATTATTCTTTCTAAAATAATGTGGCAGGAACTGAGGTTTTTCTGAATGTATTAATTCCTTTTACTGAACTGCAAATGCCACTTGCACAGGGAGGAAAGGAAGCATGAGCCAGATGTAGAAAATTGCTCCATTTGCTGGTAGAGAAGCTATTTATATGTTGACAAACAGTTGTGCCAAGAGCAGATGGATATTTTCTAGTATTGAAGAACTGCTAATTGTTTGCTGCTGTTCCTTTCAAGTTCATGGGGGAAAGCCACTGGTGTTCTGCAGAGCAGTGCATGAAGAAACCAGTTCCAGCCACGCATTTGGCAAAGTGGCCCAGCACCTCCTAGGCTGGGATGGTGGATGCCCTGAAGCAAGAAGATGCTCAGCCAGATGTCAGCTTAGCAACTCTCACTAAAGCACGACCAGGAGGAGCAGCTCTTTCCAAATTCTCTGCAAGTCCTTCACCAAGCCATACAATGAATACAGAAGTATTCAGCACAGAGTCTGATAAATATCACATGCCTATAAAGATTTTTACACAACTATTTTGGCTTTGTCTCACCCACATTTTAATTATGTGGAAAAATATATGTGCATATCCTAAAATGCTGGAGTGATATCTCTTTCATTTGACAAGGAAAAGGCATCTTCCCACAAATCTATCTATAAATCATCTCACCATTGCATTTTTTCCTATGAGGCTGAGGCATGTACTGTCCAGTTATTGATACATTGAATCACATTAGACTGAAGTGTAAAAAAGTGAAGGCATATAAAGGGCAGGAAATGTTGGTGGTTTGTTTGTTGTTTGTTGTTTTTTTCCAAACAGAAGTGCTCTTCTGCTTTTGTAAAAAAAAAAAAAATAATAAAAAATGAATTGAGTATCATGTGTCTTGATATTCTTATATATATCAGTAGTAAAGTACAATTTAGTTAGCTTAAAAATGTCTCAAATCTGATTTATCTTTGAGACACACTTCACAACACAAACCAATTTTGCTGCAGTAGCACCATGTCAATATTTCTTGACAGAAGACAAATGTTGTTATTATTTTGCCATTTCTTACCTTTGTGAAAGTTTAGAATTTTGCAAAATTACTCTTCTTTACATGTCAAAATGGTAAGTTGTTTGAGAGAAAAAAAAAAAATTGAAGCCATTCTTATACCTATTGACAGTGATGGATTCTACAGTTAGGTTAAAAATTATTCTGGCACAATATCGATGTTAAAAAAGAAAAAAAAAAAAGGAAACCACATTTTTTAATGGATATGTGCATTTTTCCTACATAAGCTGAAGAAGATAAAGCAGAAAAAAAATGCCAGAATTGTTTTTTGTTGTGTCTTGTGGTATTAAAAAAGATTTATCTGTATGGTGTCTGCTGGAGCTATTGGTGCAAACCTGTGCAGACACACATTCCTCTCCATGGGGCTGATCTTCAGAAGAGGTAGTTTATATTCATTCTCTCTTGCCTCTCTGCTATGTTATGAGTGACAAATATAAAATAAAATATCTTCTTTACATTTAATTTAAAACAGGAGTTTAAAAACTGGCTAAAACTCCTGAAAATAAAATATTTCAGGGCTTTTGTTATATTTTTAATATTTCTACAATGTTTATTAAATATTGTTCTGAGGAACCATGTCTTGCAATTTTGTGTGGATCTCCCTCTTGTGCTAATATATTCTTGTTTCTGTCTATATTTATATTTTGTGCTAAAGCATAAAAATACATGAAACAGCCTCTTCCCTCTGCTTTAAGCTGAGAAAAAGGTAATTTCTGGTATTCAGCTACAGGATTATCAAGGTACAATTTGCACAGAAGGGAGCAGATTTCCCAGCTGATGTCCAGATGTGCAAGGAGCACAGCAGCTAGCCCAGCAAAGAGCAGTGAGCTTGTACAGCAAGGAAACGCTTGTTTTGGTAGAAACTGGTGTTAAGGTCTAAAAATTGGCCCAATAAACCAGATCATATAGATGAGGATCTCAAGTTCTGTTCTGCAGAACCCCTTCATGCTAGTGCTTGCCATACCTGTCAGATGAAACACAATTTCCTGTTTAATCTGTAGGGAAGCCAGGATTTAAGGATGGGGAGAAAGTAACTGTGTAACAGCCACGGAGGATTTGTAGAGAGAAAATCAAATTACTTCATTCATCAAATTAGCCACTAGTCAATCAGTCCGTTACTCTGCAATAAAACATGATCAATTTTGACCTTTGCAGAACATGTATGAATCAATCTAACTGACTTGTTAATCTAGCCAGGTTTCAAAAATATTCCTCCTAATATCAAGAATGAGAAAGTGGCAGTTTGCAGATGACTTATGAAAAGACTGACACTGGGGTTTGATATTTAAGCCTCAAGAGTGTGAAGCCAAGTTCCCAGGGTGCTGGGTGCGAAGAGATTACTTCAAATCTGGATGCTGAAAACAAATAAAAACATGCAGCCATACAGGATGTGTATTTCACTGAACTATGCAGGCCAGCTTCAAAAAGCTTTGAGTTTGTGGAAGAGAATGACATCCAAGGCCATGATAATCAAATCAACCACAGTTACAGTACTTACGTAAATACTCACACATTTTTTTCTTTAGCACTATGCTGATTAATTTTTAATTATAAAAAAATCTAAGGCAAGTAAAACATTGGATGTTTTCTTCAAACTAAAGGAAAATCTAAACGTTTTCACTTATCTAAGGGCCAGCTGCACTGAAATAATTGAAATTATTTTTGTTTTTATTTTCAAAGCAATAGCTATACTGGCCTAAAACTGTCAGAAAGGAAGAATTAGGCCATATATTTAAGTTTAGCACATTTTATGGTTCACTTTGATGCTGATTATCTTGATGTTTCCCATCTCCATGCTGTGTAAGTAATCATGGGTTATTGCTTTACATTGCAGCATCTCTATCAATGGTCTATCAGTTCTTGTATAAAAGTAAATGTCACCTGTATTGTGCCCTCTAAAAAGAGTAATAATTTTACCTTAATCCTATGCATTATATAAGCAGAATCCAAAAGATATTATCTTAAAAATATATTACCTGCACCTTAATCTGAAAATTGTACAATGACACAATTACAGTATTTTAAATAATTTAGAATTATTATTTTTTTGTTTCCCATCTTTATTTCCCCTCTATTATTGGCAGAATGTCTCACAGAGCACACTGCACACTGTCTCAGCTATGAGCTGAGGATACAGTGGGGTCAGTGAAGAGCAAGGAATATTTCAGTGCATATTCCTGTAAAATTACCATGCTGCTTCTCTTCTTTATCTTCCACCAGAGACACTAAGGAGATGATTTTGCAAAGACTTATGGATCCATTTAGTTTGAACCATGCCACATGTTTCTCCAACAGAATTGCTCACACACTGAATTTAAGCACATACAAACTGTTTTCTGTATTAACTCACTGAATTCTGAATTGAATTAATTGGCAGTTTTCCCTGCATTGACGTAGGCTTGAAAAACAACCAGAGAACTGATACACTAATTTATATATAAAACAAAACAAAACAAAACAAAATAAAATAAACTAAAATAAAATCTGGCAAGGTGGCTCATATGCTGCTGTAATTCTAAAGACATTTAATTTGATTAGATTTTGGGGTGTGGGAGGAGGGCACATTGGCAACATGCATTGAACCTCTAAACCTTTTCTGTCTCTTCACAACTATTTTCCCATAGTATTTCAAAGCACATGGAGTCATGCTAGAAGATAATTTTTCTCAGTGCCTTGGGACTTTTAAAGGATGTCAAATGTTCATTTTCCAAAACCTTTTAAAGTATCTAGATATGAAAATGTTGAGTTCTCTGTGCACACACCATATTATTTTGAATCAATGTTATGTGTCTGATTGCCTTTTTAGATCTGTAAAAAAATCATATAGAGAAATTAATTTGTACTGCAACCCCTTTAACTGGAAGTAAAGATTTGTGCACAGCAAACTGTATAGAAATTAAACACACCCATTTATCTGATACTTAATGATTTTCAGTCACTTTTGAGACAAGCATACCATGTATGATCATATTGGTATGATTCCTACCAATCACTCCTCATAAAATACGATTATTTTCTATTGCCCTGTTCTGTTTATTTGCAAAATACTTTTTTGAAAAGGTAAGAAAAAAGGTAATTAAATTTGCATCTTCAGAGCAGAAATGTGGTTTTGCACCTCATTGGTATTTTTTACTAGCAATCACAAATCCACACCATCAACTAATTAAAAGTTTTCTAGAATTTGACTTCTGCCTATACAAAATATAATTTCATTCCTCACCATAAAATTACACACAATGCAATCCTTTCCATATACTTCTAATTTTAGTAAACAATACGTATTTCTAAACCCCCAAGTTAATGTTCTCCCCCCACCCCATCTTAGCTTATTGCTACATGGAAACTGGTTCTGCCTGACACAGGGAGCAATTAATTCACACTGCCAAACACAAGAGGAATGTAATGCTTTTTCAAATATCAAATCAGTCCAATTTCATTTAGACTTAAATGATTTTTCTGGTCCCTCTTCATGTAGATACCTCTGCAGTCAATTAGCATTGTCACTTTTAATCTGTAATACTGAGATACTGGTCATTTCCCATTAGAGTCTTATTAAATAGATTCTTATGGTCAGATAGAACCTTCTGCAATGTAATATCTGAGGAGAGAAAACTGACAGTCATTATGCAGCTGGCATTTACTAAAAGGTTAGATATTGCAGATAACCTTAATCACAAATTACAATGCATGTCAGTAAATTACCTCACAGTTTTAGAATTCCACCATCAAGTCCCCCACCCAAACATGCTTAGAATATTATGCTGTTAAATTTGACCATCTGTATGTTTTCTAATTAGCTTTAGAACATCAGACTTTTCATCAGACTTTCACGTTAGACAGAGAAACCTGCTTCAGAGCATTGGATTCCGCTCCCTCTAAAATCATAGTGCCTTAGGCTGTGGACACGTGTTCTCTGCTAGATCCAAATGTGATGCCTCACGTGCCTGGTGAGAACCTGTTATTATTGAAGCTGTTCATGATAAATGATTCTTTTGGAAAAATCCCACAAGCAGTTCAGCCAACAGGCTGAAGGGAAGGTAACAGCTAGCAACAAGAGCAGTTCCAAGCAGATGGACACTGACTTCTTCTGATGTGCTACTTTTTCAAGGTGTGAAGCTCAAAAGAAGTCACTGTTTCTCAGAGTGACCTTTCACATATGCAAAGATGGCAGAACATGGTAGTCCAGTTTCACAGGGCTTTGCTAGAGAGGAAACCTCTCTGTCTAGTTAAAAGGACACTCAATTCAGTATAACCCAAGTAGAAGACAAGGATAATTTTTTAATGAAATTTTGATACTTGGTGAGAATTTTGGTGACAGATTATTTAAAATAAAAGATTCTGTAAAGCAGCTGAGAACTCCTTTGAGCATAAATAAATCTAAAGGAAAGAACGCGCTGGCTAGGATGTAGGTGAATGCAGAAATCAATGCATCTATCTCTTGGCCTTAAACAGTGAAAGTAAAACCAGGATGCAGCAAAACCAGGTGATAAAATATTTGATTTGATTATTTTATGTCCATCAAACTCAATAGAATACCACTGACTTAATGAACAACTGAGCAGATTTGAGTGACCCAAGTGTTGAATGGTATGAGATCATAACAAAGATTATTAAACAGCAATCCAGGTATCATCAGGTGTCTACTATTTTGTTGTGGTGCTCACAGAAATGATGTGAAGAATAGGTAGGATGGCTTAGCAGCAGGGGTAGGGAGGATAAAGTTGCGTTGTGGTTTGTGCTGTGTCTTCTTTTAAGACTGCTGACAACATGGACATCATTTTCCCCTGGAAATGTTATATGCTACATCCTCAGTTAATGAGTGCCACAAAGCTGCATTGACCTGCCTGCTGACTTGCTGACATCTGCACCTGGCTGCACTCACAGATGTCCAGCCTCGAAAAGGATGGCCAGCACCATAGCTGCCTGCCCCCTGTTTCTCACAGAAGTACATAACTTGCTCCCTGCCTTTTCCCCTTGAAAAGAAGGGCCACCCTTGCCCTGAAGAGTTGCACCTCTCACCATTATTTTCGTTTCTGTAACAGAGAAGTGCAGCTGCTACCTAGAGGAAAAATTAAATGACCCAATGTTGAATCTATGGTAAAATAAGGGAACTGACCATGGATCTCCGTGTTTTGATCCCCAGAGTTTCCTCCCATTGCAACTCTAGAAAATAATCTGTTATGCAAAAGCTAACTCTCTATTAATTATTGCCAGTCACTGTACTGACACATCACATGTTTGCATTATGCAACTTTATCAAAATAACTATTTCATCCTTGCCCTGAAGAGTTGCACCTCTCACCATTATTTTCGTTTCTGTAACAGAGAAGTGCAGCTGCTACCTAGAGGAAAAATTAAATGACCCAATGTTGAATCTATGGTAAAATAAGGGAACTGACCATGGATCTCCGTGTTTTGATCCCCAGAGTTTCCTCCCATTGCAACTCTAGAAAATAATCTGTTATGCAAAAGCTAACTCTCTATTAATTATTGCCAGTCACTGTACTGACACATCACATGTTTGCATTATGCAACTTTATCAAAATAACTATTTCATCCCCAAGCAGTGCATGTGCTTTTTTTTTTTTTTTACTCAGATTTGTTTAACTGATTGCCTGCCTGATCAATCCTACTGATTGTTTATCTCTAGTGGCATAACAGCATGCATGGAGCTATGCTGCAAACTGACAGGCATTACGCTGTATGGAATAATTCAATGCCTCATTAAAAAAGAGAATTAGATGTGGCTTCAGAGATTAGTGCCAAGAGAGTTTTGCCATTTTACATTCTTGCTGATGCAAACTGTAGAGACATGTAGTGTTGATCAGCAGGGTATGATTCAAATGACACCACAGAGGTCAATGTAAGCCTGGGTAGGCTTTCTCACAGGTCACAGAAATGTGGGGAGTTTTGTTTATTGCTGAAATCTCTTTCCAAAGTACCCCTGTTCACACAGTATTAAGGCAACCCAAGAGAGAAAGAAATGAAAGCACACCAAAGACACCAAAGTCGAAAGCACAGCAGTAATGCTGCTCCTTGTGCTTATGCATCAAAATAATTTCTGTTAAACTTTAGGACATTGTACCACCTATAACACAATGTGCTTTGGTATAGTCTTACTTCTGTATGCTTTACAGATAAGTGTCATATACTCGAAATCTGGTTTGATTTTATGTTCCAGTGGGATTTATAAAGCAAGTCAAGGGGAAAAATTTAAGCAACCTCCAGTTATCTTCCTCCCTGTCATGTAGTTTTCCTATAACTTCCTATTAGGACTGAATAATAGCAGTTCATTTATACACTGAAAAGTAATTGGATTAGCACCTTCACATTTTGAGGCTATCAGGGAAAATGTTATAATAAGATATTTCCCCTACATCTTTCTAAGGTCTCTTCTTGGTCTTTGAATTGAAAGGTAGAGAACTGCAATATCCTGCAAGCTTTCCTTTTGGGACACATGTGGATTTTTGAGGAGGGATATACTAAGGCAACCTAACTCTTTTAGCTTTGGGACTGACTCAGATCTCCAGGAGGCACCTCCTTCCACCAGCCTGTTCACAAACACAGGACCTGAGGATGGAGATAGACCAAGAAACCAAGCTGTGTCCTTGCAGATCACGTGGACAGCAGCTGGTCACATATTGTACAACCCTACTCATTAGTAAAGCTCATCATGGCAGAGAAAGGCCACTTGCATCGCTCAGTACAATAAAGCAGGACTTCTGCTCTGTTGTTGTACAGGAGAATCTCTGCCTTCCTCCCTACAGCCCACGCGCTCCCGATAATCAGAAAGCATCTCTTTGTGTACAAGTAATATAAATTTTACACAGCTTGCTATGGGGAATGAGAATGAGAGACTGATCTGTAATACCCATTAACAAAGAGCCACTGTTTCATTACGTTGTGTGGAGAGGGCTGCATAGAACAGAAAACCACAGTGATTTAATATAGATTTCTTGTTGGAACGTTATGATACCTGTAGAATACTTTAGTAAATTACTGATGTCAGTTGTATTTCTCTTTGAGACTAGGGAAATAGGTTATTGGCACAATAAAACATCTAGAGGCATTTAAAATGTCAGTCTAATAGCAAGAACCAGTAAGGCTTTTAATTACCTTCTGTGCAATTTTTTTAATTGCTTCAGTGGCTGCAGTGCTTAGTGAATTCCTGACAGAGCAGCTGCAACAGACTTAATTTAAAACATTTTTGGAGCTCTTGGAGGTAATATTAAGAAATACAACAGAAATCCAGGGAACTACGTGGGCTATTTTATGTGCTGTATGTGAGGAAATCTTTGTGACATGGGTAAGAATTTTTGGAACAGTTGGACTGGATATCCATATCAGCATCCCCCTGGTGTGGATAGAAGATGGTATTGGCTGCCTTTTGTGGGGGCCGTGCTGCAGCATTTCAATCTAAAGAAAGCAAAACCCATCCCTCATGGAGCTGGCAGCTGTAGGGGAAAGCG
>NW_009953703.1:1642220-1643227 GCF_000747805.2 Chaetura pelagica | reverse complement strand
AGGGAAAAGCGTAGAGGATCAAGAAGAACTCTGAGCACCAGAAATAGTCCCAGGATCCTGGTAGATCAAACAGAACTTACCTTTAGTTTGCAGGTGCACTTGCAGATCTTGAGATCAAACTTTTTCTTTTTTTTTTTTTTTTTTTTTTTTTTTTTTTCCTTCAAGAGAGAGAAAGCTCTTCTATTAATAGGATTAATAGGAAAGAAAGCATATGAAATTTTCCCCCTAATAAAAGGTAATTGACAAATAACTGGCACAGATGCAGACTGGAAGAATATCAAGTAACAAAATGACCTCATCTTTTTTCCAGCAGAGATGGGAAATGACCACTTGAGCTAGAAATGCTGCCTAAACCCAAGCACCTCAGCTTCAGATATGTGCTGCCCATAGGGTGGGAGTGGCACATGGGGCATGTCATTTCTCTTTGCCCACAGGCATATAAGGCCATGATTGGCCAACCCTTTGGCAGCAGATATAAAGTCAGCTTGTCCTTGTCTGGAAGCAAGGTGACTTCAGCAGCACAACGCAGTGCCCAGGCACAGCTTGGGGTGAGCTCTTGTCATGCAGACCCTACATAGTGCCTTGCATCCTGCCCTCTCACAGCACAGTCTATTGAACCTTCCCCTGCCAGTCTGCAAAGACTCAGGCCCACCCAAAGTCATGTGCCACCTCCAGGGAAACACGTCCAACCTCATCCTCTCCAGCCTAGGATAATCAGCTTGGCTCAGTCTGTTTGGCAGTGCTGTCTCATCCAACTGACTGCCACCTCTGTAGCCTCAAAACAAGAGGAGTGGTGAGGTCCAGCTGTTGACCCAACACTGTTGAAGCTTCTTGGCAGAGGGAGGTTGGGACTGGTAAAAGCACAGCAGAACTTCAACCTATGGCTCTCCAGCAGAGCAAAACCATATGCTTTCAGGTTTATTTCATACTACACTGCACTCTGTTAATAAAATGGACTTTTAATCCATTTGAAAAACCACACGGGGCACAGATCCATCTCACAAACC
>NW_009953703.1:1526435-1642067 GCF_000747805.2 Chaetura pelagica | reverse complement strand
TCTTGATTAGGCAGTAAAAATGCATTATTGAAAAGGATTAGCTAACATGTTCTAGCATTTTTTCAAAGGCTGTTCCTACCCTATAAAAGCATGGTGGTATCATATCCTGACTAGAGGATGGTTAAAAGAAACTTTTTTCCTAATGCAGTGGCGGGGAAGGTATTCTACTCCAGCACACTCAAGAAGGTGTGGACTTCAACCACACAATTGGTACACAAACTAACAGTACCTAACGGACTTCAGCAAGTGTAGTCAGGACACATTCCCCAAGACACGATAATAACAAAGACACATCATGGAAAGAATATAATATTGCCCAATCCAGGACATTGATTCTAGTCGACATTTAGAATAATAAAACAAGACTATTCACCAAAAATTCTGGGACCTCTTGCTGTCCATTCCAAGTGGAAAATGTGTGTATTTTCTAGCTATTAATTTTTGTCTTCCATTGCAACCGTGAGGAAAACACACACTAAGTAGAAATGTACCAGCAACCTTTCTAAACTGAGTTTTAGTTAAATATACAGAGCACTCCTTAGAGTGAATATTTAATAGCAACTTTGAAGGTCAGCTATAGTCAGTAAACAGTTCTATAAATTATGTTGAAAAATTCTTTCGATGAGTCCTTGCAATAAATCCTTTTTTGTGTACATTACAAAATATTCTACTGGGCCTTTTCTGATTTCATTCATACTCCTATAAATCAACAGAAAATCCCTGGAAATCAATGGAGTTACATTTAAAACAGAAATTTTCCATTTGATTTTTCTAGAAAGTGTAAATTCATTGCATCAGTTTTTCAGGATTACTATAGTTGTAGCAGAACATGTGTTAGTAACAAAATCCACTAGAAGGTCTTACACTCCAGTAATCTAAAAATTCAACTCTACCAAATACTTTTTGTAATTTAAAATAATCTATTTAAAGGGGGTATGTTTCAGATTTTACAGAAGCTGAAAGAACTGGATCAGTGTCTTTAATTTATAGCAAAATGAGATGACTTGATGTAAAGAGGTTTTTGCTGCTATTTTAACTCAGGACATGGAAAAGAAATTTTAGTTTATGACTATGCCTTATAGGACCAATTTTATTCTGCCTAGCACACCATGATGTCTTTTTTGTTTGCTTGAAGAGACTGACTGCATATTGTTAAACTTGCATAGAGATAAATCAAAAGAAAAAGCCAATATTATACTCTATCTACACAAAATGAATCACTGCCATCAGAACTAAGAAAGTCTGGTCATGTGTGGATTTTTATTTTTTATTTACTCAGAAAGTCTTCTTGTAACTGGGACAGTTATATGATTCTGTGCAAGAATTACAATGTCCTACCAACAAATGCCTTTTCAAAATGGTTGGGACTCTCTTCTTTACTCAGGCTGCTATGTGCACAAAAAATCGAGGCATAATCACTGATTTCTTTGTCAGCTTTTGTTGGACAACATGTTCAAAAGTTGTTAGCAGGTGTGCACTGAAACAGTATGACTGCATCAGCTTTTTTTTTCTTCCAGAGAATTAGACTAAAATATTATTGCCTAGTAGCAGACAGGGAGACACAGAAAACCACCTAGCTATTAGTCTGAAGAAATGGACAGTACACAGCACAGTAACATCCAAGCCTGTTTCACATCTTGACAACATGCAGTGAGCATAAGTGTTTTTCTGAAAAAGAAAAGCAAATTAGGCATTACTTTTAGTTATTTAAATAAGAAGCATTCTGGTTTCTTGTTGAAATTCCATTTTCATTAAAACTTGAAGCAGTTTAGGCAAACAAAAAAGTTTGGGAAATCACCTTTCAAAAAATTAAAAACTCCTGTTAATGCTTTATGAGTTCATGTGGAATGAAAATATGTAAGAACAGGCATCAAAATCAAGTGAGCAAGGTACATGAGAAGATGCAGAAGAGGACAATAATACCTTTACCATGAGAAATAACATTTAATATAATAATTTAGATTATGCTGTGCTGCAAAAGGATCCCTAGAATCTTTAACAAAGGCGGGGAAGAGTTCACATACTTATCCCAGAGGTACGGTGTGTTGTTCTAATTGGGGGTTCCCATCATGCCAGTAAAAATTACAGTCATTCAATATTTAAGTACTGTGCTATAAATGTATGCAGTAAGAGCTCAGAAGACCCTTAAAAATAGGATAGGTAAGAAATAATTTTCATACTTGAATTCTGAAACTCATTCAAACACCATAAGCAGTGTATTGGAAGGCTATGGTTTTTAAACTGATACAATGGTTCTCATTCTTCTATCAACTTTTATTCATTACTAGCTTCATATTAGAGAACTTTATTGGATCATGGAATAATGTTTTCTATTTTTCTCCTTCTGATTAGTGTGTTTGTTGATGCAAAAAAACTTTAATGAGCTTTAATGTTGATTTCTTTACCAAAGTGTCTAAAAAAAAAGAAATTTAAATATCTGATTCCATTTTTTGTTTCACCTCCACAAGTTGCAGTATGCTATTATGTGCACTATCCTATTTTGCACTTGAGACAAAGGTTTAATTATCAGGTTGCTGCTAAAATTGTGATATATTCTCAGGTAGCTATATTACCTGTAATATCCTAGCAGCATTTTAACATCTTAATTTTAACCAACGAGAGACTTCATTTTACATCTCCAGAATAAATACACTCAACAACAAGAAATTTTTAATTGATTTTAATGGAGGTGTTCAATGTTCACTTCATTTCACTCTGACATCCATTTTAATTCCTTTTATTCTTTGCAGTCTTTGGTTTGGCATAGGACAATACAATTCATTGAGGCTCTGTTATGTTTAATTATGCTCAGTGGAAACATTTAAAATTCATTCTAGTTCTAACAGACGTATATAAGCCAAATGCTCCCATAAAAAATAAAACTCAGTAACTGGAGACTCCACAAATTTAAATTAATTCCAAGTACTGAAAGGGAGGGTCTTTGAGCATACTCAGAGCTATTTTAGTCCACAGGTTCCTACATCTGAGGTTATAACCTCAAAAAGACAAACTCAGCAGTCCTGAGGCAAGTTCCCACCATCAAACTATGTCAGCAAGCCCTCCCTTCTGCAACAAGCTAGAACAGAAAAAAAAACAAAACAGAGGATGTCTGAAGAATTTTCTAAGGAAGAGACCACCTGCCTATTTGAAAGTAGAAAGGCAAATGGACCTTCAAGTCTCTGCACTGTTTGATACAGAACCAGTGGCACCAGTATGAAAAGGATGGCTATGCCTGTGAGATAGGCTGACCAAGGCGCTCTGCAAAACATTCACACCACAACACCTTTCCAGTCAGTCTGTAGTCTTCTTACCCTTATTCCTGTTCAGCTTCACCTGCTCTCGCAGGACAGCTTTCTACCCAGACCACTGGGGGGTAACAAAGCTTACTGGCAGGATCTCTGTGTAACTAAGTGACCTCACCAGTGAACACCTGTTGATTTCAAGACACTTCTGTTTGCACTCCTGATGGCCACAATTAGACCTTCCAGCAGCTACTGGGTTTGTCCCTGCCAGATGATATTTAGCAGGGTGACTTACTTTGCCCTTAATCCTTCCTGTGTTGGCCTTTTCAGCTATTTACTGAGTGGCCTTCATTTTTATTAGCAGCCCAGTGACCTCCAGAATTACACACTGCAGCAAGGAGCAGATCCAGCTCAACACTTATCACTAAATGTGGTAGAACCGAGTCTAACCTAATTTAATGAACTGAGCAAACATATGGTGTGAAGTTGGATAATGCTGTGAAGAAATCCATGATGCAGAAGTAGAATTTTATATTAAAGACATGATCAGCAATATTTTCATAAATTACCCTGTCCAAATTTCAATAATTAATAACTCTTGCAGTATCACTGTTGGTGTTTGAGATCTGGAGTATCAGCTCTCTAATAACATTCATGTTGAAATCAACACTCTACTCCTACATAGCTGCCTAGCATCCAGCTCACAGGCTCATCCAGTAAGTATCCTCATCTTTGATATGTTTCAGGAATGCATGAGAACTCCAAGTAGTGCCACTTCCACTAGCTTACCACTGACTGGAATAACAATATTATTAAATGTGCATTCTGTTTAAATGTTGAATTTTGCCTAAACATTCTCTTGGTTTTCCAGTTTCCTCATCTATTTTCAGTCTTCATTGAAGATCCTGGAATTGATTCTGTTCTTCTTTGCTCTTGTCCCTTTGGCTGCTGCTAACTTGAATGGTCATTTCATTTTCCCCTGTTAATGGTTAGATTAACTCTTTTTGTGTTTGGGATTGTTTTGTGATTGTTTTGTGACAGCAATTATAACTTTCCTACTTTGATGTGTGTGGTATTACAAACAGTAGCCTATATAATGGCCAACTCTACCATATGGAGCAATAAAAACACTTGGATCTTTTGATTTACATTGCATAGGACTAGTAATTAAATTCATTCCACTACTTGATTTGTTTTTCATTGCCAGTACACATTGGGATGAATACTTCAGGGATTATTTGAACGCAGAAACACTCAGATGGCTTTATTTGTCTAGGTATCAGCACATTTTCCAGTTTATTAATAGCTTTTGTTTTTATTGTTTATTCATTTACTTGGACTGAATTTCATTTGTCATTGGTAGGTCCCATAATCTAGATGTCTTCCCAAACAAGCTATACTGTAGACATGGGATTTTTTTCTTTATGCACGCAGTTGATGTGAGCATTACTGCTTGGAGAGTCAGTTTATAATTAAGGAGCATATTCTCCTGATGTCAAGTGCAGCTTTCCTCCACACAGATTTGTTATTTCACTCTGTCACAATCTGACACTAATGTAACATCTGTGTTTCAGCATAAACTTTCCTCCATTTGTTAAAAATCCTGAATTTGTGACACACAAACACTAGAACTACTTCAGCTAACTTCAGTTTTCACATTTGACTTTGAAATCCCTTCTGAACTGTTATGGAATGTCTTCTAAGAATCTAAATACAGTTACATCTATGTTTTCCTTAATGACCAGGAGAGCCACAGTTTATTTTTCTTCTTGAACTGCTGGACCAGCAGTTAGTCATCCCCAGGCATTTTGCCCTGATAGAGACACTCACACATATTTCATGGATTTGTGCATGCTTAAAATTACATTTAACTGCACTGTGTTTTTTATAAATACCTTACAGTAAGAAAGCCTATATCAGTCATTCAAATGTTTTCAAAAACACACATTTAATATGGAATACTTTAAAAAATACTTTTACCTACCAAAAAGCAATATGTTAAAAAAAAAAATTAAAAAATGGCCAGGATGTAATATTCAAAATATCCACTGAAACACAAACGGAAAATAGTAAACAGAACACAATACGCTGCGGTGCTTATTTTTGACACCTCTTTTTTCTTCTTAAGTAGTCACTCTCCCTTACAAATTCCCTACCTTCTGTGCATTTTTATGCTTATTAGTATTATTTCCAGTATGACTTGCAGCTTCCAGGAGCTGAGCCTGGAATAGTCACAGAGGCTTTTTTGCTGCAAAGCCAACTACATGAAGAATCAGCACTGTATTATCTCTACAAACATGTACTCTTCCTTACTCATTTTGCAGTTCTCAATCTCGTGGATGTCATGGTATTTAATATGGCCCATTCTTCATGGAGAATAGTCGTCCCATTTGCTGCTGTGAGATTGATAGTGCTGCGTGCTATCAATCCCAAAAGCTCTGATGCAGGCCATGGACCTCAACCAAAAGATTCCTTTCTATGCTATCAATCTCACAGCTCTGTACTTTCTCCAAGTCTTAAATCAGGCTGGTTGATATCTTTCCAGTTTCTGTACTCCTGCATCAGCAGTCTGGCTAAACATGGTCATCATTCACTACCTCTGTTTCAGCAGTGGCTACAATATCACTTTCTGCAATGTTGCACTATTATTATTGTCATTACAATATATTTATATTACAATGTGATCAGTACTTTCCAAACCTAGAGAAAACCACAGACTCCAACCCCCAGAGTGAAAGAGCGAGATGGGCTTTTTTACTATAGTAGGACTTCCAGCCTTAGACAGGACAGATAAATACAAAACACAACAGTTTTGCATTGAATAGCAGGCAACTGCAACATTTGCTCCTTTATGGATGTTGCAATTTTTAATACACTGAGCTCTGAGGCACAGCAAAAAGTTGTTCTCTGTTGGAACGGAAAGGCACATGTTCCTGAGCTCTGGCGGCAGCACTACAGGTTAGTTTGCCTAATGGCCATTAAGTGGCCTCCCTTATATACCCTCAAAAGGCTTTACATACAATGTGCTCCTGGAAGATATTCTGTGTGAATGCAAACATTGAAAAAATAAATCAAGTTTCTTGTTTCTTTTTTGTATGGATTGGTTCTGACTTTTTAGGCTAAGTGCACCCATAAAGTGTAATTTTTACAAGCATCCAATTAAAAGATATTTAGAATTTGGGTCTTGGGAGGTAAGAGAAATCCTCAGTCAAAAGTCTATACCTGACATAGAGAAATGTTGAAATGTCCCTCATATTCAAGTCTTAATATAAGTGATAATTAAACTCCACCATTATTGTTGAATGTGGATTTTAGATCCTTAAATATGGGAATGTCAAGTCACCTTTCCCACTGAGACAATTTAACAAGAGAAATTTACGAACCATACCCTTCATTATGCCTTCCATTATGTAAGGGGATCTTAATTTTAATCCCATTCCACTTTTCAGTAGACGGCTGATGAAACAGTATGAACCATAGCTTTTACAGAGCTTCTTCTGCTCAAAAAATGATTACATAATATCCTACCTGAGTACCTGGGTCCCCACAGCATTGCTTCTGTGTGTAAAGTCAAAACTAGGTACTTACCAACTGGGTTCTTATTCTACTCTCCACCTTAGCAATACAGGAAATAAAAGTGTACAAGGACTCGGCATATAGCCAAGGAAGCTGTCAAAGGCACACGAGAAGCAGGAAGAATAGATGAAGTGTCACTATTTCTCCCTCTGCAGCTCTGCTGGCTGAAGTGTGGAGCCAGATGTGCACACCTCTCTTTAGAGTTCAGAATGCAGAAACAAGGGAGCTGTCAGTTAATCCAGCTGAACCAAACTGGATAAAAGGTAAGATATAAAGAAGTACTGAAGTGATTAATCTTTTATTTTTCACTTTTGTTCACCCTTCCATAATTAATATGCATGGTAAATAGTGCTGGACAAGCACCCTGCTTGGAGTGCCAAGATGAGAGTCTCTAATGAGAATGAATAATTTAGTGGAGACTCTATTTACTATTCTACTTTTGTTGCCTATAAAGGCTGCCATGAAGACTGAGGCCCTGCCATGTTACATGCTGGGCCAAACAACTCCATCTGAAATGTTTAATGTCTGCAAATACAGCAGACCATGAACACAAAAGGAAAGGGGAAATAATGCAGATGACCAACTGAGTGAAGAATTCTAAATTATTCTCATGACTCCTAAAAGGTGATCCACTGTTTTGGCTGGAAAATGCATGCTGCAGTCTTAGGATTAGAGAGCTATCTGAAAAGATGTATGATTTTACTCTTAACAAGCAGGACTTTATACCAGGCAGCACAAAGCAGCAGTCTGATAACATCAAAGGGAAAAGGATGTCAGTTAGACAAAACTGGTAACAGAGAATGGGGTGATAAGAATATAACAAGTTCCAGCTGATGCAGATGGGGAAAAGTGGTACTGGGTTCACCTTTTGGGTCCCTGAAGGTGAGAGTTAGAAAAAGACTCAAGCATGAAGTGTGCTTCCCTTTACTGGTGGAAAAGATGATGTCTCTGCTCACAGCAGGGCCCCTTGCCATCAAGCCTACCTCCTGGGGTATGGTCAGCAGAGCAATTGCCAGAGGATACTCCAGCTGCTCAGGCTGCTCAAGCTGTACTCACAGTCACAGCTCAACAGCTCTCTTGGTTTAACCATGAAGAAAGATGAAACCAATGTTAGAAAATCCCTGCAAAATGTAAAGTTCAAATGGAAATTTTGGTTAAACAAAATGCTCCACTAGAAAGAATTATAATCAGTGGAAATCAAGAAAAATCTTTTTATGTAAGTTTTGAAAAGTCTTCGCAAAACTGATAATTTCATGTACAAACACACACGGGTGAAATTAAAATGCAATATTGTGTTAAGTAGACAGAGATGTTTTTAATTACCAACAAAAGGTCCTTTATTAGTCTCTGAATTATATACTGATTTTCTCTGATTAATTTATCTATGCGAGATCCATGGACTACTTATGATGCAAGATTTTGTAGGTATTATCTGCTATAAATACTTAATTTCTCTCTCATCTTTCAAGCACAGATCTCTTTATTTTAAACTAAATTTCATTCTAGAAAAAAACCTCATCTAGTCACAACTTCAGTCAGCAATGAATGTATTTAGTGAACTAATTTATTCCTTTTTGAGAATTCTAATTACCCATTTTTATAGAAACTGTTTCATGCAGGAAGAACTGATTTAACTTTCACTGCTTATAGTGCGAGACTATAAAGACGCTTGTATGAGTCTTACAGCAATATCTTTACAGAAGACAGAAATGAGGATATAAAAACCTGAAATACAGTTCACTTAGATTGCAGTTTAGTAGAAGTGCATGACACTTTATCAGTTGTATAAGTCCTTCTAACTAAATTATGTTACAACAATGATGCTATTAATCATGCCTACAGTATGCTCCCAATCGTAAGAGATATCTCAAATATACTCAGTCTCTACTAACGAAAAATACCACATGTTCATTTATCCTCTATTAAAGAAAAATAATGGAAGTAGGGTGATTACTAGTAACAGTGATGCAAAAGCCAAAAACATGAACATATGCGAAAAAAATATGTATATATTGGAAAAAATGAGCAGTAAATTCTATCAGTAAAACAGTTCAGTTTTTCTGCAATAAAGCAAACTATAAAGTGACTTCATAAAGCTGTTCAAGAATGTAAATCAAGACCTCCAGAACCTAAGTCATGCAAAAAAAAAAGGAACTTTCTTATGCCAGGAGAGCAAAGTGAAGAAAAAAAATCATGTTACATCTCATATAGTATCCTATCCATTAAATAATGTGGCCAAGATGAAGCAAGGATATGAATCAGCATGCTGGTCATGAATGGGACAGAGGGCATCAGCACTCATCAGTATGCAAAAAAAATAGACTGTTTAAGGAAAGGATAATTTAAAACTTTTTTGACAAAAGCAAATAAACTGCATAGACTTTAGCATTACAATCCACCCTAAATATTAATGCAGAGAGCAAACAGCTGGTATTCCCTCCTTTTCTATGGCATGCAATGCTGGATCATGGAGGGTTTAGAAGAATCATTTAAAATTACTTAATTAAAATTACCAAGCCCATTTATAAAGAAAAAGAACTACTGTTGCTTATTGGCTTTTATTTGATGATCAGAAGTGAACGTGGAGGTGTCAAAGTGACACTGGGAGGGCTGAGAAAATTTGGCTGGGTTCATACCCACACATAAGGTCTGGGGACAGATGCCTCTGCAGCACAGCAAGAGCCCCCAAGATTTTCTTGAGGGTATTTTTCTGCCTTGTGACTGAGAAGACAAAGCCAGAGTGAGAAGCAGATGGACTCTGCTCTTGGCTCATGGGAGCTGCTGGCTTGGGCTTCTCACCTCCCGGCACTTTCTCTGTGCAGGTTCTTTTTACTCTGGCTTCAAAAGGACCCATGTTGCTCACCTTAACAGTGAGAATTTATTGCCTATGGGTAGTGTCAGAGCAATACACTCCACCCCTGAACAACTTATTGTGTAAGCTGGTGCAAGCTGGAGGTGGGACTCTGTATCAGTGGGGAAATCCTGCTTCCCCCTACTTCACGGAACACTTTCCTCCCCCACTTTCAGGTACCACTCCTTACAGCTTTAGACTCTGTTAGTGGCTGAAAGAGCAGGGGCATACACATCTCAGCAACTTTCTTACTTAGACCAGTGCAGGATTTGTTCCTATTTAACAAATTTATTGTATGTTAACATATCATATGCCCAACATACTTATTGAAGCTGGCACTGTTGTAACAGACAGCTAAGCAGAAGCCAAATGAAAGCATATGCCACGCCAGTTTAGAACTAATTTACATTTCTTCAGAATTTTCTTAATATCACTTGTGAATTGAACCCCTTTTTCATTTATTTAAATTGTTTGAGTGTTTGTCAGTGCAAAGCAGTGTTTTTATACATTGTTGCACAGAGCAGCTAAAATTATTTCAGTAAACACAATTATTTCATTTTCCCATATATCATCATTACATTAGGCTGAAAGCTCAACATGTTTTTCAAAGCAAAAGAAATGCCAAAAATGACACACAGAGGCTTCATCTTCCAAACCCACAACTGCCAAAGGAAACAGAATTTTTTTGGCTTTTACACAGCTTATCCGGCTGCACACACTTAAACTTCAATGCCTGGTAACTGCTTCTGTGTATGTGCTAAAATATTGGAATGCAGATGTGCAGGAAGAAATGCATCATTAGCTTCCACATGCACATTACTGAACATTGGACCAAAAAGCCCTAAGGAAAGGATTTCATGAATTTACAGCTGAAATGGTGAAAGACCAATGGCTAAAGAGCACCATTCAACCACTCAACAATATATTGTGCTGGTTGTTTGCTTTAGGCGTTTTTAGATGGACCCTGACATATGTGTGGGTATATGTATCTTCTGGGCAGAAAGTGAATTAGAACAGATAAAACACATATCAGCTCAACAGGGTACCCCAAAATGCTCACCAACCAACCCATCCACTGCTGCATTTGCCATCTTAAGCAAATTCAATTTCTTCTTTGTGATAAAATAAGCCAGTTCAAAGTAGATAACATCTCACAATAATGAGTCCCAAAGCTGTAATTTAACACAAACCTAGCAGTTCTACTATACAACACATCCAGTTCATTAAAAACAACAAGCCAGCTTGTATGTGATCTGTATCATCACAAATCAAATATCAGCAAACTAAGCTCCTGGGAAATGCAAGGTCCAGTGGAAAGAAAAGGAAAAAAAAAAAAAAGGGCAAAAAAAAAAAGGACTTTAATCACCTCAGAAGACAGCTAATTTAGATTAAATGTTCAGCTGAAATTATGTTTAAGAGCCATTAATACTGAGATAAATGCCATTCTCATCCACTAAACTTAAAAAGATCTTAACTCTACCCTATATAAATTATAGCATATTCACAGTAAATATAGTAGTATTTATTGGATTATTCAAAATATCTTTGAGTTTATTCAGCCACATGGCTCATAGTGTCAGAGGTCTGGTTAACAAGTATTAGTTTATTTACTGAAAATCTGTGTAAAAGACAACAGAAATCCATTTACAAGATATAATCAAAATAATTTGGACTCAGTCCCTCATTTTGTGAGCTGCTGGACACCTGGCAATTCTCATTATCTTTGATGAGTTGCCTCCAAATCTTTTAAAAATATGGATAATGGGCACAATGGGACCGTATCTGAAGCACCTTATATACTTTAGCATTCACACCACTCCAAGGCTACTAGCTGTATTGCACTATATTTGCTTCACTTTGTTTAATGGAAAGACTCTATCAGGTTTAATGCTACTGAAATATTTTAAAAATTCCTCTAGGTTCAATAAAAGGCAGAGATGTGGCCAATACATATGGTTCAAGTGGTCAATTCTAGTTGTAAAACAACAATGTATAACTCTTTCTTACAGGTTTGCCATTTTAATTGCTCTCTCTAATCTAATTTGACATCTAATAGACCATTTGGAATGCTTTAAAAATAGTATTCATATTACTGCAGCAATCTGGTTACTGCCTTACCATCCGTCTACTGAATTACTCACAATGTATTTACTGCCACAGCATCTGAATATTCACCGTACAAGAGCAGGAGAACAGGATGGTTTTGTGTGGCCAGAGGCTGAGTTGAGATCCTGTTTTAGGATTCACATAAACCACACTGACCACAGCAGAAACACATCTGGAAGTGCAACATGAGGTAGGGAAACAGTGCCTCTTCACCGCCAACTAGACTCTGTACCTCCTTCACACATGAGAAAAGGAGATTTCGGGCTGTTAAGATGTGCCATGACCCTGTCTCCTGAAAACCAAAAGCAATAGCTGGATTATTTTGTTTTTCACATATAGCAAACACAGGTTCCAATTTGGTTCTTTAAATGCTACAGGGTTTATCTTGTCATGGGAACAGGACATCACAAGAAGTGGAAAGCATGACTAGTACAAATCACAGACACTGACAGAAAAGGCCAAATCTACCCAGCAATTCATCTTGTTCTTCATGGCACCACCAAGGAAAAAGACATTTCTTACAATAATCAAGGCTATGTTACACCAGCTTAATGTGGCAATGGGGAGAATATTATAATCACAACAAACTGCTGATCCACCAAACAGAGCGAAGCTGGGCTTAATGCAAACTGAGTTCATTCCTATAAGCAAATCTACTTTAAATTGCCTTATCACGCTTATGTAACAGCTGAAGAAGGACCAGTGCTCTCCCCAGGCAGACAGGGACATCACGATGTCCCTAAGAGTCCAGCTACTTGGTGTGCCTTTCGTTGTGGTGTGCCTTGACGTTTTGAGAGCAGAGCAGGCCAGAGTCATCTGCCTTGCTCACAGCAATGGTTACTGACACATAGCTGCGAGAAGAAAACTGGGCACTACTTTCATGTGCTTTTTGGGGTCACTAACTTGGGATTTGCCTGTTTACTATATACCAGATTTGGGAGAGTCCTCAGAGTCCTGAACATATGGGTACTACGGATACTTGACGACAACATCCATTTCTATACAAATAGTGGCAGTGCTAGCAGAAAGGCAATGTGTTCATTAATGTCTAAGTGATTTGGACGAAATACAGTACTAACAGTTCATCAGGCAGTTTCTACATTGAAATCCATGGTATTCCCAAAACTGACATCACTATGCAAGAGGTGACTTGGTGTCTTGTCATGAAAAATTCTGAAGATTAGGTTCATACTCGTCTGCACACAAAAATAAGAGGATAAGATACTCTCTCCATTTTGGCAGCCTGAAGGTTCTGTCTTGCTGTGTCCTGTTTCAGAAGTGACCAGGGCAAGAAAGACTGTTTTTTCAAATATGCACAACTTCTCCAGTCTAAGCTTGAAAAACTGCTTCTAGGTGCTAGAGATCTGATGATAGAAGGTTATCTTGTCTACATGAAACATAGAGAGGAACATACCGTATAGCCTAAAGATAGCCAAAGAAAGGAAATAGTGAGTTTTATTTTGTATATAAATTTTGGGAAAATAATTATGCAAGAAATTAAGATTTTAAATTTCATTTTGCAGCCATCAAAACTTAATTTAGCTTCAGTGTTTCCAAATGTTTTCAAGGGCCTTCAAGTTCTCTGAAACCCCAGCAGTGAACCAGAAATGCGAGGCTTCCCAAAATACTCCAGGGTCAGGGAACATGTTAGTCCTGGGTTAGTCCCCAGTGCCCAGTAAAATTTGCCTGAGAGACTCCAATTTGTCAAGAAGCCAGGAAGCCTGGATGTGCTGCCAGTCCATCAGAGAGGGTGGATTGGGAGCAATCTATGTTACATTTTCATCTGGGATGTTTTAATTTTATGGCAAGTGAATTTTCTCCTGGAAAATGACTGTGATGGCAAGTTCCCAGGCCTGAGTCCTGCTCTTATCTGTAATGCTTCCTTAAGCAGAATGGACAGTGAGCAAAATCCTGGAGGTTTGGATCACTCAGTCTGATAAAGACACATCCTGCAGCAAGGGATGGGCTTCCATGGAGCGGAAAACATCACAAAATGCACTGTAATGTGTCAGCTACCAGGCACTAAAGAAACACAGACACCTTCCCCTTTAGGAGGGTGTGAGGGATTTCCAAGTAAGTTTCAATTTGCTGGGGAGGGGGAAGAGAAGGGTGGCGACAACTTGTTCTAACTAAGATGGACTTCCAGTTCCAATGGACCTCGCTTGTCTCTAAACAGTGGTTAAGAGGAGTAAACAGAGTTGCTGATCAATACATCATACACACAGCACACGCAAATACCCTTCCATATACTGCTTCGTCAGAAAACTTTTCCTAAGTGCATTTCTGATGCACAAAGAACTCCTGTTTAGCAGATCTTCTGGTCAGCAAGTGGTGATTTTGCAAGTTTTCAGCATCATTGCACCCATCAGCTGTTATAAGAAACCCAGGGCAATCTTGGAACTCAATTTATCTTTTTTTAATCATTTATTTCACAAGTTTAACTGTAACTTTTACTCCTTAATTGCAAATATCTTCCTATAAATTATGAAGCATTCCAGCTTAACACAGTCCACATCTTGAACAACACCACTCTAGCTGGCTTTGACTTAGACATGTATTATATGGTGTTAACACCACGCATCATACCAGTTACTATTATCTATGGCAATTGGTAGTTTTCAGTTTGCTGCCAAAGGGAAAAAGTGAGAAGATTTTGTGCAGACATTCATTTTAGGCGTTACGTTTCATTGACTTGCAAAAAAATGTGACTGTAGATTTGCACAGATAGGACTTACACCTCTGTGCTTACTTGATTTTTCTGGAAAACAGTAAGTCATTGCTCCTTTGGTAAAGCTACAAAATGAGGTGACCAAAAACTGCACAGTTATTTGGGAAATTGAATGTGTGTTTGCCTTGCCTGAGAGAGGACACAAAATGCAAAGACACAGAAGCAAGCCCTTAGATACAAGACATAGCACATACCACTCTCAACAGAAGTTGACAGCACTATTCCTTCAGCATAATGAATTATGCTGGAAATGAAATGAGAAATTATCAGTTTTCCAGATTCTATACATTGAGAAGTGATATAGAGTATGAAGTATTGCTTCTCAGGTGAAGTAGCAGCCCTCACGTCCGACTCTATACTACAACAGTCATCCATGAAATATAATTGCTGGCAAGAGAGAAGTAAAAAATGAAGCAGTGGATTAAGCATGAAAGTGCCAGTAGGCAGGGGGACAGGGAACCAAACAGAAGCAGTCTTTTCAAATGGATTAGCCTGTTTCTCTGTGCTGAGTTACCACCATTAATGCAACAACTTGAAATACAAAATAAAGGGAAGGCTACTGCTTATGAAGGCTACTTTCATAGGCTACTGCTATTGACTTTAATTGGAGCAAGGCATATAGTATCAATATGAGGCTCAGACACTTATTCAAGTAAATATTAATTTTCTCACATTTATTATTGTTTTAATATATATTTTTTTCATAACTTCTGTTTCTGAATAAGGTTGGAGCATTAGAACTCAACATTCAGTTATTTTACATTATTCCCATGAATTCCCAGCATATGCTTAGTTCTGTTTCCTGAGGTGCTACTTTTTTTGCAGCAAGGGAGGAGTGCAAGGTGGCAGCAGAGCATCTGGGCCAGCTTTTGCTCTCCCTGCCCCCACACTGGTGCAATTTCCTTTTGCAGTGTGAAGTCGTATGGGTCTGAAAGGACAATTACGGAAGTGGTTTAAAATGGTAAAGCAAATCATATCTCTGTATGTACAGCCCTCCTCCACCAACCAATTCAGTGAATCTTTTTACATATAGATTCCAATCAGCTTAACTGTACTGTTGAAGATTTCCCATGCTGTACACCACATCTCCTCAGCTACAAAATGCTCGAAGAGTATATGGAAAAACATTTCTCACATACAGAAGCACTTTGTTTTTCCTTCAATTTTTTTCTACATGTTTTGCTTTCAGAGCTAGCTCTCCAGCTTCTACTTGATCTTTGCTATGACTGGATTCACAGCGTAGCTGAAAAATAAGACCAAAACTGGCTACCTCTATACATATGCAGCTGTATGTGGCCCTAGATCCTTGCATTTGTGAGTTTCTGGAGCCCCAAGCAGGAGCTGACATTGCTCAGAACAAACTTACAGATTTTGAACTCAAAGAGATTTAAAATCCTGTTGTTTGATGCAATTTTTAGATCTCAACTCTGAATACTAAGTGTCAGCTGAAAACCCAGCCAAGATATGAAGACTAGGTAGTACTGTCCATCTCAAGTCACTTCATCTCTCAGCGTTTCAGACTGCAAGTCAGTTAATCTGCACCTTGCAGGTGGTCTGTGTACAGTTTTGGACAGGCCTGATTGGAAGGCAGTGGTTTGCAATTAATGTTTTTTATTCAGAAATATTTTTAGCCCATCTTTCACCTGCAAGTTTACATATTAAATCAAATTAAAAACACACATTGTCCTTCAAAAATGAAACTCAGTATCAGTCAGTCTCCTGTTTTTATCTCTTCAGTGCAGTCCTACTGCTAGAGAGAAAAATAATTAATGAGAATAAAAAAGTTTCCAAAGTGTTTCCTCTTCACAATATAATCATGATTATATTAGCATAGTGTTTTTATTAAATGAAAATCAAGCCAACCTAGACCTGTAAACATTACTTCTCGGGCAAAGAAACCCTTATTAACATTCCCTAGCTGCTGCTGCAATTCTTTCAGAGTTTTATTGCTGCAATATATATTCTCTGCCTGCTACTAGATTTCTTCTTGTTTATGGAATTTAAATGGTGTATTAGACTAAATTCTTCACTCAGCCTCTTTCCAGAAACAGAGATCCTAGACAGATGAGTTGATGAAAACAAAACCAAATAGAAATAAAAACCCTAACACTTTCGAATTAGAATTCTGTAAACAGCCATATTTGCATCAGATATCAAATTCTCTGCTGACCTCTGCTGAAGCTGCTGTGGGAAAAAGTGCAAGGAAATTCTGGTCAGGCAGCTGCAAGAGCCACACGTTACCCTGACTTCCAAACTCACAAGCCTTGAAGCTGTGAGGATGAAGCATCAGAACTGGAGCTCTGCAAACATCAGACCCCCTTCTCAGGTCTCCTAAGAATGGTCCCTGAGTCTCAGTTACACCCAGGGCTGGAGGCTGAGGTATGCATTTCCTCAGCCACCATGCCCAGTGACTGTCCTTGGCACTGAGGGAAGGACACACAGGGGTAACTACTGCCTGCTGTGAGGAGGAGGACCCGGCAAGTTGGCTGAACTTGCTGCCCTGGGAGCTGGTGGCAGGGGGAGGGTGATGGTTTTTCCAGCACTGCTTGCTGTCTGCTGTCTGCTGTCTGCAGTCTGCAGTTCAGCTCTTGCTGAACTCATGATCTGGAAGGTAGGAATTCCTGCCCTTCACATCACTTTGTCCTGGGGAGGCAATAAGGACTCTGAAGAGCCAATGCTATGATATCAGCCTCATTCTCAGGAGGGTAAAATCCAGTTTTGCTCCCATAGCTTGGTAGCCCTGAGTGCACACAGCCTTCAAACTCGCTGGTGCAAACTCTGCCTTCCTTCCAGCATATCTTCCTGGTTTCAGCAGCAGCAACTGAGCCCTTTCAGCAGAGCAAACTCAACTTCCACCTTCTTCATAGCTTTAGGACTCCTTCAACAGCAGTGTTACAGCAAGAAGAGACAGCACAAACATATCAAGTCTTAAAGTGAACAAATGGGACAGGTTAAAACCCCCTTTGATAGAGTGTCACGGGCTACCTACCCGTAGCATCACACAAACATGTACTCACACAAACTCACACAGGCTCCACGGCCTTACACAAAACAGGGGAAATAACATTTAGAAGAAAATGAAGAATTAGCTCTGGCACACACTCTAAGCCTTACATGTATATCAATAAAAACGAGCACTGTAAGAAGCATGTTAACCCCATACCAACCTCTACACCTGACAATAACCAATAGGTGAACATCCCTGTCTCCTCCCTCTTATCTCCTGAATCCCAGTGCAGGGCCTGGTGCACCCCCTGCAAGCCTTTCCCATTCAGGACCAGCTCTCATACTCTGTGGCCTGACAAAGCTGAGATCTCAAATGTTTTTGAGGTCTGGAGTAGCTAGAGGGCAGGATCTAACTCTGCTTTTGCTTTTTCTAATGAAAAAGGGTTCTCAGCACAGGCCTAGCAATTCATGGACTCACTGAGTAAAATCCATGTCAACTCTGTCTGGTCTGAAATGTCATTCCTCTCTTAGACAGCTCATTCCCACTAAGCAAACAATTCTGAAATGCATATATTGACTCCAAGGGTGCCACAGGAAGAAAATAGGTAGACACTGTGATCATATGGAGCCTTCTCCCATGTCCTACATTTCAGGAAAGATGGGGGCAGGGAGTGCCTCCCTTTCCCCAAGGTTTCACTCCATCTGGTAGACAGTTTATGTAAATAAAGTCATGCTGTGGCCTTCCCCTTGCTCAAATGGGAGCAGACAGCTTCTTTCCCTGCAGCGTTTTGGGCTGCAGGGCTTTCGTTTAGCCAGAATAACTGTACTGAGTTCAGTGGAGTTACACTAACATTAAGATGGAGAAGCCAGAATCTTTGAATCCTAGCCTTGCTAGCCTTATTTTATTTATTCAGTTTGCCTTTCCAGAAAACATCCAATTTAGATAATAGCTAGTGGGAGAAGCAATCCCCTTTAGGGATCAGCAGTGGTTGTTACATGATTTCTTAACAACTATTTTCTCAGCAGCAAACAAGTCTGCTAGTGAAATGGTAATTTTTTAGCATGTGAGAGTATAGTTTCCAGAACTACTTAGGTCTAGTAGAGCTGAGAAAAAACCCTAAACATCCATAAAGCAAGATTAAATCATTTGTAATGAATGCACAGATTACTTGGCCTCTTTTACTCTTGGTTAGATTGTGCTTTTTGACCACAAAAGGCCAGGAGACTCAGTGCACCAACATACCCCCAGTGCAAAAGAGGAGCTCAGAAAAGCTTTTAATGTAATAAATTACTGCTGGTTACGCCGGACTCCTTGGCATGTTGAGACTGTAGCACTTTTAGTACACAACATGTCTGCGGCACACAGGTCATAGCAATCCTTGCACTTCTGCCTACCAGTGGCTCTGCCTTGCACAACACAAGTCAGTGTCTGGAGGCCAGATACATTTTTATGATTATAACAATTTGACAACTTCTTCTTTCTCTGAGAGTAGTTTATTTTTTGTGAAAAACCTTAGTTAACATCACTATGTACCTCAAAAATAGCTAGAAAAGGAACATAGATTTGCAAACTAAAACCAAAAGAAATATTTTTTTATTTTCCAAGACTTAAATTTTTAATGTAGAGGGCATAATTTATATGACATCTGAATATGTACATAAACATCCTCAAATTTCAAGCAGATATGTTTTGCAATTCAAATATTGAGGGAAAAAGTCTAAAAATTTTAAGGCCATTGGAAAGGGGTAATAACATTAATCAATGCAATTAAAACTGATTGGATTCTTCAGCCTGGTGCTAACCATGGATGAGAAAGTCAGAGTGGGATCTTCTGGCTTTTCATCACTTAGTGGTGACAAACTGCTCTACCTATAGCACTGCTGTGCTGGCAGCTGTATGAGGTGATGGAGGGTTATGTATCTCCACACACAGAGTTAATGATTCTGTAGGTGGTTCTCTATTAACAGTTCCAGTGATGATACTCAAAAAGCAGAATGAATTTAACCAGTTTTCTTTAATTATATGGCTTCTCCAATAAAAATCAGAAAAGGAATAAAACTAAACCTCTCTGAATAACATTTTTTAGAAACTCTGACATTTCTCATTAGCTACTTTGTCATTAATACACTTGTCTTTATTTTGGTGGGGCTAAATTGAAGCTTACTTTTTGACAGCAGTCAGGAAAGCTAAAAATGTGCAAGGAACACCTCTGTAGACCCAGTTATCCAGACACACAAGGTCAGTTTTGAGGGTTTGCCTGGGTCTGCTGCTCGTACAGACTCAACAGTTCTCCAGAACTTCATCTGAAGACGGGGTCTGGCTCCTGCCCACATTTCAGGCCACAATAGAAACATCTCAGAAAAATAAATAATGCTCCCTGGTTTTGACTCAGCATTTTAACAAAAACCATCCATTTGGAAGCTGCCAAGTGCAAACAACCTATTTCCCACATTTATTAGTTCTGTTTGCTCTATATAGTATTGATACCCTCCTTTTTTAGGATTCTCTTTCAAGTCACTGTCAAATACCACATAAGAGTCTTCATTATATTTTTTCTTCTGATTGCACAAACAGAACAGTTTCCTATTGACAGCTAATTATATCAGCCAGCCTTCACTGCTCACTGGTGCTGCGTATCACGATACTTGAAGCATTGCCCAGGACAGCAGGCAATGACACACTGTAATTGACAGCAAGGGAAGTGCGTTTGTCTGTGTATCACAGTCATCCCCACACTGCTCAATACAAGAAGTATCATCTTTTGCAGATTACTCAGTCCTCCGCAGCTGTTGAGCTCTGGCAGTTCTTTCAGAACAAAGGAAAATCACCCTGTACAGTTAGTACTTGGGTATTTGTTCACTCTCTTGTCCTAAACTCATACTATCTTTCCTTATTCTTAATAGTGGAGAAGTCCACATCCACTAGGACATGTTGTGCTAGACAGTCTAACAAATTTTAGTATAGAGATGACTGTGCTCCAAAAGAGCTCCTAGGTCAGAAGGAAGAAGTTATTTTCAACAGATAATGAATCTCATTTGCTCAGAAAAGATCTTATATTCACAGAATGGGTTTTCTTCTTGCTTTATTTTGTTTGTTTGTTTTTAATGATTTGCCATGTAAGGATTGAGCTCTATGTATATAATCCCTGCTGTCTGAAGGTCTGGGGAGGAGACTGGGGCAGCAATATCTGCATTACCCTGATTAAGTTCCTGCAAATTTTCCTGATGCACACTGTTAAATAGTAACTGTAGCTCCTGAATCAATTGATTGTATCTCCCACCATTCAGCAGGCTTCACTCTGCTCTCAGTTTGTGCAAAACTTATTCCAGTATCAGACAGGCTAAGGTAAGAATGCATATATACCGCTGGTTAAGGCGCAGGTCTGGAGTATCAGATCTCTCAAGCTTCATATGATTTTAGTTTACCAATCTGTAAAATGGAAATAATAGCACTTTCCTGTTTTATTCAAATGCTACTGAGACGTCGCAGAGAAAGGAGACAATCAACTACTCTTCTAACAGGGAGGCCACATAATTGTCTTGGCCAAGAATAAGGTATTTTGCTCCCAGGATATTTATGCCTACATGAGCACAAACTACAAACTAGAAGAAATGCTCTGAGTTTGCAAAATGTTAATTAGATCGCAGGAGGGAAATCATAAGAGTAAAAAACAACATCAATGTAACTACCCTACTCCTGCAATTAACTTCTCTGTTCAGATGGCAAGAAAGCATAGGTAGTAACCCAGAATTACAGCTCACATGCACCAACTTTCTAAAAAACTCTAAAAAGGAAAACAGTAACTATGGGAGAAAAGGAAAAATTCTGACAATAAGGAATTGATTTCCAACAGGAACCTTCTGAAATTCAACAAAGACAATTGAAAATAATCCCCAGAAACAATACAGGCTGGGGGCCAGCACGGCAGAAAAGGATCTGGGGGTCTTGGTCAACAGCTGGGTAGAGCCCTAAGCAACTAATCTGACCCAAGGGCTGATCCTACTTTGATCAGGAGTTTGGACTGGAAACCTCCTGAGTGTCCTTCCAACCTGAAATACTCTGAATTACTTCTGTGAAACACTTGAAGAAAATCTGGCTAGCAAGTTGTTACCTACTTATACAGTCTCCTATATAAGTACGATACCATTCTACTGCTAAATACTGGAAGATTCTATCTTGGGAAAGAAGATTCTATCTTCTATCTTCAGAGCCTGCTGATAATTCAAACCATCACATTGACAATATATGAAATACACTCAGGTTACCTTATACCTTCAAGTACACATTAATTCATGCATATTACATCCACATCTACAGTATCATGAGACTAATGATGATTTTACAAAGACCTTTGGACTCACAGGGATGCTATTAACAATCTTATCAAAATCCTTGACATTAACACAGCCCAACCTTACTGACATCTTAGCTTGCCTCCTAGTAGCAAAACCTCCCAAGGCAGACTTGTATTTGCCTTCTTTGAAAAGCTTGAAAAAGGACTACAAGAAATTTGTGCAGATTTTGAAGTTTTCAAACTCCTGGAATTATAGCAGCAGAGAGCTGGTTTTAAGCAATGGCAAATGCAGGGAGGTGATGCTTATTCTCAGGGACTTTGGGAGAACATTACTTTAGAAAAAAAATTGTTAATTTCCACTGACTAGTTCCACTGACTTTCATTTCTGGGGCATGCACAGCCTTATAGGAAACTTGTACAGACAAAGAACAACAAGTCCTGTGCTGCTACTCTGTTTGCAGAGGAAGTGATTACCATTTTAGTACTTTTCTTAGGTTGAGCTAATTAAAATAGAGGACAGGTTTGTTGTTATTCAACAGGCAGAATCTTTTTTCCCTGGAATCTGTGCAATTCTCGTCATAATAACAAAGGTCTGTAACATCTCAGAAGTCATCATTAAGCACTAAGCAACTATACCTTGTTCAGTTGTAGCATCAGATACAGACAAATATAAAATGCTATTTGCATGAGATCCTTCATTAGCAAAGGTTAGTTACACCTCTTGCACTTTGAGGGTTCTTGGCTCTTATCTCTAATTATGTGCTAGCCTGCTCAGCTGCAAAGGAAATTGCACTGATCAAATCTTCAGAACTCACTTAGACCTGTGAGAGCAGGTTTGATTTAAATTACACAGATATCATGGACTATACCTCAGGAACCCTGAGATCAGAATTTGCTGTCTATTATTAATAATAAAGGGATTCAGAATGGATTTGTCATGGAATGTGAAGCAGGGCAAACTGTGCCTCTTGGGATGTGATCCAACATATTATCTGAATAAAGGCTTCACATGAAACCCACTGAGGTCAATCGGAAGATGCTCAGGGGAGCAGACTGGCAGATCCAGAGTTAGAGCACTACACATGGCATCAGCTCCCCTGCAGCTGCACCTTTCCTGGAGCACAGCTGCCAAGCAGAGGTATAGAGAGTTTAGGCAAGCAGCTGAGAGAGATCCTGAGGCTTTAGGGCTGACTGGGGAAGAAGAAGAAGCCTAAGAACTAGAGAGATGAGTATCTCACTCATCAGCCTGAGGGATTCTTAAAATAGGTAGAAGTGAAGGTCATAAGTCAGCCAGTTATCCATACAACTACTGGTAGCTACTAGTACATACAACAGGTCACAGCTTGTTGTAATAAGGAAGCTGATGGGTTGAGTGAGTTGCATGTGGCTGTAGTTTGAGCAGGTAGATCAGCAAGTCAACATGATAAGGATATTGTTTGCTTCATGGGAGGGAGAATCCCCCTGGAGCTGGGATTGTTTGGAGGGCAAGGATCAAGCTCTCCCTCACCTTTACTCTGGTGAAGGAAGTGGGGCACCTGGGAAGAATATCAAAATGCTTCTCCAACTTCTGTGACCACCACCTGCCATGCCATCTGCTGTTGCTGCCAGCACCACCTGGGCACATCATCGCTTGGATGGAGCACCAGGGACAACAACTATAGGAAGGGCAGAGATGACATCCCCATCATCCTGAAGCCACAGTGGCCTCTCGAAACGGCAGGCAGAACTGTTCCCACTCTGACCAGGTGCACTGCAGCCATCAAACACACTGCAGTCACCAGAGATGCGTGAGTGACATTTGACAGCCCTGACATATGTTATATCTCTGTGCGTAATTGTATTTTTCATATACCAGGTGAGATGGCATGACTTCAGATATTGACTTTGATTCTCTGGTTACTAAAAAAAAATATTTTTTTTTTCATGTAATTCATATAACTGTCTGAATTTTGAGCATACTTTTAATTCAACAAGAAATACAACAGATGAAAGTTCCCTGGACTTGTTTGCCCGTCTACACTCCTTGTTCGCTTCACCAAAAACTTCACCAATTCCAGTGCTAAGTCTAGGCGAAAAATATATTTTAACCGCAAACAACTACTAATCACCTGTATTTTCAAATAAGATTACATTTCAAAATTACTAATGAATAATACACTGTCCGATATTGTCTGACAGGTATAGAACCAACTTCAGTCATCTCAAAGAGAATGTGATATGCCTATCTTCTTGACATGGTTTTTGGGGCTAGAAAACAGGCATTTGTTTTGCAGCACGAAAGCCAGTCCTTAGATTTAGCAGATTTAGCTGTGGCTGTGCTTTTTGTATGTATAGAGCAGGTGAGACAGGTAGTAAGTCTGACCACAAAATCACTTTTAACCACCTCTGCAACATCACTTCAAGGCACTGCTTTGATTTACAGAACACACAGCTTGGATTAACAGCAATAGTGTAGCTTGGTTACTGTGTGTATTGTCAAGCTCAAGGAACTCAAACTCCCAAGAGAAATACCCTTCAAGACCCAAGTATATCCCAGGCAACTCACTCCAAGTGATGTGCTTTCTGGTGTATTACAATTGATGGGCTACTAGAGGATGAAAAAATATTTTGGTTCCATGTGTGTAATGGGATCTGATTCATTAACAGGAGCCATAAACAGTAAGGTGCTGCAAAAGATAGAATACAAATGGTCTCAGTGCTGTTAGTGGTGCTGGTGAAATGTTGAATTTTTGGATTAAGAAAAATTTTGGACACTAACCTCAGTAAGAGACAGACACTTGACAATATCAAAATATTATTGACCAAAAGGAGTAACTCACAGCTGCACAAAAATTACTGTGGCTTTTTGAACAGGTTGTGTTACAATCCCTGCCTGAAAAAAAAGCAAGAGCCTTTTGGTTTCTTGCAGGCCCAACACTTGCAGACTTGCCAGGTTACCACATGGGAAACCAGTTCATGAAACCTAAAACTGAAAAGGAATCAAGCCAAATGCCATATGGACAAATCACCAGTTCACATACTTTTACAAGTCTTGCTGTCCCTTTGGAAGTCTGGGTTGAGTGAATTCTGCCTCCCGAACAAATACTGTCAGACATCTACAAGGTCAAGCCTCAAAAGCATTTCTCAAGTTAGAGAGGACGTCTCTGACCTCAAATAATTTATTTCTTAATACAGCAAGTCCAACAATTGCCAGAATTACATCAGACATACTCAATTATTAAGTGTTTGTAATACAGCAGCCTCAGGGGCAGCTAGGAAAAGGTAAATAACACAGAGATGCGAAGAAACAAAAGACAGTCATCTACAACAGTAGAAGCATGACAACTTACACAGCTTGATATCGAGAGGTGCTTCTGGGCATCCTTCCAAAATACAGTATTAATTAGCAAGTATATCTTGGCCCCAATTACACAGTCCTCCAGTAATCTTAAGACTTGCAAGAGATTGCAGCACCCGTGGCAGCTAATGGAATGGCAAACTACAAGAACTTTCTTCTTCCGTCTCATTTTACTATGGTTGGTTTCCAGTGATCACCCTCACAAGACTTCAACATGCATTGAACAACACCTGCATGGACTCTCCAATCAGGTCTGAGTGGTACATCTCTGTCTGAGTCCAGATTAGAAGGCATCACATGTATTAAAGCTTCTGTATGAATAGTAATTTAATGATAAAATGAGAGTAATTTAATCTAACTGGTCATTTTCTCTTTTTCATCTTATTAAAGAGATCAAGCAGTGTATATATATTGAAAATGTTCTGTTCCATTGTGGTTTCTTTATAAATATGTTTCTATTTCAGTGAGGTTACAGAGCATATAAAATTTTCATATAACTGAAATGAGCTGTGTAGGGTAAAAGTAAATGCCAGCAGGCATCTAAATATTGTAGCATCTGTTATATTTTACACTCTGTGATCACAAATCTTATAAAGCTTCACTGGATTTTAGTGGTATTCCCCACAAACTATTGAAGATTGATGGCTAGTGTAATTGCCATATCTGATATGCTATCATTTTTAATATACTGAACAACTGCAACTGCCCCTTTCTTTGTCCTATCAACCTATATCTATTTTATATTTTCATAAAGAGCACACTGTACTAGTAGCTGGTTATATTACTACCAACTAATATTTTTACACATTGTACTCTTATCTTAATTTTCACTGCAATACACTGTTATATGTAAGTACAGACAAAACATTAATAGTATGCAGCAAGATAAAACCTGACCTTTCCTTTTATAAACAGCTAATTCTACACATTTCAAAGGTATTATATCTTTTTTCTCTTTCTTGTTGGTTATTATCTGTACTTTCAAGATAGGACTGAGTCAAAATGGGTAAGGCTGATGAAAATGGACTTTTGAATTTCATAAATATTTGCACACTATAATATACAGAAAGAACAGCAGTACCCATCCATATGTAAATTTCTAATCAAATTGGAAGCTGCTAAAGTAAAAAAACATAAACTGGAGTTAGAAGGAGATCAAGAATCCTAACAAAATACATTTAGTTACATGCATAATGAGTATCTATTTAGAAGCACAAACAACTACCTCACCACCTTTCCATCCATCCTGTTGACTAATGATGTGGATGATTTGAAGAAGAAATTAGTCTTAAGGAGCAGCACTAGCACCTTGTTGATCAATTCAGCAGAAAGCTCACAAAAGTGAAGCCGATAAAGCACACTTCCCTAGCTAATGAATTAGAGCTCTCATTTGTCATCCCCAGCCAGGCCCATTATTCCAAACTGCATTTCAAGTATGTAGAACTACCTTTGCTTTAATTTCTAAATAAATACAGTATTTCTCCAACTAAGAGTAAGTAGAGAAAAAACTCCAAGAGGCCAGCATGGATGAGTAAGCATCTCCTAGAAAAGCTCAAACTTAAGAAGGAAGCATACAGGGGGTGGAAGCTAGGGCAGGTATCCTGGGAGGATTACAGAGAGGTTGTCCAAGCAGCTAGGGATCAGGTTAGGAGAGCCGAATCCCTGATAGAACTAAATCTTGCCAGGGATGCTAAGAACAATAAGAAAAGCTTCTTTAGGTATGTTGGGGAGGAAAGGACATCCAAGGAGAGTGTAAGCCCTCTCCTGAACGAAACAGGTGAAGTAGGAACACAGGATATTGAGAAGGTTGAGTTCCTCAATGACTTCTTTGCTTCAGTCTTCTCTGGCAAGTGCTCCAACCTCAACACAAAGGCCACAGAAGGTGACAGCAGGGACTGGGAGAATGAATTACTGCCCACGATAGGCGTAGAGCAGGTTTGTGACTATCTAAAGAACCTGAAGGTGCGTAAATCTATGGGACCTGATGGGATTCACCCACAGGTCCTGAGGGAGCTGGCGGATGAAATTGCTAAGCCTCTGTCCATCATATTTGAGAGGTCATGGCAGTCTGGTGAGGTTCCCACTGATTAGAAGAAAGGGAACACAGTCTCTATTTTTAAAAAGGGGAAAAAGGAAGACTCAGGGAACTGCAGGCCAGTCAGTCTCACCACTCTGCCTGGCAAGGTTATGGAGCACATCCTCCTGGAAAGTCTGCTAAGGCACATGGAAAATAAAGAGGTGATTGGTGACAGCCAACATGGTTTCACTAAGGGCAAGTCATGCCTGACCAATCTGGTGGCCTTCTACAACAAGGCTACAGAGATGGTGGATGGTGGCAGAGCAAGTGATGTCATCTACCTGGAGTTGTGCAAGGTGTTTGACACTGTCCCGCATGGCATCCTGGTCTCCAAACTGACAAGGCATGGATTTGACAGATATCTTTGTTGGAGACATGGACAGTGGGATTGAGTGTATCCTCACCAAGATGATACCTATTTGTGTGGTGTGGTTAACACCTTAGAGGGAAGGGACACCATCCAGAGGAACCCTGACAGGCTGGAAAGGTGAGCCAGTGCCAACCTCATGAAGTTCAACAAGGCCAGGTGCCAGGTCCTGCACCTGGGTCAGCACAACTCTAGGTACAACTACCAGCTTTGGGGGGAGAATGGGTGGAGAGCAGTCCTGAGGAGAAGGGGGTGGTAGTTGATGAGAAGCTTGACATGAGCCACCAGTGTGTGCTGGAGCCCAGAGAGCCAATTATGTCCTGAGCTGCATCAAAAGATGTGTGGCCAGCAGGGCCAGGAAGGTGATTCTGCCCCTCTACTCTGCTCGGGTAAGACCCCACCTGGAGTACTGTGTGCAGTTCTGGGGCACTTAGCACAAGAAAGATATAGACCTGTTGGAGAGGGTCCAGAGAAAGGCCACCAAGATAATCAAAGGGCTGGAGCACCTCTGCTATGAAGCCTAGGCTGAGAGTTGGGTCTGCTCAGCCAAGAGAACAGAAGGCCTGGGGAGACCTTATAGCAGCTTTCCAGTACTTGAAAGGGGCTACAAGAAAGCTGGGGAGTTTCTTTCCTGTTGACTAATGATGTGGATGATTTGAAGAAGAAATTAGTCTTAAGGAGCAGCACTAGCACCTTGTTGATCAATTCAGCAGAAAGCTCACAAAAGTGAAGCCGATAAAGCACACTTCCCTAGCTAATGAATTAGAGCTCTCATTTGTCATCCCCAGCCAGGCCCATTATTCCAAACTGCATTTCAAGTATGTAGAACTACCTTTGCTTTAATTTCTAAATAAATACAGTATTTCTCCAACTAAGAGTAAGTAGAGAAAAAACTCCAAGAGGCCAGCATGGATGAGTAAGCATCTCCTAGAAAAGCTCAAACTTAAGAAGGAAGCATACAGGGGGTGGAAGCTAGGGCAGGTATCCTGGGAGGATTACAGAGAGGTTGTCCAAGCAGCTAGGGATCAGGTTAGGAGAGCCGAATCCCTGATAGAACTAAATCTTGCCAGGGATGCTAAGAACAATAAGAAAAGCTTCTTTAGGTATGTTGGGGAGGAAAGGACATCCAAGGAGAGTGTAAGCCCTCTCCTGAACGAAACAGGTGAAGTAGGAACACAGGATATTGAGAAGGTTGAGTTCCTCAATGACTTCTTTGCTTCAGTCTTCTCTGGCAAGTGCTCCAACCTCAACACAAAGGCCACAGAAGGTGACAGCAGGGACTGGGAGAATGAATTACTGCCCACGATAGGCGTAGAGCAGGTTTGTGACTATCTAAAGAACCTGAAGGTGCGTAAATCTATGGGACCTGATGGGATTCACCCACAGGTCCTGAGGGAGCTGGCGGATGAAATTGCTAAGCCTCTGTCCATCATATTTGAGAGGTCATGGCAGTCTGGTGAGGTTCCCACTGATTAGAAGAAAGGGAACACAGTCTCTATTTTTAAAAAGGGGAAAAAGGAAGACTCAGGGAACTGCAGGCCAGTCAGTCTCACCACTCTGCCTGGCAAGGTTATGGAGCACATCCTCCTGGAAAGTCTGCTAAGGCACATGGAAAATAAAGAGGTGATTGGTGACAGCCAACATGGTTTCACTAAGGGCAAGTCATGCCTGACCAATCTGGTGGCCTTCTACAACAAGGCTACAGAGATGGTGGATGGTGGCAGAGCAAGTGATGTCATCTACCTGGAGTTGTGCAAGGTGTTTGACACTGTCCCGCATGGCATCCTGGTCTCCAAACTGACAAGGCATGGATTTGACAGATGGACCACTCAGTGCATAAGAGATTGGCTGGATGGCCACACCCAGAGAGTTGTGGTCAATGGCACAATGTCCAAATGGAGGCAGGTGACGAGTGCTGTCCTTCATGGGTCAGTATTGGGACTAGTGCTGTTTAACATATTTCTTGGAGACATGGACAGTGAGATTGAGTGTATCAGCAAATTTGCTGATGATACCAAGCTGTGTGCTGTGGTTGACACCCAAGAGGGAAGGGATGTCATCCAGAAGGACCTTGACAGGCTGGAGAGGTGGGCTAATGGAGTTCAAAACGGCCAAGTGCAGGGTCCTGCACCTGGGTTGGCACAATCCCAGGCACAAATACAGGCTGGGGGGAGAATGGGTGGAGAGCAGTCCTGAGGAGAAGGGGGTGGTAGTTGATGAGAAGCTTGACATGAGCCACCAGTGTGTGCTGGAGCCCAGAGAGCCAATTATGTCCTGAGCTGCATCAAAAGATGTGTGGCCAGCAGGGCCAGGAAGGTGATTCTGCCCCTCTACTCTGCTCGGGTAAGACCCCACCTGGAGTACTGTGTGCAGTTCTGGGGCACTTAGCACAAGAAAGATATAGACCTGTTGGAGAGGGTCCAGAGAAAGGCCACCAAGATAATCAAAGGGCTGGAGCACCTCTGCTATGAAGCCTAGGCTGAGAGTTGGGTCTGCTCAGCCAAGAGAACAGAAGGCCTGGGGAGACCTTATAGCAGCTTTCCAGTACTTGAAAGGGGCTACAAGAAAGCTGGGGAGTTTCTTTTCATCAGAGCAGATAGTGATAGCACAAGGGGTAATGGTTTTAAACTGAGAGAGGGGAGATTTAGGTTAGATATTACAAATAAATTCTTCACTATAAGGGTGGTGAGGAACTGGAATGGGTTGCCCAGGGAGGTTGTTGATGTCCCATCCATGGAGGTTTTTAAGGCCAGGTTGGATGAGGTTTTGTGCAACCTGGTTTAGTGGTAGGGTTCCCTGCTCATGGAAGGGGGGTTAGAACTAGATGATCTTTAAGGTCCCTTCCGACCTGATTCTGCTAGGGATGAGAGCACAGTAGCAGTCACAACCATCTGTTGACTCCAGCACTAAAAGCTTTTAATTTACAACAGCATCCAGTTTGTCATTCAGTTAAGAGTTCTAACTCAAAGATACCAGAGGTTTAAATCAAGAAACAGAACCTGCCCTTTTATTCTCTTCAGATACAGGGTATACTAACTTTGGTAAACAGCTATAGTAGTTAAGCTAAAAGCTGACAGTGGAAAACCAAGTGGGAATCCTTCACAAAAAAAGCACAGCTGGCTACAGCTGAATTCCCCATGGCACTAATGATTTACTGGTTTGCAAGATGCTCACAGTCCTCTCCTGAGAGAAAAAAAATTCTGCAAATCTTTAAACTCACACATCTTACTCTTAGAGGGCTTGTAAATGTGTATTAGCACTTAGGGAGGTGTAAGTCTTTGAGTAACAAGCCTACCTCTTTTGCATCTTCAATAAATGTCTCCATGAACAGTGTAGAAAGTCACATATTTCTCATTAGCTGAAAAAATGAGAATGGTTCAGAACAGCTAAAGAAATATTAAAACACTGAACATCTGCAGAGATATGGTTTAATGAACAAAGACTATTGAAGGCATTCACTGTCCTAATTTCCACTAAGTTGACAGACAATGCCCCAAAACTGCCTTTCAGATCCAACATTAACTAATAAGCTAATCAGAGCAGAACAAATCATTTGTGTATGACTTTAAACTAAAGAATGGCACGTATAGTTCTGCAACATATGTAGTATTTTGTTTTTGTTTTTAAACAAGGGAATGGTTTGTTTTGTTAAAAATGCACACACTTATGCTGAATAGTCTGTTCATTATAAAAATGCCCAGATTTGTCTAAAATTACTGTACATTTTCTGTGAGCTGCAATAAACTCTACAGTTGTGAACTCTGGCCAAAATTCTTTCAAAGCTCATAAGAAGTAGCTGGCCATAGCTCTGCCATTTGGCCACTGAGTTTATTTCTATGGTGAACCACAGTGTACCCATCAGTCCAGCATCAATAGGTGCCTTGCAAAAATGGCCTCTTAAAATGCCCCATTCAGTACATGTTCTGCAGTGGCTAAGCTTTAGGCAATAGAAAAATTCTGTATCTGGTTAAAATGCCTACTGTATAACTTAGTAGAAGTATTTTATTACAAATAGATGACCATAAGAGAGATGTAAAAGAAAGGAGGTTTACTCTGAATTTATTTTTACCCAGAACTGAACTTGCAGATATGACATTTCATACCCCTTGTGGCTCATAACTTGGAAAGTGATCTGAAAATGTGTTCAAGGAGATATTTTGAATTCTGTCTTCCGTGGTCATTTGCTTGAATCCTGTATCCTTCACAAATCTTTTAAAATGCCGGCTCCTTGGTACAAAGGCTGCCATCTTCTTAGTGTAGGGAGTAGTTATGACATGATTTGGGACCTCTGTGAGAATATGACTTAGTACAAATCACATACCACGTAAACAGAAGCAATTCTAAATTACAAAAATACTTTTTTAGTAGGAGCTATCCATGAAAATATATGTACAAGCAGGCATTTAACATTTAGTGGATTCACCACAATTTTATATGGCAGTGAAATTGTAGAACGCTAAAGCTAATGAACTCAGTATAAGACTGATGGCAACTGAAACATGTCCAGATATATTAAAACAGAGCCTATTAGAAAAAAATAGAAAAAAAAAAAAAGTTACAGCAGTGTTTTTTAAACACAGAGCTCAGTTATGAAGCTTGCTTCATTTCTGAATTCTTCCCAGGCACAGAGCCTATAGGACCTGGAAACCAAAGGCCCCACATACCCATTGTCCTCAGTGACATGGGCTGCTCACAGAGATAACACACTGGGAACACGAACAGTGATCATCTACCTCACAGAAAAACTATTATCATAAGAAACACAGTTCAAGCAGGGACTGTGCTCACAGAGGATAAAATCACCATTTAGCACTGAATTACATTACAATGGATCTCTGAATTCGATGTGCAGACATTTTGGTAGTTGTTTTTTTTTTCATTTGTGTTTTTTGAGCATTTTTTGGTGTTTTGTTGTTTGTTTTTTTTCTATAACAATTCCTCAACCCAGTTTACTGTGGAGATGCAAAAAAAAAGCCAAGCTGAACCAGGGGAATGGCTGTATTTTTTGGCAGCAGTACTGGTTTATGCCAGTCTAAGGTCCCTGTGAAATGACTGCTCCAGACTAAAAAGCCAAATTTGTACCAGAAGGAAGGACACTTCACTTCTGAGATGAATTTAAACAGTGGTGCCCAACTACAAATAATAAGTTGAGAGGCCCAGAGGCACAAACACCAGGGCTTATTTTACCAAGCTGTGGCATTTATGGGAGAAATTGGAAGTTTCTATTTGCATTGTTGATGCAGACATAAGGTAAGCAGAATTGCTGGTTCTTGCACTGTTTGTTTTATACAGAGGGTATATAAATACTCTGTTCCAGTAAAAATTCAATTAATTGTGCGGATAAAGTTGTACATATATATTGTACAACTTATGACCTGTAATTTTTTGTTGTTTGAAGAGGCCAAGCTAAGCCTGCTGATCACTGAGGAGAAAGATGAAAAATGTTCCTTGGCTGCTGAAGGATATCTCCTTACCATGGACAAAGGGAGCACTAGGAACTGAACATTAACTTTGTCTTCCTGAGCTGCTCCTGAGTCAATATGGATACAAACACCACTAAAACACAAAGGCAGCATTTCAGTGTGCCACAGGACTGAACCTGAGAGGCATCTAGGAAAACTTAAGATCTTGGGTCAAAGATTTACATCCTGTCTGATCTCCCCACTTCCCCTCCTGTATCATGGAATGAATAATTTTATTAAGTTTCTTCAGAGTGGAATGGTGAGAATGAATGGAATTAGTGTTTGCAAAGTGTTCTAACAACATGAAGCAATGTGTGAGTGCAGTGAGTGCTCTTGCAGTTATTGATAAGCCTCAAAATCTGCACAGATGGAGGACTTGGTGTGTCAAGAGCTAGGAGTGCTTTTTAAAAGACTCAGATCTTGTTAGAATATTTTGGGAAAACAAAGAAGAGTGTGAAAAGGTCTTATGCGCACTGCCACGTCAAAAAGATATTACTAACACGATCCCATCATTCTGCTGACAGATTCAGCTGCTGCAATATCTAATGCAAGACTAGTGTGATTCTTCATGTATCCGTCAGCAGTGATACTCCATGACCTTGGTGGAAACCCAAGTAGGAAGAGGACTGACAAATTGTGTTAATGGAAGAAAAAACATGGAGAGAAAAAGCATAGGGGGAAGGTTGCAGTTAACCACCAGGACTAGGTTAATAGTCCCATTGGGAAAGGAGTGTGTCTGACCACTTGATGTCAGACTTGACCCATATTTCAGTCAGCCTCCAGGGCAAAAGGAGCTTCAGATGAATTTGATACAAATGTTACTACACTTCAAAGACGTATTTTGAAAGATATTTCTTTGGAATACAAGTGGTGGAAGGTCAAATATATGAAACAAAATGAAAAGCAGTATTTAAATCTTGACCTACTCAAAGGAGCTGAACAAACCTCCTCACAGCAAGAAACTCACATGGTGCTTAAATCTTAACTATATTGAAATCCTTTCATCAAAATATGCCTTCAGTTTGTAGTGAAGCTTGCAAAAGCCACATTTTGGGCCTGCACATAGTATAGCTCTCCAGATACCAACCGGACAGAAATCTGGCATCTAGCAGTCCCTCAGTCTCTTGGAAATACAAAATAGAGAACCATTTTCAGTGTCAAAACCACTGAGTTTCTTGATTAGTCAATATTAAAGCATTTTAATACTCTTTGCAAGGCAGAACACTCTGAAGTTATGATCTTATGTTACCTTCCAGATGCAGCTGTGCAGGCAACATTGCTCACCATCACCTCCCTGTCCAAGATAATCACCTTCTGAGCTTCTTGCTTGAACACGCACGAGATGTTCATGCAATAAGAATTATTTCTGTTGTTGAAATATGGTTTAACAAAGTAGAAGAAAACTATTCACCAGCCTCTAATTAGGGCAACATAAGCCAATTTCTCATTACAAATAGGTACATTTAAACACTTTAGAAGCCTTCATTTAAAGATAAAGAAAGGCACACAGAACCAGAGAATCACAGAATTGCAGAATCACGAAATGGTAGGGGGTGCAAAGAACCTCTGGAGATCATCTCGTCCAACCCCCCAAGTTCACACCAGTGCTCACCTGATGGATGGTAAACAGTGCAGAGGAAGTGGTGTGCCAAATGACACCACAAATGGTGAATTACAGAAGTTACTCCCAGAAGACATGTACCCACAGCCTAAATCTCCAGCTCAGGAAAACATTAACAAATACTGCTTAACTCTGTGCTTAAAGTTGCACTGAGTTAAATGAGATGGAAGCATTGGCTAAAAATCTCAGTTGGGCTTAAATGAACTTAAAAATGTGCTGAAATACCTTCTTGATTGATGTCTGGTTCTTCACAGAGGATTGAATATCAAGAAAATTAAGAGTTGCTCATACAAAGAGCTGAAATAGTAGCATAGAAAGCACAAGGCAGCAAGAAGAAAATGGACAACTGAGTATAATTTTAACTATGTCCAAATGGCTTCTAAAATAATGCAAGGAAACAATTATGCACTCAAGTTATTCATGAGCTTAGACTTCAGTGGCTTTAATGAGGTTTAATAACTTTATTTTGCTGATGTCAGTTTTAGTGATCTAAACCAATATGACCCTTAAGATCAGGATTCTCCTTACACTTCGCAAACAAACATAAAAGAAAAATAAAAGAGAAAACAGTGGTTGCTTTCTTCCTGCCACTACAGGGGATATACGATAATTTGTGTATCCGGAAGCAGTGATGTTATCTTTAACAGAGCATTCAAACCACCAATATTCATTACCATAACCTCTGTGACTGAAATTACTGTTTTGAAATATGCAGTGCCATTTTCTACTTTGTATAGCAATTTTCAGCAATCATAGAAGACAGACCTTTCTAGGATCCAATGAAGCAATACAATAATCTATATTCCCTAAGTAAAAGTTGAAAAAAACACAATTGAAACAACATAGTATCAGCAGAGCATAACACAGCAAGCATAAAATAAAATAAGATGCAAGTGATCAGTAGATAACTAATAATAACCACAGGAGTAATGATGTTTGAAAAATTAAATCTAAAACTAAAATGTATCAAAACCTGACTTAGGAACATGTAGCTGAGCAGTTAAAAACTGAAATGATGTGACTTCTTTGTTATTAATTTCTACCTGTAATTATTCTTTTTTAATAAAGTAATTTTTTATCTTACTAGAAATAACAGGTGAAAGTAAATATATAATTTCCCAGGTTCCCCATGAAATTTAGCAAGGCAGAAAGCATGATGATTGGATGGTTGGACTTTGTGATCTTAGAGGTCTTTTCCAACCATGATGATTCTGTGATTCTGGGATGATCTTATATCTCCCAAAAAGGAGCCATCACATCTACCTGGATTTAAATTACCAGAGCAGAGAAATGGCCCACACTACTGTAACAGGGTATTTATCCTTATGTCTCTCAGTCCTGCTTCTGACTAGAATTCTTCTGCATTTTAAAGGGAGATCTAAGACTACCATACACTCTTTGGTGTCTTCTTATACAATAAGTGGAAGCAAAAGAAGATCTGTTTTTGAAGGTTTTTTGTCTAACTCCTCTGATGATCCATATTTTAATCTGAAGCCTGAAGATGAAAAGGATCTTCCCTAGAACTGCAGTCCTCCTAAGATGCTTAGCCTGGTAAATAAAAGCCTTTGGAAATTTTTGACTGAAACCAACTGATGGTAACAGTGGCTACCTAAGACACGCAAATTTCTCTCATTCCCTCACATGCTCTTTTCTTATTTATCTGTTGCTGTATGGAGATTTTTTATAAATCAGTACAAACATCACTACAACTAGTGGATCTGCAGATGTAACTACAAATCTATTACCATCTGCAAGTCCCTCTTGCAGACAATAGGAAAATATTCTGGTTTTATATATTTATTTCTTTTTTGAAATTCAGCAAACCTGCAGTTGTCTAACAAGAAATGTCACATTCGCTTAGGCCTTTTTAAGGGAAGAAACTTGCTGTGTCATTTAAAAACTGCAAGCCTCATTCATTATAGACTGTTTGAAGAAAGTATCATCAAGCCTGACAAAACAAAACGACAACTCTGCCTTAGATCTAATAATCCAAAATTGGGGAAAATTGCTCAGATCTCTCTTGGGTAGATCTCTTTAAAAACTCCAGGCTCCAAAATGTTAGTGTCCTTGGTGTTTCAGCACTCTGGGGCCAGGGCTAAAAAAACTTCTGATCTCTTAAGCTCCCCCTGAGATTAGAGTTTAAGTTTCCAGCTCAAATTTATATCTTCCCTTACTTGGCTCCTTCTTAACTGTGCTAAAACAGAGAAAAAGATCCTATAAGTAGGTATAATTTGTCTCTACTTTTAAACTAAAAGAGAAAGAATGAAAGAGGGTCCACTGTGGTTGATCTGAGAGTCCCTTACTGGTGCAAAGCTTCTCGAAAAGCTGTTGGACAGCAGACTTAGTTTGTTGGGCTGCAGGTATTTGACCATAGGTATAGATTATTAAGTGTCTGCTGCCCTCGCATGATTCAGAGTGATCATGTAGCTATCAGGACAGCACAGGAACTAATTAATGATGGTTGGCTAGTTTCTAAGAGAGTGATTTGCTCTTGCAAAGCTGAAGGTATTCCCCTCCTCCCCTGCACTGTGTGAGATGCTGAGCTAGTATTTTTTATCACAACTGATACCTCATGTCAGTATTTTCATGCTGGATAGTACAAGTTTCTCTCTTGAGTGTCCCATGTATAGATGTCAGATGCTACATTCTGGCTATGAAAAGAAAAATTATACTTGATCTGAGCTACTGTCAGGCAGGCTTGGAAGAGATTTCCATAATAAAGAGAGGAAAATCTCACAGTGCTTAAGGCCTATGAGCTGAAGTGCATGCAGCATCTGGATCCATACATTTAATTGCTTACCAGGGCTGAAGTATTTTCTGCCTTTGATCAGCTTCTGACTTCTTTGGTGCATCAGGCACAACTACTGCATTGTGTAATTCCCTTTAGTTTTCAAATTCATCCCTGTGCCTACGTGGACAAAGTAAGGAACTGACCAGTGGAAAACCAGGTCGTAACTTGTTTTGCTTAGATTTGTCTCTCAAAATTTCTGACCATAAATGAAGTGCAGGCTTGCATGAAGGTGGCCTGGGGTCAGTGGGATGGGGAGGGAGGAGATCCTTTCAAGAATACTAATAAATATTACTGACTGGGACAATGAATCATCTGTAGGTTGTGTGAACTCTGTGAGGTTGAATTTGTAGCTCGTTTATACAGGTGACTGAGCAGATTACAAGCAAGCTAACTCATGCCTTGGAAAGGTTAGTATGATCACAAAACTCAATCCTTTCACGGCAAAACATAAACCCACTTTTTCAGTCAAGCCTTCCCATACTAAAAGGAAAAAAAGTAGTTATATAGATGGGATTAAACCAACTCCATGAACTCTCAAATGCGAGGGAGTTCCTAACATTTTTAGAATTTTACATAGACTTAAATTCTTTTCTGGATTAAACCCAAATCAGGAACACCTTCGCAGTCAGCATGATTAGGTAGCAAAAATCCAACATGAAAGAAAAAGTGTCAGACCCAGTAGGTTGTGCTCCAGAAGAGTGAGGAGGCCAACAAAGCAGTTTGATCCGGCAAGGGAATGGTTGTTGCATGTGCTCCAGTGTGAGACTGAGGGAACATCAGATTAAATCAGCAGGTGTCAGCCTGAGGCAACAAAGATGTTACCTCCCACCAATAAAGCCATGGACCCCCATAATAAAAAATGGATCAGACAGATACCTGGAGTGGGAGAGGATGGATGGACAAGAGGTGAAGCACTCTCACTCAGTTCTTTTTACAGTTTATTCCAAAACATATGAAGGCATTTCAGTAAGAAAATGCACAAAACTGACAAGCAATAGGACCACTGATTATTTTCCTCAAATATATCTGTTCTTTTTATGAATATACCAAAGTGTTTGCAGGAATAATTTTTGGACCATGGCTCATTTGCTAGGCATCAAAGTCACTTCAGCACTGATGTTGATTGATCTGTCTGTCTGTCCACCTATCTGACTTCATTTGTCGGGAAAATAATTAACCAAGTGCAGACAAATACAAGACTTCAAATACATAATTTTGGAAGTACAAGGGTCTGTGCTGAAAGTCAGAGATCTTGAGAATGAAGTAACAATTTTTGAGTCTAGAAATAAACTGCTCTAACATTCTCCTGCCCTATGTTAATGTGAATAGCAGATGTGAAAGGCATAGAAACTGGTTCTTCTTTCCAAATAAAGTTAAAACAACTACACATCAGTTAAAAAAAATAAAAAATCTTTTATATAAAAAAGATATTTTTTACCTAAAACACAAGTGGAATATTAGGTATTTTGAGTGGCATGAAATTTTTTATAACCTTTGACTCAGAACATCCTACTAAAAGCCTCCTTTAAAAAGCATGAAATGCCTGAAGATCTGTCTATATTATTTAAACCAGCAATTAGTACCAGATGCTACTGCACTTTATATTTAGACACCAAATTTCAATATCTTAAACAGAAAGAACACTCCTGAAGGACAGAAGGAATAATTTCCAACTGTAATTACATCATATTGTTTTGATTCTGTCTCATTAATTTAACTGATTTCAAAGTAAAATTAAGTGAAGTTATATTTAAACATAAAATTGGACCTGTGAGTAATTTAACATCTTATTATCTTACTGCGTGGGAAAAAAATAGTTTTAGTGTATATTTCACATTTCATTAAGCAGCCTAAATCCTGCATAAAGCTGCTAAAGGACATGGAGAATATAAAAATGTCATAATGTTGAGTACACAGCATATCACAGTTATTTTGTAACAAAACCTCCCAAAGCAGCAAAGATTTTTATTATTTTTTAATCTATTTTAAAAAATATTCATAAGAAAAAGCATGTGATGTAAGCAGCATTTGATTGATAGAATCATAGAACATAGAATCATAGAACCATTCAGGTTGGAAAAGACTCTTGGGATCACTGAGTCCAACCATCTTCCCTACTCTACTCTAAACCATCTCCACCAACACCACATCCAAACGACCCTTAAACACACCCAGGGATGGTGATTCCTAATATCCAGTCTAAACCTCCCCTGTTGCAGCTTGAAACCATTCCCTCTTGTTCTGTCACTAATTACCTGTGAGAAGAGACCAGCACCAACCTCTCTACAATGACCTTTCAGGTAGTTACAGAGACTGATGATGTCTCTTCTCAGCCTCCTCTTCCTCAGTCTAAACATTCCCAGCTCCTTCAAGCATTCTTCATAAGATTTATTCTGTAGGCCCTTCACCAGCTTTGTTGCCCTACTCTGTACTCATTCCAGCATCACATTCAAAAGTTCACTCGACTTGCCCCAAGTCACAAAGAATTTGTATCAGTGCTGAGAACTGAAAGCCTGTGTCAAGATCCCAGTCCCAAGGGGAAAGCAGGCAGCAGTAGCCTGCTCTGCCTGACCTCAGTCACAACAGGCAGCACCTGGTTCATTGGCAAAGCTTTGGGATGACACACACAGAGGATATGTGACTTGCTTTTGGAGCTAGATCTGACAAAATGCCTGCCAAGGAGGTAAGGAAGCTCCACTGCAAGCATGAGCCCAACTTCTCTGCTTGTTGACAGCACTTGGCTGTGAAATACAACCACTTCAAGTAAACAAAAGCATCAGTGTAAATGGTCCAATTCTTGGCAATGTCCACAAAGAAGATAATGCAGCAGTGCATCAGGGCTGAGTAGAAGCCAAACGCTGAAATACTGGGTTTCACTGGCAAGTAGGCATCTGTACAAGACTTCAGCCTCCCTAGCAACCAAGAGCAGTAAGGGGACCTTATGGCTTTAAAAAAAAAATAAAATAGTTATGGCAGTGCTTCTGTGCACTATAACATATGCTACAAGAATATTTAGACACCTGTACTTCGTTTAAAGTCTCACCTTTGTGGATGTGATTGGAGAATTCCCTCCTGATGGTTGATTTGTTCCTGTCCTGTGGACATTACTGTCCACATCCAGACACTCAGACAGAAAAGTAGACATAAAGCTGCAAACACCTACCCAAATTTTTTATTTCAGAAACAGAGATTAGCACTTTGCTTTTTTTTATTAAAAAAAGGCATCTAATATAATTTTTAATCTTTAGCAACCACCCCTGTTTTCAGAAAAAACTGTCTGCCCCACTACCAAAAAAATAAATGGCAACAGGTTCCCTCTATCAGTCAGCTGTGAAGACCAGGCACAGGCCAATGCTTTAATGTCTGGGCTAAAAAGTAACTGCACATTTCAGTATAATTCTAATACAAGTGCTAAAATCTCGTTTTTTAGCTGCATCTAAACCCGCAGGCTAAATAACACAATCAGTAGTTCTAAGAAAAATTTAACCAACTTGAGAGGAAAACCTTGAAAGCACTGAAGGAATCCTGTTGGGATAATTTCTGCAGACTTTTATTCATGAGACTTAACTGTCCCATTGAAGGACATGGGATATATCACATCAACAGGAGTTCACAGAATTAGTGTGGGCTTCTCTCCTGTGAATTCACTACAGACCAATCATTTTTATTTTCCTACATTTATCCTAAATTTAATTTAATGGATGCAAATCATCAGTTCGTAGACCTTTGATACTAGCTCATGAAATTAAATCTTAGGATATCCTAATGTTCTTCTGCCAAAACTGTCCTTTAAAAAATATTCAGTCTCTGTTACACATTTTACTCAAAATGTTCTTCTAAAATTGATTCATACTACTGGCTTTTCTGTCATTACTTGTGGCAGGATCTGTATGTCGCTAGTGTGTCACTGTATTAATCTAAAAGTATCTTTGGCCAGAAGGAAAGAGATTCAACTATTCCATTTGCTGAAGGAATATAACGAAGGCTGACTGTAGTGGCTCCATCATAAACTCTGAGGTGGTACACATCACTACCTCTGTCACTCTCCTACACCTTTTCAGACCACCTTCCTCTGCCCACCACCAAATTCACTTAACTAGTACAAAAGCTCAGAGTTGGTCCAGGGGAAGAGGTAGAGCAGCAGTATGGATGAGCCTGCATCATTCTTCTCTATGCTAAAGGTGTCCATGCACACAGAATCCCTCCTCTTGTTGCAGAAGGATGCTCAGGCTCACTGTGAACCAATAGAGAAGGTAATCTCTACTGCAAAGTGCAGGTCTGGGAACAAAGAAAATCTAATACCTCTAGTCAGCTGAAGGTACTCGTACAAGCCTAGCAGTGCAGTATTATCTAAGGGACTAAGCTGAAGAAATGACATCTGGTGATCAGAAGTGAAATGTGTATTTAAATTTATTCTGGTCTTCGGGTTTGTATTCTGGACAATTTTACCTATTAGAGCTCAAAAGAAAAGCTCTAATCTGATTTATTTTTAAAACAACAATCCTTTCAAGGAAATCCAGGTGTTTATACTGGCAACACCTATAGCTGTAATGAACCTGATATTCTGTTGTATATTTTATATATTATTGTCTATTTTGAGAGACAGTCTAACTTTTTGAGGCAGCTGAGAGCAAACCACTGCCTCCAGGAAACCGCAGTCTGAAGTGTTACACTGACAGGGATCTGCTTGTATCTGTCCATTGTACGGGGGTTTCTTTGTCGGTATGTAGCAAATTTAAGGATTAATATGTGAGGCATGGTTTATTCCTTTAAAAATAGATGAAAAATTTTAATAATCTCTTCTAGGCATTTATAGTCAGTTCCTCAAATATTTTTCAGGTGAGCTTATATAAAGCTATTTCCATTTCCATCATTTGCATAAAACTGTCTCCTCCTGGTTGAAAATTTGCTTGTATTTTCTTCCTTAACATTAATCTAAGATCTTCTGTTTTAAGTTTGTGTGTATATAACAACCATATTTTAGCACTGATCCATTCCCATTTGTTCAGGATCTTGCATACTTGCATAAGAATTCTCCTTCAACCTCCTTTTCATTAGCTTCAGAGGAGAAACGTCCGAACTTCTTTCATAAATCATATCTTGGCTACTAAATCATCTTGGATTGACCCTTGCCACACCTTTTAATTATCTTCCTGTAATGAAGGGGCTAAAACTGAGCACTATTTTCTAGTGAGACTAGCATCATGGCACAGTAATTTCTGCAGCTTTATATGACACACTGCTAGAGCTCTATTTCAGAAACTTGTTTGCTCTTTTTCATTTTTGTTATTGTTACCAGGAAATAGTGCTAATGGTTTACTCTATTACCTGCAGTGCCTTCTAGGTTCTTTTCTTAATATGAATTCCTTGTTGTGTTCCTATTTAGACTGCAATCTTCATGCTTATTCTTTTAGTAATTGGCTACATTACTTCACATTATGCTGCACTGAATTTTATGAACCACTTATCCACCCAAAGGCCAACATGTTTGTGTCATAAATATTACATTTCTGCTCATTCCAAGCAGTGCTGCTATCACCTGTGTTTAAATCCTTAATCTATTCCACTCTCAAAACATCTCTGAGAATGGTGAGCAGCTGCAGTATCTCATAAAAAAGAAAAATACCATGGAGAATTAAAAAAACCAACAAAGAACAACCCACATCATCTGTGTAAGGCCAAGTTCTCCCAGTGGAGTCATTTAACCATCAAGGGAGATTCCTGTCTGTAGCCAACTATAATGTAAGTTGTTGCATTTCAAGAGATCTTGTCCTCCACCAACATCTACCACTGCCTCCTCTTCACTCAGTGTGTCCTTTAAAGGGTAGGTTTTCTTGGGACTGCAGATTCTTCAAAGAGTTTCTTTACCATCCAGCCTTTGCCCCTTTTTGCTGTTCTTTGGGTTGTTATATCTGTGAGAAAAATTCAAATGATCTGGACTGTCATCTATTTAGCACAGATACCCACCTCTCCAGCTTGCACTTTCTCTACCAGTCCATAAGAGTGTCTTGGCATTTCTCTCTGACATCTCTTGACAAATGTTCAGTTATTATGTTACACTAAGGATGACTGAAGTGTTGCTGCTATCCTTACTGCACCAGGTGTGACCCTGCTACTCCTTTTCTTGACCCTTGTGCTGTTTTTTCCTGTCACTGAAATACAGAAAGGGGGAGCCTAAGATGTGTCAAACCTTGCTGATTTTTTCTATATAAGAACTGTGAAACTACCTTTTCTTTCTAATAACATGCTAAAAATCATGCAGACTTGCAGCTTTGAGCAATTATTTAAATGTATTTTTTTTTCTTGCAAGTGTTAAGTCTTACTTCATTTGTACCTACACATTAAGTCTTCATACTTCTTGCTGTGACCCTCCTACACCCTTTTTCATCTCTTCACAGGTCCCACTCCTTGGCCATATTAAATATAAGTTTCTTGCTTCATTTTCATGCCTGCCTCTCTCTGGAAATGACAGCTCCTTCCTCCACTGTCTGTTAGCAGAGTTTCCAGCTGAACTATTCCCTGCTGCCATCCCCACTTGGGGTGGTTTTTTCCTCAACCATCCACAGAGCTATCCCATTATCCTTCAAAACCATTCTTATACCATTCCTTGGCTTGACATCTCTAATGGACAAATGTTAGGCAGCTGGTATGCTGATACAGTTTGCCTTCATGCTTATCAACTCTTTAGTAGCTTCTTTGCACATCACCATCTGTCTATGTCCATCTGTTGTGTCCTGTCTTACACTTTGGATATAAGCTCTGTTAGTGGTGACCATCTTCTAAATACTTTTTTCTTTTGCTAGCAGAGCAGCTAGCACAGGGGGTTCTGGTCCATGACTGCCATTTGCCAGGGACCATATAAAGCAGATTACTCAGTCATCATGCCAGTGGACTCTTTTCTCTGCATGGAGCAAGTATGCAACTGAGGGAGCTGAGGAACACTGTATTCTTTTGAACCTGTGACCAGCAATCATTCCCTTCTCCTGTTGATTCCTGTTTCTCTGTTAATGTGCAAGAAGATGAAGGGGGCAGAGAAGGTTAATAAAGTCAACCAATATTTATCAGTTGTCTTACTCCTTTTCCTTCCTCTGATTTTTCAAAAATGTCTAGGCAAGCAAGCTCAAAAATTATTTATTCGGTTCCTCATGAAAGAAATAGAGGAAATGAGATAAAATAGACCGAGAGGAATAACCTCAAAATCATGCATGGGAAAGAAAATATTCCTGGTATTGATGAGGGATGAGGGAGTTCTGGGAGAAATTACGTTACTAGTACTAGCACAATCATCCGAGCATCATGAAAAGAGACATCAGAGATAAAAGGGCAGGCAGAAGAACAATGAAAAAGTATGGCATTCAGGATCCGTGGCTGTGAGCAACATTGATCTGCACAGCACAGAAGACAGCCCTCAGGTACACAGGAGAGAAAAGAGGCACAAGACCAACCTGAAGATACAAGTAGGCCAGGAATATGAAAGGAAGACTATGAGTTATGACAGCATGGAAAGAAATGTTCTCCTTCCTAGACCTCAGAAATTCCTCCAGCACAGCATTACTGTTTTTATACTAAAAATCTACGGTATTTTCTTAACCTCTAAGTCATGTCACAAATACAAAAAATTGCTTATGATTGTGAACACAACTATTGTTCTGCTTATACAATTTAGAGATCCTGAGAAACACCAAGCATCTGCTCTGAAGTACCAGGAATTCTTTAATGCCTCTGAAAGGGATCAGACATTTACTTAGCACCTCTGTTCAGTTCTCTGCAGGACAGGGCCCTTCATCCCCCTCTTTTAAGCTTGGGGCTAGGAAAAAAACCTAAACACAGCACCAGATGTCATTCTAGCAACTCAGTTTTTACCCCCAAATAACTTTAGGCACTTCAGACCGTGCATTTTGTTGTTTTCTAAATTATTTTTGACAGGTTTTATATGAGCATTTAAATGACAAACGGTATCACCACACCTTTTTAATGAAATGTTTATCTATGTTTATCTATGTTTGCTTGTTCAAAGACTTTATTTTCCTACAATTTACGAACTTGTAGGAGAAGTTAAAGAAGATTTAGGATGAAAGTATTTTAAGCCAATAAGGGAAATGCAGCTGAGTGGTGTTTAGGAAAGATTTATGATATATCTCATATATTGATCAGCCCTGATAATTTAAGTGCAGACTCCCTGGTGGTTTAGTACTTTAAAAGACACATCAAAATCAAGCACTTAAAATAGCCATTGCTAGAGTTCTTGGGGACAGTCCTCAGGCTGTATAAATCAGCACAGTTCTGCCAATTGCAATGGATCTATACTGATTTACACAGCAGAGAATCTAGTGCTCCAATTTTGCAAAAGCTATTAAAATGCATGCAGTAGATTGACCATGGCTTAATACTGCTAATCCAGCTGCCTTTGGTCTCTCTATTTTCTTTACTTAGACCTCAGATATACCATAGGTAAGCAGCATTAAACTAAGAGTTCTTCAAAGAACTGGACAGTATTGATTGGCATATGCTTTAAGGCCATTCCTGTAAGTACTGTGCTCAGTTAGCAAGTTTCAGTCTGTATGCACACCAGCTCAAACCCAGTGGAGCTCTCCTGACAGTAGAGAAATGGTGAGGCTACACAGCAGCAGCAGACCAGCTTACTGCACAGGTAGGACCAACTTTTCAGGATTCAGAGCCCAGCTTTTATTTCAGCCTGTTTCTCATAAGATACTTTACCAGAGGCAGTGTAGCAAATAGAAACTTCAAGGATTGTTTGGTGGGATTCATTGTGAAAGTAGATGTCAGATCTTGTTCATAACAAAAATTCTTACCTGCATACAACAAAGAGCTGTCGGTTCCAGCCTACATTAAAAGCAGATCCCAATGTTCTTCATCTCCCTTTCTTTCTCCAAGATTTCCCCTTTGTTACCTTTTTATATGAAAAAAACCCTGACAACCATAACAGTTTTACACGGTAGGCTCTCTGGGGCAGGTACTGCTGCTTTCTGTATTATCATATAGCACAATGGGATTGCCTCCTAACACTGCAATGGTTCCTACGGATTTTTATTTTATCTTAATTTAGAGACCTTGGTGGAGAGCCTTCAGAAGTATTTCCTCCATAGAATAACTTGTGATCTTCATATAAAAGCTCCTAAGAGACCAGGAATACCTAAAGAACGTGGACATGTACAAACATACTACAAACTACATCCGGTTTTCTGCAGGGACCTTTCTTGTCCTTGCTAGTATCTGCTGGGCAGAGGGTATGGAAAGAAACACGAGGGATGGGAGAAAGGTCATATTGTCCCATTTTCTTAAGAATGTCCCTTTTCTTAAGAAAGTGTCTTTTCACCATGTGATATAGGTGGCTTCCTGATGAACAATATGTATGTGTAAAAAATACCCACTGTGAGATGTGGGGGGGTGATTCCAGCATCCCACTGCTGACTTATCTCTTAAGTCCTGGAAAATTCTAACTTTCTTCTAGAGAAAAACGACCTATTGCATTAAGAATATTAGAGTTTGCTACTTGTCTCAGTTCTTGATTAGGAAATTAGTGCTGCCCCCTCCCTTCTTCTTCCCAGATTACAGCAATTGTACCTGTGAACAGGTGCTGTAAGAAACTAGCATCCATTAGTGTATTTTCTGGTTTCATGATTAGCTGATACAAAACTGAAATGTAATCAAGTAAGGATTCATTCGTTTGATTAGCCATTGAAATTATTCTGTGCCTAATCAGATGCCTGGCTAGTTTGTCAGCCTACTTTATGGACTCTTTATCTCTAATGGGTAGTCCAAATGCACTCACAACAGTGGATCTGATTTAAGTATATGTGTGGGTGTCCTCTGACTCATCTTTAAGAGTCAAAATAGACAGATGAAAGAACAGCTTTGATGTGAGCTTATTTCATTCGTTACCTACAAGAAAAAAGCAATTTTGAATTGCAAAGACTTGTACAACAGAGCAAGACTAGAGACATTAACAGACAGAATGATCTCACGTCAAGCTTAGCTACAAAAACTGAGATCTGCAACAAAACACATTCAGACTTAAAACCCCTATCCCAAGACACTGCAGATAGGCTTCTCATTCATAGATAACAAGATTTTTGCATCCTCTAATCTTATGTTACTTATCTTTATTAAGTTTTCTGTATAGTATCAAGGAAGGGTTTCCTTAAGACTGAACAATTGTAAAAAATGGGCATTTTTTTCAGGTCTCTATTAGAACTCAATGTCTGACTATAAAAAGAGAGAGATATGACAAGAGGCAGCATATGCAGCTTTTTTTGGAAAAAGGTTCTTTCCCTGTTCTTACTTCTCCAAGTGAGTGGACTATAGGTAGGTTAAAAATGACTCAACAAGCTGGTCTTTGAGAAATATTTTTTTCTCTGGGATTCTTAGAAAAGCAGAGGAAAATGAATTAATATTCTTGCTCTGGGGCTCCTTATCTCCACAGCTTCCCTCCAGGAGAGGAGACTACTACAGAGGGATGCAGAACTTAGCCATCATAGCACATGGACTGCCTGATTTGGGGACCAAAAAGTTTGTTAATTTTTGGTATCCAGAGTTACTCAGGGAGGAGTGTGCCCAGAGGACCTATTCTTCTGCCACTATTGAGCCAGTCCAAGTCAGTCCTACAGCAAAATCCATTTCCTCAGCTTAGAGCTGTGATTTTCTGCCCCCAGCAGCTGTCAACTTTACCTGTGTCCAAAGCCAGACTTGCTCAAATCAATAGTAAATTAAATTTTCCATCTACCTAATTATTCAGGTAATTCTATTACTAATCCATTAAATAAATTTCTTGCTTAACTTGCTCCCTCCTTACATACTTTTGGCTTGTTACACTGCAACATGTGTTTAAAAGAAAACTGTTTCAGATGCAAGGTCACAGAAAACTTCTCGCATTTTTTTATAACACTGAATTTAAATAATTGCCAAGAAAGAGCAGGAAACTGTCTGTATTTTTAACATTGCTGCAAGCATAACAATTCTTTTAAACACTAAATATCTGAAAGCATTTTTACCTCTTTTCCACATAAATTATTTGAGCACAGAGTTAACAATGTTTGATTTGATATATTTTTCAAAATATTATTTTAAAAATATCACTCTTTAAAAGTAACATATCTCCATAAAATACAAGACACAGTGGAGGTGCATTCTAAGCTACAAATACCACCTTAGATTGAAATATTCCTGATAGGTAAAAAACCCCACATTTTTGCTTTTTTGTTTTTCAGTGTTTTCTCATCAGTTGCTGCTATTGAAAGCTAAGAAAAAGGCAAAAAAGCTATTACAGTATCTCAAATAATTTTTGAACTTAAAAGGAATAGAACTATTTGGCCTTTCAAATTCAGAAATAGATAAATATTGTAACTATAGCAAATATGACATTTAGATATTAGAAAACACTTTACTGGATAAATCTGAATGCAATAGTTGATTATTTTCAGCATTTTAAGCCCAAACTCAGATTAAAAATTGAAGATTAAACTTTGTTTACACTATGACTGGCTTGAACACCTCACAAACTCCAGAATCAGAGTCTGCTGGTGTTAAATACCACACACATTCCATTCAGCTGCTAGAGGAAAGAAAGGATATCAGCTACTTCAGCAGCCACGCTGTTTATAGGAGAAGTGGTTTTCCAGCCTCTGGTAATGAACAACTAAATTCTGTACCAGGTGTAGAACTGTGATTATGATTTCAGGGTGGCAGGAAAGAATACAAGAGTACTCTCAAGCAAAGGAAGTAGTCTACAGGAAATTGATAACTAGACATGCCTTTAAAGTGAGATCTATTCAGCTCCACCTGCTTCACTCAAACAGCAATTTGTATTAAGAACATGTCTTCAGATGAGGCAAATCTCTCTTCCCCCACTGCCCAAGAAAATTCAGCTGTCTTGAGTAGTATTTTAGAAAGGATTAATATGGCTCACAGTTTAAATTAAGCAGAATTCAAGGTTAAGACATTTCTCAAAAAGGGATCCATTATTCAGATGGAAAGGATAAAAGACAGGGTTAGTGTATTGACTCTTTTCCTATTTTCAGTACAAGAATCAGTTTAGCTTTTTATTAATGTTCCAAGAAATTCTCTTTGCTCAAGTCTTTCATTCCCATTTCAACCATTGTTTCTGTTCTCCATGGTTAGAACAGACCCATGCAAAGAGCAGGGGACAGGACCTTCTAAAATGGATCTGAGAGAACAGAAACCTGGCAGAAGCAGATCATTATCACTTCCCTCTCTTCTCTTCTTCTCCCAGTTTTGTCAAATCATATGGCCATCTCTGATTGAGAAGAATTTGGATTAGAGTCAAGAATGCTATCTTTTTTTTCCGTTAATCAATTACTAATAAAAGATAAAACAAAGGATCCTAGTTAGAATCCCAGTTAACACTCCATGGGTATGTATTTGAAAGCTGATTTAGCCTTTTCACCTCTGAAAGCTAAATACCAACAATATTGATTTAGTACTTTTGAAATTAACGATCTATTATTGACATCAGTTGTCTCATTCATGACTCAGAAACTGATTAAATTATAGCAGTGACAGATTTACTAGCAACCATCCTCAAATACCATTTAGGGTTCTTTAATTGTGTCTAACACCCAGTGCAGTGAAACACTATTAGAGAAGAAGGGTTTCTGTGCTTTTCTAAAACGAGATGGAGCTCCCTCTGCTACTCTCTGCTGCTTGTAGGTGGCCTCTAATTTATCACTGCCCCAGTGAAGCACAGGATAAAGATTTCAGTGTAACTGTGAACCTAAAAGTATGGAAAGAAGTACATTATCCCAGGATCAGGGTAGAATAAGCTAACAGGTTCACAAAAGTCATGTCCAGCTCAGAGGAACAGCCTCTAAATATCAAATAGAAACCTCAACCTGAGAAGACTATAGGGGACAAAAGACAACTGGCACATCTGAAGAGAAGGGTGAGACACTGATCACATGAAAAGTTATCCATTACCTTCAGTTATTTATTTCAACAGTCTGCTTTCTAATACTCCAAATCACATTACAGGATTTCTCTATCTGGAAGGACAGAATATAGCTGTTCAGTTATTATGTGGAAAACTATAAGCTATACTGAAACATTAAATTAATGAAGAGACACAAAGAGAAAGCCAGCTGTATGGATACTAGAAAAAAACCCATAAAATCACCAAACCAACAAACAGAACAAACCCAACCCAAACCAAAAAACTAAATTATGTCAATGGCATCAAAACCCCTAGAGAATCTACTCAGCTTTGCTTTGCAGTCCAGCAGCTTGGAAATGACAGCTCATGAGATGTCCTGTAACACAAACAAATGTACCCTCTGGGCACAATGTATATTATTGATCCTCAAGTAAAAAGAATGATTGAAAAACACAGATTACAAAAAACTCAAAGAAAACCTCAATTTCAAGCTTTGTTTTAAGTTTTACAACAAATGCAATTGTAGATGTATACTTGGGAAGTGTTTTGTATCTTCTGACACAGCAGCTTCATAACTGCTGCAGTTCAACATGACATTGTAATTCACACAGAATTCTCACAGGCTTCAGCTGATGTGGACACTAATTGGAAAATCCAGTGAACAATGGAAACTATAAAGAAGTTACATTTCAAAATACAAAACAGTGTCCTCAGTAAAAGAAAACAAAAAAAACCCCAAAACAACCAAAAGAAAACCACACAACACTAATTTCTATAGAACAAGAGTAAAATGTAAGCTCCAGAAAAGCTTACTATCCTGCAAGAAAAGTCAGGGGAACTCATACAACATAAGCAGATACCAATGGTTTGAACTCTGAAACAAAGTTAATTGTACTGGATCATCATCAACCCTCCTGGTGGCCTCTCAGTAATAAGAGCCAAACAACAGCAAAAGGTTATGGCAACAAATTCTGAAATTTATATTACTAGATTTGGCCAAAATTATATAATTCTGTATCTAACTAACTTAACTAATTTGAATTGCAACTGCTCACAAGGTTGTGTGAAAATATGCATAATTTGTCTTTTGTTTAAAAAACAGAAACAACCCTCCCCACAAATAAACCCACACCTTTGGATACTTCATTTCTAGTTTAGTACCTGCTCTCAGGAAAGACACTTATAAATGTTGGGTAAGAAAATATAAAAGCACATATTTAGCACAATATTTAGCACAGGCATGTAAACTTCTGGATTACTCAATATTCTATTGTTTAACTCTTCCATCAACTGCATCCTATGTAATTGAGAAGATTTAGATACTAAAAAGCAAAATCTACATTGTTTTAATCAAGTGTTAAAGTTTTCCATTAAATTATTGTCCTAATCAGATACACACTGACCCTTTAAAAGATCTCTGCCTGTAGAAATTCGCACCAAGGATCAGGGACCCATTCTCAGAAACACCTTTACACCTTTTTTAAAATGCAAGTCTTCTTTGATAGTGAGGAACAGCAACTAAATATAGTCTCCTACTCACAATTAATAGCGTTCTCAATCTTCATTGTCTTTCCATTAATGATTTCAGAGGTACTACAACTGGAGCTAGATTTAAATTAAATGTACTTATTATACATGATATAAATTCATTATGATAGCTTAGTTACAGAATTGTTTATTTGAGAACCTTTTAAACAATATTGTTGAAATAGGCTATCAAATTGCAAATGCTAAAGCTATGAATAATCATTGTCAAAACAAATGGTGAATTATCAGTTATTACACATCTTACACCACTAAGATGTTGTGCAGTTTATATTTGGCTCTGGAAACACTGCCAGAATTGATGCTATCCAGAAAATTGATGTTATTTTGGACAACAGAATAATAAACAAGATAACAAAGCAGACATTTTAAGTAATTATATGGATAAACTCCCACTTTTCAAACACAGATATGTCTGAAAGTAGCATTTACATTCATATTTTGGAACCTAATTAGAAATCAGCTGACCTGAAGAGGTATCAAGACTATACTGGTTAATTGGGAGCTGGTATTTTCCAGCACCATCAAAGCCCTGGCCTGCTCTGTTTAGGAGCTTACCATAAGCTTTTCACATTGGCAAAATCTGAAGACCTGCCTACAGGTTCTTATTCTGCATCTCTTGTTCAACTTCACTGCCATTTTACGGAACCTGATGATGTTTTTGCTTTTCAAAGCTTCCTTCCTTTATAGATTCTTAGGTTAGATGCATTTCCTGCCTCAAGAATTCCTGCTTCAAGAATTCCTGCTTTTGTATTTCCTACACTGACAGCACACTGTTAAGGCTCCTGAAATCAGCTGTGTTATTAAATGATTATTTATGTATGAGGTCATGGTAATTACCATTCCTAATGCCTTGCATACCCTAATACCTTCAGGCTGGTAATCTTTAGCATGTCTTCTTCCAGCAAGAGTTAAGAAGCTTACGCTTGAGAATTTCAAACCACTTGGAGAACAAGACACAATCCTGTTGCATTTCCAGCCTCACTTTTAACTGATGTGCCTTTTCAGCTTCAGTTCTCACATGCATTATCATTCTTTCATTTATATCCAATCTTTATACTAAGTTCACAGGGTTCCATCAATTCTCAGACAGTTTTTCCATACTGAGTAATACACGTGTTTAAATTCCAAAAAGACCTTACCAACGGATAAGTTCCACACTCCCAGCCTTATTTGTTTATTCGTCTCAGCAAGATCATCTGAAAAGCACAAGCACCTTCTTCTGAAGCAAGATACATTTTTCTGCAGCTTTTAAGGGCTGTAAGAGTACCCAGGAGGCATACTGAATAGGTTAATGCTCTTTGAATAAATGCACAGATTTCTGCTCCCCTTTTTGAGCAACAAGACAATTGCTACTACTTCACTTATCTTTCCTCATTACATGTACATTTCATTTGTCTACACTAATTTACTGGCATTATGTTAAGTAATTCTATTTCATATACCTTCTTGCATACCATTGTAACTTACATTTCTCATATTTATTACTTGTTTTCTTTCCTTTAATTCCACATCTTTTCTTGGTCTCTTACTTTCCTAGAACAGTTAGCTTTTTATAAATATCTACTGGTTATAGTCTACCTGCTTCAGCTCCAAACCAAACCCAGACCCTTCTGCAGGTTTCCGACTCATCTCTGTAATTTGCCATTCTAAACCAGGGATTTTCAGCATTCAGCAACCCTTCTTAACCCCAAAACCCACACTGAGCTGGTAATTTACAGAAGCATTGCTCCCAGTCCAACACCCAAGAAAAAAGGACAGGAAAGTTGAAGGAAACCTTTTCACTCTGATATTACAGAGTCCTGAAAGCACCTAAGCATTAAGGCAGGTACATAAGGATCAGGAAGCTTTGTATATGCTTCCTGCCAATGTTAAAGACTCAAATATAAACCCTTGGACACACTCTCCCCTCCCTCTCCCCGATACTAGAGAGCACAGGCATTCTATGAATGTCCTAAGCCACTTTTGCCTCCAAATAAAGCATTTTCCCTAAGTACAAGTTTAAAAGGCTTTTAAAATACAAATACATAATTTTGTGAATGAATACAACACTTTGATAACTACATGACTCAGCTCTAACTTCCAATACAAATTGGAAAAATTAGAATTTATGCTAATTTTCAGCATCAGAAAGTGTTTTGTTGGTATATATGGAACAGGCTGCCCAGAGGGGTTGTGGAGTCTGCTTTCTGGAGACATTCAAAACCCACCTGGACACGTTCCTGTGTGATGTGCTCTAGGTGACCCTGCCTGGCAGGGGGGTTGGGCTAGATGATCTTCCGAGGTCCCTTCCAACCCCTAAGATTCTGTGATTCTGTGATATTTTCTTCATTGCCCTGATGACTAGTCATCCTATCAGTAATTCCTATGCTGTTCAGACTCTCACATTCTCCCTCAGCTGAAATATTTGCCTCATCCAATTACCTTTTCAGTCATTGCTAGCTGTTTGGTATAACTTTAAATTTCACTAGAAACCTGACTTTACTCCTATTCAATCTCAGCAATCAGCCACTTGACTGGCCTCCATGCAGAGAAGTTAGACTGACTTTGCTACAAGTTTTGCATGTCCACTCTAACACATCCAGACACCTTCCAAAACAAAACAGCTGGTATTCCAGACCTTCAGATGGCAGGCAGAATTCATCTGTGTCTGCCTGCTCTTGACCGCAGAATCCTCAGGCACACATGCAGTGTGCTAGCCAGTGTGGAAACACTGACTAAGCCTTAGCACCAAAGCATGCCATTTTCTCTCTGATGATTTCTTCCTGCAGAAGTAGAATTCTTCTGATCCATTTTGCCCTGCCCAAAATGGAGTGTGCCCTCTTACAAGGTCCAATGCCTTATTTCCAAGGGAACAAAGAATGTATTAGCTGATTGGTATGAGTTTATCTCCTCAAGGCCCAAAGTGCCAATGAAGACCGCTGTCAGGAAAGCTAAAGATGGCTCTGAGTGCTTTAGACAATTCCTCCCTCCAGATCTGGGTTACTGCCTTCTTGCTGGAGGTGACAGTAGGGTTGTGTTGCAAAATCAGTAATCCAAACAGGCTAGTTCAACAACTCACTCACAAGAGGGCTGGTACCCTCCTTCTTCCTCTGCTTCTCACTGTGCTCTCCAGCCATCCAAACCATGCTGCTTTGGCAAAAACACTGGTAATTTTCTTTATGGTTAACATTAGATCTGTTCCCAAAAGCTGGTGGAAAGAAAAGGATGAAACCAAGAGGCAGTGGCAGAAGCAGGGCTTCCTCTTTGAGACCAGCAAGCTCTAAGAACTGCAGTGTCATTCAACAGATCATGTTTGTGCTCCTGAGTTGCTTAAGTGCCAAATCTAGACACAAGTTAAAACTGTCAGCAAAAAACAACTCAGAAAAAACACCATCACCCTCTGGGCACTTAGGCTGATGTTTCTGCTGCTGGCAAGAAATGCAGCATCCAGCAGATGGGTAGAATGAACATCTGGAGGAAATTGTGGTAACATATTTTGAAATATCCTGAGTAGATGAGTTAGGGCTCATCTCCTCATGCTGTCATGACACTTGAAGTATTCTTCTGCTCTTCATGAAGAGCTGAACTAATTACGCACCTGAATGTGATGAATTACTGAAACAAATAATTTCTATGGGTATGGCACCAAAAGCCAGTGGGACCCATTTCACTGTGTCAGCAATGTATTGTGGTGACTGCACTGTGAATAGCCAGGGCTCTGGTTGTGTGAGCAGAGAGGGCTGGTCTCATGACTGTTGGTCACAGCAGCCTACAGTGCTCTGTTCTGAAAGACTTCTGTCCCCACTGCAGTTTATAGCCACCTTGTCCTAGGATAACCCAGAATTGGTGCCAAGTTGCTTTTAAAACATTGGGCTAAGACTACTTAAGCTGCAACCTGTTGATGAGGTGTCCCTGCCACACTCCCCCTGCACTTGGCAGGAGCTCAACTGTCCAAGTGTTATGCTGTGATTCCACAAAAAACTGAGGGCAGTATAGGGTAATGCTGTCTCTATATCCTCCACTTTTTTAGCCCTCCTTTTCTGGTTTGCATTAGCATCGCTCCTATGTGGCACAAGGGCTTAAAAGTTGAGCAGATGAGTGACTGAAACAAACCTTTCAAGTTTTGTCCCACCAAATCTGTTCTTTTTGACACACATCTGCACAAGTCAGTAAGTCTTTTCTGGAAGCAATTCATGTAACTACTCAGTTTCTGTGTTGTGCAGTTCATACATGAGAAGTTTTACTAGGTTGCTTCAGAACTAGGTTTACTAGGTTGCTATTCATTCAAAAACAAGGAGCCTAGTTTAAATTTGAAAGAAATGAGGCTTGATGATCCCTTCTGAAGTTTTCCACATGTCTCTCCAGTTCTAAAGAGTGGCTCCAAATTGAAAATATTGAAAGATGCAAACATTTCCAGTTCAAAGTCATATTAAAAGTTATTTTTAGATTAAACATTCAGATAACAAACTGTCTTTCAATGTTCAGAATGGCTAAATATTAATTAATTTTAAATCAAAGGCCATTATAGGTGTTTATAATCCCCTATAGGTTTTCATAATCCTTGCCACTAACATGTATCTCTACACAGTATGTAATTTTGTAATTCTGTGACTATACTTCCATATTTATGCAGATGAGCTCTTCAATGTACTGCAGCTGCTTCCTCAAGCACATAAAGTGTTTGCTTGTTGCAGGAAAACATACATAATTACATTAGGTCGGCTGCCAAGAAATAATAGTCCTAGAAGTAAAACCTATTGATCAGACAACTGGTACATCAGTCTGTATGTCACAGCACAGCTGCTGTTGCTAGAAGCTGTGGAATCATGTCTTTGTAAACTTTCCAGCTTTTCACAGATTCATGCCATGCTTCTTCCCCTCCACAGAGCAGGATAGCTTAATGTTGTAAAATCAGCACCCTTCATTTCTGCTGATAATGGCAACTGCTTATAAAAGGCAAATTTTTCAACTTTAAGGTTAACACGTGTCCTTCAAGTGCACATGCACACACCCTTTGCAGTACCAAGTGGATTTTCAATGGAGGCAGTTTCACAGCAGAAAGTTTGAGTGTTCAATTTTGGATTCTGGAAGTCACTATAAAAATGTAATGGTAAGGATGGAGAGATTTTGGACATGAAAAGTTTGGCTATTCCTCTGGGCACAGAGGCTGTTCCATCCTCTCTGGGTCCATCTGCACAGCTGGCCTCCAAAAATTTCAGAGACCAGCTGCCCCGCAGAATATGAAGCCATGTTAACAGTTCTACCTACTTGTTGCTGAAAATTATACAACCTGGAAATAGCTTATGAATCATTTGGAAGTGATTTATTAAACTACGAGTCATGTCTGCTGGAAGCTTTACTGGATTATTTGTATCTTCTCTAACGTCAACAGGTTAAAACAAAGCCCACCCAGACAACAACTCGCACTGACCCCTTTGGCCCACTGCAACCACTAACTAACAAGCAAAACCTTTGCAGCTTTCCAAGCATTGAGATAGCAAGGCTGATTTTTTTTGGCAGGGATAGGCAGAAGCTGCAAGTCCAAGACAAGGGAGAGAAGAAGCTAACAACCCATTAGCAACTACAGCTCTAGGTGATCTGGTCAGCTCTGAGACACACTTCTAGTGATTTCACATCAACAGAGCTTTTTTCTCTCCCACAAAATGTCCAGGCAAGCTTGTAAAGATAACCAGAATCAGACCGGAAAACTGGGTACTGCTACCACCAACCACACCTTTTGTGTATATTTATTTCAGACTGACCCACACCACAGCCTCTAACATAATCTTTTATACACATCAAATGTTTTATCTGCTATGCCTTCTTGTGAGTGCTGAGTTAAGGAAAATAAAAAGTTCACTGCAAGAAAAAACAGTCAGCTGTAAACTGTTTGCCTGCACCTGCAGGCCTGTGAGCTCTCTAACCTCCTCCTTGGTTTCTGCTTTGGAGTGACCATGAAGGCTGAAGTGTAAACCCCTTTGCCCAGTATCCCAAAATAATTGTCAAACTGTAACAAAATACTTTGAAGATTCTACATAATGACATATATGTCTCTCTAGCTAGTTATGGACTACCTATCTACCAGTCTGAGATTCCAACTTTAACAATTACTTTAGAAAAATGCTTGGTATATTTATTACCCTGTCAATTTTCAAGGTAAAAGAAAACCAAAAAATGTGCACTTTTAAAACACTTGATCTTTACTCTGTGCGTATCCATGGCCAAGTTTTAGCAGCTGCAGTTACCTGTTCTTATGTTCAATTTGGCTTATTACAGCTTGAAATCTATTTCGTTTTACCAGATGAAATAAAATAGCTTTGTCAACAACAGAATATATTTTGTAAAAACCCTATCCGCATGTAAGCTTCTTTGTAAATCTCTGAATTTCTTCTCAAATGGTAGCTTGCCAATGAAGAACAGTAAGGAGCAATGTTTCATCACAGAAAAGTATGCTTTTTCTTTCAATTTGTTATTACCACATCTAAAGATCTGTCCTCCCTGCCCTTCTCCAAAACAGAAGATTCCTTCTCTTTTCCTCACAGCCTTGGACTTCCCCTTTAATTTTAACCCACAGAACTCTTACCCTGAGATACAGTGAAATAAGGCACATTTGCACCAGCTGAGTATGTTGCTTTATCAGCACTCACAGCCCCTGCCAGCTTGAAAATGAAGGACTGAACTCAAATCTGTGATTCATTTTAGTACAGATGAGCCACCAGCTCTGTTCCCAAATTATATTAGAATTTTCTCTTTGCCCTCTGTTGACAAAGCTCTGCCACCCAATCATGAGAACGGGCTACTGGTGTCTGGCTAGAATGTATTCAGCAGCCTGCTACCCATGGAACAAAAGTAGCCAGCTCAGATCTGCCGAGTAGTCTCTGCTGCCTGACAACTGAGGGATAGCTTTAGCAATTGACAAGTCAAAGCCTGCAAATCTCTGCAGAGATACCCACAAGCACACTGAGATGAAACGCATCAAGCTGAGACTTGTCATTGGAGACATTATCTGGTGAAAAAGGCTGCTCTGACCTGCAGCTAGCCCTGTCTCACACCAGGCAGGTGTGGAGCTGTGGCAACGGGTGTGCTGCCAGCAGTGCCTGGCAAAGCCTCTTTGTCACCTCGTCAAAACACTCTTATCTTTAATTAAATTCAATTGTCTGCTCCTGGAGCTAGAAACACAGCCTCCCAGGAATTGCCATGTCTGCTGAAAAACAAAGTCACAAGAAAGTGTAGTTTGGACTACTAGGAAAAAAAGGTAACTTTACAGGTAATACTTTATTCTTTAAAAAATAAGCCAATACACAAATTTAAAACAAACACGTTGGTGAAATAGTTTGATGGGGTGCAGAGGACCAACTGAATGGATGCTAAGGATTTCACAATCGCAGAGAGGCATCCCACAGAGCACTGTAAATGAACTCCCACTCAATCATCGTAGAGGAGACAACAAAACACTCGTTCACAACGCTGCATAACATCTGCAGGTAAAACCAGTCACTGTGAGGACTCTGAACCCAGAGCAGATGAATTACAGAAGTTCTTGCAAAAGAGTGGGAGTGTTACTGGTTGAAGCCACCCAGTGCAGGTGAGGCTAAAGGTAATGACAGTAACCCAGCTAAGAGTGACAATACCAACCTGTCCATGAGAAATTGGTCATTATCAGTGGTTAGTGCCTATTTCAGAGTAGACAGACTAAGGATAATTCATAATTAATATTCTCAAACTAATTATGACAAATCATTACTACAGTAATTGCTGCCATCTTAGTAAAGCTATAGATTTGGCCCTTAAATAACAATACATTCCTTTGTTAGTGTCTGGACTGGATGTGTTCCAACAGATTAAGTAAAAGACTGTATCACTACTCTAAATGTTCTACCTGTTTTCTTTAGAGTAATCAAAACAAACAAACAAACAAAACCAGTTAGTGTGTGTGAGAACTTATTTCTCATGTGTGCAATTGGAAACAATGAGCTTCCAGCTGCTTCTCGAATCAAGGCTAAACTACCGGCAAGTACAGAATCTGTATCTGAAACAAAAGTTCAAACAGGGCAAAATAATTAGAGCAAAGGGAATAATCAGCTTTACTCCAAAGAGCCTCTTGTTTTCTCTTTAGGCATATTCCAGTTCCTAATGTGGGAATTTCATTGACCTCAGTTGAGCCTTGTTAATTTTTTTCACTTTTACTATGTGAGTCAGACTTGAGATACCATGCTCATAAATCTATTGCCAATAAAAGTTAAGCACATGAAAAATTATTTCCTCACGTATTCTGTCCCCAAATCAGCCCCAAAACGTATTATCAATTTGCGCTGTTACTGCACTTGAAAGGTTTTTGTTTTTTACTTCAGACACCTTTTGCTACCAATAGAATAATCCCTTCAAAAAACAGAGATACTTATTTAACTAGAAGAGAGAAGATCACTAATAGAAAAAGAAGCTTTAATCCTACACATAACTATGAAAGAGGAAGTAAGGGCCCAAATATATAAATTTTACTTTGGAGGACTTAGCAAAAATGATAGATTTAAGAAGTTTATTTTCTTGGAGATGATTTTTTGGTACAGCAATATCTGACATCACTGTGAGGCCAGCAAAATTTCCTTAGTATGCAATGAATTGCCTGATCTCATGATCAGGCAACCTCATGATCCAAAACCCCTATAACAGCACACTTTAGCAAGACTGGATACTTCTCTTCTAAACAGCTTTTAAGAGAAGCCAGGATTTTCATTTCAACTTTAAGTCTTTCTAGAATACATAAATCACACTCCTTTCTGTCTGTATCTATTTTTTTCAGCTGGAAATGTTTTTACTATTGTGAAATCTACAACTTAAAAGACAGCAAACCATCACCTGGAAGATACTGATACCAACGTATAACTGCTGATTTGGACTCTGGCACTGACCATAGCATCAGGACATAATCTTGACCTTCTTGAACAGGACACAACAAATTAGGTCCAACCGGATTTTGTCCACATTATTTTAAAACACACAGCTTAAACCACACAAACACACAGTAACAAATGCATGCTTGCATATTTCATCCCTTTGGTGAGAGGAAACTCAAATGATCTTTTCCTCTGGAGCTATGTTCACAGTAGTCCTATTAAAAAGCAGAGAGACCAAACACTTTTATCACTTTATATTACACATTCAACCATTCTATTAGAGGGAGACTGATTGGATGTACTCTGCCAATTCAATCCAATTCTCAGGCAATATTCGCCTTCTTGCTATTAAGCATCTCAGCCTCCCAATCTATAATAACTGGAATTGGAATCCTCTGTCTTTTAGCACAGCATTTCCCACTGATTTAATCATTCTATTCATATTTCTTGCTGACCTGATTTTTCTCTCCTTTCACTTTTAAATCCCCTATTGACTTGAATTAATCTTGCAGAGGGCTTGTATGATTGGTAACTCACTGAGTTCTGAAAGCAAGCTCTGCTGGCTCATGAAAGTCCTTCTCACACATCTATTTTCAAAAAGAGGTTAAATGCCTAGTGACAGAGGTAGCCAAAAGTCACTGGAAAAAAATGCAGCCCACTATATACACAAGAAGAGAATGAAAGTGATGGCTAAACAAACCTGTACCTGAGAAGCTGTTTCAATTCAAGTTAAAACTCATTTGGAGGAAATGGCACAATTTTGCACAGCAAAAGTAGTGACAGAATAGTACTAAAATAAAGGACCAGCCAGTTTCATATGTACATTTCTTAGGTCCTGCAATAACCTCTCTTCTTTTTATGCCATAGGGAAAATACAAATTATGCACTGCACCATCAAAATCTTTTACTAGCTACACTCCTCATGCAGGACTCATAATAAAAACATGAAGCCATTTAACAGGATTTGATCCTAGTTTTGTACTTTTCTCCCTGTCTTAAAATTGAGGAATATTTACACAACCACCGTCTCTACCAACAAGGAGTCTTCAGTATGATATAGACTTATGCTGTGCACCTAGTACAACCTCACTGAATAAAAACATATTTCAGTTATGAGATTGTGAAAAGGGCATTCAGGCTGCTGCATTTTCTAGTGAAATACACATTTATTTTCTTAGCTTAATTGCCTCTTCTAAGCTGCACTAAAGTGAGAAGAGAAAGATGCTGTGATTTCATGACATAAACTGAACATTGGTTATATAATAATTAAACACACTAGGAATATAAATTCAATAACATTTTGTTATAAGCAGATACAAGCTCATATATAGCAGGAAAGAACAATTTAATAGCAATGAAAAGTGCGGAAAAAAACAGTCACTAGTGAGTACACTCAAAAAGTTCTTTACATTTTTCCCTAGTGTAGCAGTTGTACGGTGGAGTAAAATGTTTATTAGAAGTACAGCGGTTGTACTTTCAATTTCTACTACTATTTTTTAGATAAAAACACTCTCTCAAACTGGGATCAAGAAACAGCATGACACTACAGTACTGAACAACACAGTACAGCTGTAATAGAAATTCCTACTGATGTTTGCATTTAATGTAGTTTTTTTGGTTTGGGGTAGTGGTTAACAAAGTATGGTCTATGGATATCTGTTAGTTAAGTCATGTCAAGTGATCTACAAGAGCTACTGAACATACATAGTATTTTTAGTAAAGGTTTTGATAGAAGTGAATGTATTCCTGAGAAATTCAGAGGCCTAACATTGATCCATAATTACACATGCAACAATTAACCTGGAATTATAACGGAATATTAACAGAAGACAGCATTCTCCACGTAAAGAATGAAGGTTCAGGTTTCAGCTGCAAATGGAAAAGACTAAAAATGGCCACAAGCTAAACTTTCAGTCAGAGGAAGATACTCTTATCCAATTACAAGAAAACGTCTTGTCCCTTCCTGTGATTAAACCATTTGGCTGCACTATTAATACCACCAGAACAGCCTTTTCCATCTAAAGAGGCAAAAGGCAGCACATACAAACAGAGCAGTCGTTTGGCAAGCGAAATAGTGCAAATGTAAAGGCACAGAAGGCGGCACTTTGTAGCAGAAACATTATTAAAAGGTTTTCAGCCCATGTTTTTTGCTAAATCTCCCTCTCCTTTGTACCATGTTCATGTTTATTTTAATAAATTGCTAAGAGCTTTGGGAGTTTCTGGTATGAAAAATACTTTGTAACTAACTACTATCCTAACACAGAAACAAATGAAAAATCATTTTTCCTTGGATGCTTAGACATACAGGAAAACGTAAAGGAGAAAACAACTTCAGCTGGAGTGGCTACTGCATTTAACAAATGTGCAAGTAAAAATATGTATGAAGATAAATTTCAGTTTTCAATAATATATAGATTTTTTGGGGGGCCTGTGTTGACAATCATCCTCATTACAATACCAGACCTGTTGATAGCAGTCTTATGAAAGTAGGTATTACAGAAACTAAGTACATTACATCTCATTTTCCTTCTTTATGCTAGCACTTTGACCTTTGAACATTAGTGTAGGTTCTCAAAGTGATTATATAACTGTAAGTTTATGCTCCATAGCCACTGGAAATATTTGCAAATTTAAAAGAAATAATTTTCACCTTATTTGCAGTAGCAAAACAATTATCTTACTACTATTCTCATCATGAAACTGCAAAGCTTGTGTGGGCAAATTACCCCTCTTGCTGCCAGATAAAAAACTGAACATGAAGCTGCTGAAATAATCTTGCAGTATGGGCATTTAAAAGTGAAGTAAAAATGTTATTCACAGGTTCAGAGGCAGAGCAATAATGAACACTTATTGTTTTTAAAGGTATTTGGTGATTTAACTCATGAAATTTCTTTTGGGAAGCTGTCTCATTTTAAATGGCCTTGAGAGTTCCATGCTATTAGCTGCAAATCTGAGCAGCTAAGGAAATGCTATTCTCCAGCAACATGTGCACCAAATTTGTATCACATTTTCCTTTAAGAAGTTTATGTCAGTCAATATGGGTTCTGTACATCACCCACTGTTTCCCATACTGTACAAAATTAAAATGAAAAACCTCATAAAGAGAACAAGATATGCATGCATTGTTTTCAAGGACTTGATAAAGAACCATTAGCTGCATGTGGTAACTGTAACTACTTAAATCTGGGGTTACGGCACTCGGGGTAACAAGAAGAAGAGGACAACAGAAATAAGAGGAAGAAAAATGCATGCTGAAGAAACAACAAAGCATAAGAGTTATGAGACACCAATATAATAGTTTCCAACTCACTGGAAAACTATCTCTCAGAAGTATGCATGGGTATTGCTGGAGAAGGCTGGGAATTTAATCTCTTGATAACTGCTAATATTGGCCAGGCAGCTTGTTACCATTCTTCCTTCTAGAGAGATTCCTTCCACAAATATCATAACCTTTATGTGCTGGTCCATCCTCAATTTAATAATAATTCTCCACATGTGAGAGCTGTTCACCTGGAGCTTGAGGAAGCCAACCCATTTCCATGAGTCTGAGCAAGCAACAGATCCTCTTGCAAATGCTCCCCACCAGGAGAATCTCTGTGTGGTCACTGCTTCCTGAAGTTTTGTAGTTTTATAGCAATGCAAATACTGCTGATTGTCCAACATGACAGTTCCAGTTCTGGTATAGCCATATTTGACTCACCTGGCTGCCATGTTACAGCTTGACCTTGAGAGAGAGAATAAAAGTAAGGTCAGGACTGTTAGTCACACTCTTGACCCCAGGAAAAGTCTGGCTGAATAAGCCTGGCATTAGGACCTAGTCTTCTGAGAAGTGTATTTTCTGGTCAAGCAGCTTTGCCACACTACATGCCTATGATTAGTTTAAATTTAGCCTGATGTAGTCTAAACAGAAGTGACAGCTAGAAAATCTGGAGCTGGAAACCGAACCTAAAAGTGATGGGATGAACCACGTTTTGAGCAGTGATCTTTCCACTGTATTAAAGTGACTAATTTAATATTTGCATTGAATTACAGCAATTACAGTTAGCTGAAGGGCAGGATTCCTTGTTTCTGAAGATACAAGTTTTGTCTAGATAAAAAGAATATCCTTCATTGTCCCATGCATTCATTACCTGGATTGTCAAGAGCTCTTGGACAAATCAAAAAAGTACAACTCCTCCGATTTCTGTTTTTATTCTAACTGTCTAATGTATTTGATCCACACTCCATGTCACGTTTAGTCAAAAAAGATTAAAAAGAATTAGAGATAGTGAGATAAGACCTCAGATCTTACAATTCTTCTTAACCAGTTTGGCCTGTATGGAAAAGGCCTGTACTAAACCTGAGTCATCAAGATCTCAGGTCTCTTGTATTTTTAACCACAATCACAATTTAGTGCAGACTACAGACATGACACCAGGAAAAAATCAAATAGTACTACAGAAATACATACTCAAGGATGCAGTGTCTGTATTAACCAGTTTGGCCTGTATGGAAAAGGCCTGTACTAAACCTGAGTCATCAAGATCTCAGGTCTCTTGTATTTTTAACCACAATCACAATTTAGTGCAGACTACAGACATGACACCAGGAAAAAATCAAATAGTACTACAGAAATACATACTCAAGGATGCAGTGTCTGTATTTTATTTGCAATTTCAAAACCTTAAAATCACTTAGGAGCAGTTTGGTACAACATTTTAAGTTCATACAAGAGTTCTGATCACTGCGGTGCTGCTACTTGAAAGGAATATCTGCTGTTGTAATAATCATCTCTGGAGGACATACCTTTCTGAAGTGTGCAGATCACATTATAAGAATTTTGCAACTTTGTGTTTCGAAGTGAAAACGGAGCTACTGGAACATTGAAAAAAAAGTCAGAAAAGAACCTTGGCTAATTTTCAGTTTTAGAGCCACATAAGCATTCAGATATAATTCACTTTCATATGTTATATTGGAAAGAAGATTTGAAGTTTCTAAGGCCTATTTATCTTCCTCCTAATCTAGCAGGCTTGTTCCCTTTGCAATGAAACCTTTACTGTTATCTGTTGCTGTCTATTATCACATCATCCAACTTCTCTCCAGTGTTTCTGACCTTCACCTGCACTTGCTGCTTCTCTCATTCCAAGCTCTGCCAGGGGATACCAGCTCTGAACTGAAACATACAGCTTTTTTTTTTTGCAAACTCTTTTATAAAAATCCACATCTACTGTGATACATGCAAGCTATGAGATGACTAACAATGGGTCTACCAAAAGGAAGCTGGGAAAGATTTGATAGTAAAAACAGCAATAGCTTGCTGCTTTTTTTTTTTTTTTTTTTTTCTACTCTTCATTGATTAGTTTCTTATGGCATGTCTGCACTGTGCAGTACTTCAGGACACAGAGGCACCTGAGCTGCTACTGAATGAGCCAGCTCTGTGTGACAGAGCTAATTAACTTAAGCACAGTGCCATGCCAGCAGCGTGCTACTGCTTTAAATAAGGAAGTTAGTGTGTCTTCACAGTACTGTGCTCTGCCCTATTGCTGTACCCATTGGTAGCCTGATGATTTCTTGATCTATCGTGGTGTAGACTTTCACCAATAATTGTGCAAAGGCAACTCCATTAAAGTTTGCAAAACTTTTCCAATGACTTATTTGTAGGTAGGGATTTTCTTAAGGTATTAGATGTGTGCAAACACTTTTCATAGCAAAAAAACATTGATTTTGAACTTATGTCTGTTAGATACATATACACATGTAGAAAATAAATGGTTTGTTTGTGTGTGAAATAAAATTAAATTGCATGCTGAAAGAAGTAATGGGGATCAGTCACCAAGAAGTGTGCGACTTCAGGTGCGTGCACAGAAACTGGTTATTTGGAAGGCATGGAAAGTGATTTTTTAACAATTATTGAAACAACCCCTATAAGGCAGAAATTATTTTCTTTTTATGTCACTTCAATATTACAGAAATTTTACTATCTAGAAATCTTATTTCCAACTATGTTAAAAAATAGGAAAATGTATTTCTATACATTGCAAGATTATACATTTCTCTAGACACTAATAACAGAAGTCCACATTCTGGTTTTGTACAGATAGAACAGACAGAGCCAAAGGATGCCATCCAAGGAGCAGAGGCCTCAGCCAGTAAGCCTTGCTGACCACAATCTCTAAATGAGATGATGATCTTCAAAAAAGCCATGTTAGAAACTGGAAAAATAGAGGACATAAACTTATAAGATGAAGGCAGCCATTACAAGTTTCCAAAAGGTGAAAATAAGTGAATGAAAGTTTTAAGGCTCATCTTAGACACTGCTTAAGCAGACAGTAACTGACTGATCAGAAGCACCTATCATCCAGAGAGGAAAAAAACAGACTAAACTAAAACAGCATGACTGACCAGCAAGGTCTATATAAAATGCTATCAAAACATATGCTTTCATCAAAACATAGAAATCTCCATCATGGTCAAGTCAGGCATACAAAACAAACCACAGGAAATGGAAGCTCAAAATCTAAGAATCTGAACTCAAAAAGTCAAGATATATAACTACAGATTTTGAAAGGAAATCTTTCCTTCTTTCAAAGAAAGAAACCAAAACATGCTGAATTAACAGGAGTAGCTAAGAAAGATATAGTCATTACAGATAATAAGGGATTTGAGATATGCTCATATATCAAATAGAGCTGTGGTTGGGACACTTCATCACACAAGTGCATTCTCCTTCTCACAGCAAAACCTCTGACTTTGCACATAGCCTGGTATCTTTGTTTGAACCAAGAGTGACTCTAGGCACTGAAAGCCAGGCCATGGAAGTCAGTCTGATGCAGGCAATAGCTGCACCATTATCTGGATGTAATAGTCATCAGCGGGAGAGATTTCTGTTTCTGCCACTTACCCCAGGGTAGCGCAGCTGGGAGGTCTGTTCCAGCCATTCAGGCAGAGGATTCCCATCAGCAGCACAGAAAACCTTCCAAGCTGAGCTACTCCATTCGCTCACTGAGCTCTGAAATGCCACTTCCCTCAAAGTGCGGCAGAACGGAGACTTCACTGTGCACTTCCAGGCACGAAGTCACTCTGTGGGAAGCTGTTAGAGCATGCAACCAGGCACAGCACTGACCAACTGCTTTAGGAATAATGGTCAAGATGCAACCAACTTTCAGTACTGTCCTGGGGGTCATTATCAATCTCAGGCTTCTCTGTACCACAATCTATTTCTGAAAACTTCCCAAAATAATGGATTTATTTGTAATGCAGTGAAGTGAAAAGTAAAAAATAAATAAATTATTAACTGCATGTCTCAAATTTTTTCTGGCCAGCCAGTTCCATAAACTAAATTTTTATGACATACTCATCCTTGATATTTTGGCTTCTGGTTTTCCCATGTGGGTTGCTTACCAATGTCCAGCAAGCTCCAAAATTACTGAGGCATAATTTCTGCACTTGTCTGATCAGCCTGTCACAAGTTCTCACTCACGCAGATCTGTACACCCATCTTCCATCCCAGACTGAGGGTCATATCTACTGGTTGAACAGCAAGAAAGCAGTAACAGTCATTACAGAAATGTTTTTGCTCTGCTGTAATGACAGTGACATCAGTATTCTATTAACCTTTAAATTACAGGTATTTTTCTAGGAGGGAACTATAATATAAAGCAATTAAGAAAAAAGCTCCATGATTTCAGTGCACACAAAATGAGCAGGAAAGAGCAGAGGGAGCATATCTGGAGCTACAAATGCCTCCTAACAGTGGTGACGGATACCCCTGCCTCTTACAGGCCAGATACTCAGCTTGTATTTATCGGAATAGCTTCACTGAGTTTGGTAGCCTGGTAGCTATAAAGCACAATTTTTATTTTTGGTCATTGACCTCTTGAGAAAAAACATCTGGACCTCAAAGTGCTAAATGTGGTGTGAAAGGTAACTAGCAGCTGGAAACAGGGAGAAGCTACAGTCTTGATTATGCTCCTGGGAAAAAAAAAAAAAGCACTGCTCTGGATTCATCTAATAAAAACATACAGTCAAACACTGGTGAACATGAAAGATAAATTGTTCTCTTCTTTTTGTGATAGTCTAATTTGATGTGTTAGAAAGCTGATCTTTTTCTTTTTATTCTACTGATGGGATTCCTTAATTTTCCTGCAGCTGCCCCTCAGAATGGAAATATCTTTTTCTGAGAAGTTAACAAAGGAAGAGGTTGGCAGAAAAGCGATACTTTATGGAACAAGTCAAATGAAGTAGCTGATATTTTTGTTCATTCTGAAAACAATGTTTAATGATTTCGGAATGCTTGGTAAGAGGAAAAGTTTTTGTCTCTCTAGTCTTGCCAAGTGCTTAATTACTTTAAAGGACGTCTATGGAAATAGTTCCCAAGAGAGTATGTTTTCCAGGAAAAATAGGGAACCAGTTATGCTGGTACATATTTTTTACTGTTTTTTTCTGGCCCAGATACCTGTTCCCCAAATATACCTAAGCAGCCTGATAAACAATAGCAAGCACTTCTACAGTGATCTAATAAAAATTTCTTTCCAGTAGTATATGCAGAGGCTTGGCATAGTAAGAACACAGAAGAACCAGTGAAGGAATAAACCAACCTTATTACCTCACGCACAACTGGGAAGAACCCAATACAGGTGATTTTTCAAGGGAAAAAAATTGTTCTTCCAATGAAAATGAAAGAGGCTATGTCTATTTCACAGACACAGTTCTTAATTCTGTCTATAAATCTGCTGTGTGTGCTTCGTAAATGTGTTTAGGACTGCCACTTTAGGTTAAGTCTTTTTTTTTTTTTTGCCTTGATTTCTGCTAACATATTTATATGTGTGTACTATGAATGTCACTCAATTTATTCCTGCAGAATGGGACTGAGTAAAAAAGCTCCTACTCAAATATTTTTTGTTAAATTAAAAGACAACCTTAATTTCTTTTCTTTGGAGTATTTTCAAATAACTGTTCTAGTTTAATTAAATAATTAAAAAACTGGACCAGGTGAATGCTATGAAAATAGAGTCTTGACTGAGACTCAAATCCTTGATCTGAATCAGACAAAGAAGGAACTTAAATAAGCTTTCTTGCCTCACTGTGTGACAGTCACCACACCACGGATGATACTTGGATTGAGTCTCTCTCAGTGTGTTTGTAATTTCAGGTGGGAGTTCAGGGAAATCTTCATTGGCCAAGAACAACTGAAACTGCCCTTCTCAAAGGAGAAGTTTCAGCATTTCCTCAGAACAGTTTTGTCAAGTGGATAAAATATCATGACCAGTGACCTTGAACCAACCAAGAGACTTCAGGAATATGATATTAATTTTCAAAACTTTATACCCTTAGAAGCCTTAATCTCACTTCATTTCCTTGAGGGTGAGTACAGTCAGCATGGATTTACCACAGGTCAGATGAAGATTACAGAAAGCCAGAGGCATAGTGGAGCATGTAACAGCAGTATAACCCTGGTGGCATCAGGAATGTAGTGCTTTCCAAGCCTTGGCAGATGTGACTGACTCCAGGACAGGAGCTCTTAAATCCACACATGCATTTATTGACAAAGCATCTATGAAGAACTCAGTTCTAATGAAGCAAGTAACATTATAAACATTATACAAAATTTAACTGAGCTACTCCAACACTTGGTTAGGATTTATATAGTTGTTTTGGTAGTATGTACTGGATTAGAGTTGGATGGCGTGTTTCTGATATTCAAAGAGAGAAAAAAAAAACCCTGAACTAGAAAGCTTTATAAATTCCAAGATAAAATGATATACGATTCATTTGAAGGCATCTCTCTACAGCTCAGAAGCTGTCCTCTACTGTGACAGATTGAAAAACTCCAGTACAATTTGTCTTTTCAAGCTGTCCCTGAAAGAAGATTCTGGGGGAAGCTTTTCAAGTGCAGAAACATGTGCTGCCTTCTTAGCTTTTCGTTTATATCCAAGCTACTGAACTGAGAACATTTTATATCCTGTCAATTTTAATGTTTGTCAGTCTACTCTTGTAATTGTGTCACTTGTGAGATTTTGTTAAAACAGAGACTGGGGTTTGCAAAACTGTGAGGTGTGAAAGTAGCACAGTAACTCACAGAGAGCTTTGTTTTCATAAACATTTAAAAACAGAAGACTTGCAAACTCTCTAGTTGTCCTAGACAGCTTTGCAAACTCAGGCTTTGCCTTGTCTCTAATGTGGAATCTGTTCCTTATTCCAGAGCAGTGAATTCTGCCCACTACTCACTACCATGGCACATTTTTTTTTATTTTTGTGGCACATGTTCCTTGATTCCCTTGGCCAAATACTTATTGTCAAAATACTGAACAGAACCAAAGTCACCTGTGATTTCAAACCAAATTTTGTTTAGGTATGTTTAAAACTTAGCAGGCAATGGAAGAAGTAAAGACATTTTGGAACAGAAGAAGGATTTTGTGTCTATATTATAGGTTTACTGTTGAGTTTTGGCTTCTCATTAGGAAACATTTTAGAAGTCGCTTTAAAATAAAAAATAGAGAAAATGATGAAATAATGTAACTTGATTTTAGGTAAAAAGTGAAACATTTTTATGGTGGATCAGGTTGATAGCACATCTGAAATTTACCTAGCTGTTTTGGGAGACAGATTTCTTGGAAGGTATTTCTGTGCTAGTTGTTAAAAAAACAGGGAACAGTATATCCCCTTATGAGGAATTATTTTTTTTATACCCAGCCCACTGGTTTTGCAATGCTGAAGTTCTCTTCTCATGGTCATATATCAGTTGCTTATCAGTGTTGCTAGAAAAAGATTGCAGCTCTGCCAGTCAGCCAGAATCCAAGCTGTTACTGGTGTTACAGAGAGTGGCAAATATAGCAGTCAGCTTCTTCTGGATAAGAAGTGTGCAGATGGAGAACGTTGGAGACAATCTTGTCACACAACATATGTTCTTTCTTGCTAGTCTCTATATGTGCTTGCATGTGCTTCCACTTTCACTTCCTTTAGGGAACTAACACCATGATTCATTCTTTGTCCACACAACACTCAGTGATATTTTTAAGTTAAGCTTTTTACTGTCCTGCCTTTTGTCTGTTTTCTCTACACTGAAAACACAACATCTTTCTCAGCTAGTGTCTGCCTCTTCTGCTTCCCGGTTCCTTTACCTGCAACTCCTGTATTTGTTCTATACTAACGGCTGTTAATGTTTTGATCTTTCACTCTACAGTCTCATTCTCTCTCAGATCAGAGTTCTCATCAGGCAGTTAGTACTCATTCTAGTATCTCAGGAGTTATTCCTAGTCACAGTGTCAATTGTTTTTTTCCTTGCTTCCCAATGGAAAAGTACAGAAGAAAAAAAGGAAAAACACAACCCAATTGGACTGAAGGAAGGCAGTTCTGAGCTCACAAGGGTAGATGTTAGGGATACTGTACAGTGAGTTTAGAAAGGATCACATGCCCAGAAAACTAGTAGCTGGAAAGTATTCAGAGGGTGTGGATCCTTCTGTTCCACACCAGGAGGTAAGAACTTACTTATTTCCATTAAAGGCAGGAGTAGATTCTTTACAATAGCACTGCTTCCCTGACTATGTACACATTTCTAAAAACAGTGTTGGCAAACCTTTATTTAAAACACATTAAAAAGAATTACAGTATTCGTTCTGACACCAACTCAGATTTCTCTTGATACTGAACTTCCTCCTATATCAATTGTTTGCCTTCACTGCCTAAAAATGTGCTTTATCTGCACCTGTGTACATGTATAATACACTTGGGAAAAAGTCTTGTCATTAGCTTTAGGTTTTCTTCAGGCTTTCTGCTTTCTCAGACACATCTATGGAAGTTACTTCTGTAGATAAAGATTTGTTTCATCTTTATTTCTATGCAGATATTCTGACAAAGCATCATACCAATACAAAATTTCCCTTGCTCTTCTAGGCTTTGAGTTAGCCTGTAACTTCAGCGTAGTAATGTATGTGAAAGCCCTTTCCCTTGCATAATATATTTGAAATTAAAAATGATTTATTTGTTAGCAACACGTGATTTTGGTGAACTGTTACTGGGTTTGGCATGATAATTATCTGATTAAATTCTGTGGCCTGCATTCTGCAGGTTAATCATATTTATTTCTTCTCTTTATTTGAATAGACAAGTTCTTTTCTCAGGACTGGAAATAGAACTTCAAAAAGCATCTATTTTTATGGTCGTCTTTATATTAGCTATATAATATTATATGTCCCCATAAACTGTTTTCAGCATAGGTGACAAACATGTTCTCTTTTAAATTGTCACTTAGAGGTTTTCCTCCTCTGTGTTTTGAGCTTTTTGTTTTGCTTTTTCCCCCCTGTTGATGCAAACTAACCACCTGCATAAAGGTGGGCAAAAGAGGTTTCAGAGAAGCCGCACTGTCAATAGTATGCAGAAAAAAATCTCAGCAATGTTTGATGAAGCTTTGTCAACAGAGACTGATCAAAGTATTAAAACTAAATCATTCTCTATGCAGATGTTATGGAGTTCATACATAGACTCCTCCATAGAGTATAGATGAAAAATTAGAACAGATTTCTAGAACAACAGAATACCAAAGCTATAAATCAAAAGTATTTCAAAGGCACTTTGAGTAACTGAACAAGAGTTATGTGTTGTGTCAACTGATCTTTGCCAGGTATTGTTTCTTGTCTCTCAAAATGAACTGACCATATTCAGCAGTGACCTTAAAATTACCATGAGGGAGATATGGCTCAGAGAATCTTGGATAGTCTTAAGCGATTCTACGTTTAGGATATCATGACTTCCTTTGAATCTCTTCATTTTGAGGAGATGCTGCAGTGGTCTTCTGGCATCTTAAAAACTTGTAGGCCCAAACAGAGGTTTTCGATTGCAAATCTGGTCTTTGTGTTCTTTGAAGATATTTTTCAGAGTTTCAGCCATGATTGCCAATGACTTTGAGATAACACACTTAATGCTCAAGTTCTTGTTGGCACTTAAAGGCAATTTAAGGTAGCTATTGATGAGAGCATATTTACCTATCTTATATGCTTTAAAAAACATCTTAAAATACTAAGATTCAAAGGGCATATAACATTCCAGTTCTAATATATGCAACAACTGAAGTGCAAGGTATCTGACTGCTCTGGTCTTTACCATCAGGACCCACTAGGGAAATATTATTTATATTTTCTGAATTTAAATACAATAACTTGCAAATGTTCCACAGTCAATTCCTGCTTTTTGGATACAACCACTACTGAACCAGCTTTTATACCACTATGGATAATTCTGTTGAAATCAACAGAGATACTCAAGCATAAAACAAGCACATGAAAAGATCAGATTCTAAACTCCAAATATTTAATGTAAAGTAGTCAAAGTATAAAACCAGAAAGAGTCAGAAGAAATTAAGCAACTCAACTCTGAGTTGCAAGAAAATGAGATTTTTAATATATGTATGGGAAAACTATGCAAAATTCATTTCTATTAATAGATATAGAATATCTATTATATCATGCAAATACTCTGTATCATGATGTATAATTACTGCAAATCTCACATCTTTCCAAATCAATGGTGTCAATAGACTGTTAAAAAAAAAAAAAAAAGAAGCTACTTTCACCTCTTGAGAAAAGTGGAATTTTGACCTTATTTGAGCATGATGTGCATGCGAGTTTACTGTGTAATTTTCTTCACCAATTAGCATTTGCGTTATGTAAATTTGGTAAAGCAGTTGAAAGCTAAAATCTCAAGTGAAGTTTGCATCCAATTAAAGTATTGGAAGATGATTCTAACATTGTTTTATCGTTACATATTTCTTCTGCCAGAGAAAATCTGACTCAGAAGACCATTATCTACCTTAATCTACCTTTTCCTCACCAGCAGTTTCAAGCTATCTCACAGAGTACTTCCAACACAGGATACACTCTAGTCACACTATACTATTCATCTTAGCTTTTGCTCTAGGAATAGGATACTTTAATGCTGATCTCTATGCCAGAGCAAAAAGAAGCTATTCAGCTTATGAATCATAATATGTCTTTTGAGACACACAAAACTTGCCAACAAGGAGAAATGAACCAGAAGAAAACGTCAACAGTGCAAGTTGTTAATGAGACCTCTCATGTTAATGAGAACTACAGTACTTAAAGCACGTATCTATATGTAAAAAGGTGCTCAATATAAATACATGCCAAAATAAATAAAAACAGATAAGAAACCCCTGTATTATCTTAAAATGAAAAAGTTTGCTACATCAAAATTTCAAATATTAGGCATAGCTCTATTAGAAATCATCACAAGGCTGTTCTGTGTTCTCAACTTGGTGTTTAGGATTTGTATTGGTATCCTTCTCATAATCCTGAAAGGCATTTGATTTTTATTCTGGTATTCAGGATATGCTATATTTCCTTACTTCTATTCATAATGGAGACAGAACCACTTCTTACACGATCTCCATTATTTCTTGGAGATGAAATTCAGTGAGCCCACATCTTTTCACCAGCTCAGGAACCATTCTGCTCAGATTTTACAATAGAAAATCACTATTATTGCATAGGTTGTGTTATTTTGGCTATTATTATGTACATATACTATTATACACACACGTAAATACTGCTTATTATCTAGCGTACATGACCCAACACACTTTTAAATTAACTTTATTTGGAGGAAAGCTGTACCCTTACGTTTTAACTACTTAAACATCATAAAAAGCAGATCAATTATAGGTAATAGTTGCGAATAAAGTTCTGTAAATTATTATGGGGGACAGTGAAACTGAAAAATTATTAAAAGAAGTCAGTAGATCATTTGCATTTCTCAGAAAAAAACACAGCAAAAAAAAGTTATTTCTGCTCAAACAAAAACGTTATTTGACATACAGTAAAAACATGTTTCATTTAGTGGTTAATTAACATCCTGAATGAAGAGGTCAATTTACATATAAAATGTGAAAACATGAGCCTTCAATGTAATATTTCTTCCCAAATTCATTTTTTTCCAAGTGTATTATTTTCTGTGAAAATTTGAAAAATAGGGAAAAAGGAGGATAAGGAAAATACAAGATTTTTTTGGGTGAAATACACAGAACTGAACAGAATAGGCAATTGCATGTGTACCTCAAAAATTGTATCAGTTGTGCAAAAATCAGTAAATATTCAGTTATCTGTCCTGTATATTTGGCAGGTATAAATTGGCATTTACTGAAAGGCCAGTGCTGGTTTATTATAGTCATTATTAGCAGTTATATATCTAGTGCTCCATGCTAAAAATGTTAGGTTTGCAAAGTATGGCAGATGAGCTCGGTTCTATAAATGCTAAGTTAGAAGGAATATTGGGCTTTTACTATGTCTAGAGGCAACTGAGCCAACTTCTGTCACAAAACTCAAGAGAATCTGGGAAATACTGATGTTGAAATTTATTCTTGTAAGTAGCATAATTTAGGATTTTGTTTATCAGCTAGAAAGCAAAAGTCCATTTCAACAGGCAACACCACAGAAATCTCAAAAACAAAAAGGGCAATAAAGTTCAAAACAATTGTCTTCCTTAAGTTCTGAATTGAGGTGGGTTTTTTCCCCTCTAAATGTGCCTTAGCAACATGATCTTCACCCAGTGAAGAATCTGTGACTCTTCTGTGAATCTATCTGTAGTCTTGCTGAACCAACTGAATTATGTTCAGATGCCTGTTTTATCTGAATTTATACATGAGTCTGTTTGGGGCTCACAGAAAATTCAGAACTTCCTCCTAGTTCTTTCCTCTACGCAAATGACTTTTAAAGGCATTTGAAAAGTTACTTGGTATTGAAATGAGGAAAAGACTATGCATTTGGCTTCATTATCAAATTTATAAGCCACAAAGTAAAATTTACTCTTTTGTGTTTCTTTGTGGCATAAAGGCATTTCCATGCTCTCTGAAACAAAAAGTCTGTGGAGGGGTATGTCCCTTTCTGTTTCATTGCTTTTTGGAGAGCAGAAGGGAATAAAGGAGGAAAGAGCATTACATTTAAAAATACAGAGTTTCATTTTACTTTTCCTTGGGAGAGGAATGCTGATTTGCAATAAAATTCGAAGAGGCTTTCTCATTCTTTCACAAGATCTGAAAAGAATCTACTAAATTCACAAAAAAAACACCCCAAACCATCTTTCTCACTAGAAACTATTATTAAAATACTAAAACATAACATGCATTTAGTTTCCAAGCCACAGCTTGGAATTGTATTTCAAAAAGAAATACATTTTCTAAAGAAAATACAATGGCTGTTGTGGTTCTTAATTGTATACCCAGCCAGCAGCACTGGTTCCTCTATTTAGACTGCCTATCATATCTCATTAAGAAAAAAATGTCATTGTACACACATGCACGGTGGCGAAAGGGTTGTTTAATTTGGAAGACCTGTAAACATGTTGTGATTGCATCAGAGAACATGAACTTGGGAGCAGTAGCAGCTGTCAGGTACTTGTCTTACTGAGCATATCAAGCAATTTAAATGGCTTGCTGTCTTATTTGAGATCCTCAATGAGACTGCAACGGTGGTGAAGGGAGAGTAAAGTAATAAGAACCTGGGACACAACACTAAGTTACACATATATATTTTGGAGTTCTAGCAAGTATGAATGAAATCAACAACTTATACATGAAGGAAGGAAAAATAAGGGAAAAAGTAGATGATTTGTAGAATGGATGACTGAAAGGAATCACAGAATTTCATTAACAAGGAGAAGTGCTAAAGAACACTGTGAAGGAACTCACCAAAGATGGTCTGCAACTTGTAGCAAGCCATTCTGCAGAAAAAAAACTTGTGCTGTAGTGGTCCAACCAGTCTGCAATGAGTTTTCTGCCACTATGCATTAAATAAATATCTCTAGGAAGACTTAATACGTGCTTTGAAGTCTTTACTCTCTATTTTAAGATGTAACAGTGAATAGAACAACCACAGAAAGAGAAACTGAGGGAAAGGAACATGACAATACAGAGCAAATTCTATTTAATAATTCTTTTTTAATGCTACTAACATAGAAGCTTCCCTTGAACTAAAACGTGTTGCAAAGCTTACTAAAACTGTGTGGTAAACATTTTCCTGTCGCTTGAAAGTTAGAAAACTCAAATGTTTCCACCTTTCACATTTTGCATGAAAATTTTTTAAGTGTTTATTTATTTGTTTTTAACAAAAGAAGAAAGGAAAGCTTACACAGAACAGCTGCTGAGTTCAGGCAAAGATTGGAATTCCCAAGTTCAAGTCTCTGCTAAAACGAATGTTTGTTTATACAAAGTCTAAACAGGGAGAAACAGGGAAGGTTCTAACTGCATATCAGCCAGCAGCTTGGTGGTTAAGGTTTTATCTGTGATGTGTAAGACAGGAGATCAAAACTCTCACTGAATCAGGAAAAACAGAAACTTGCATCTGACTCATCCAACACTGGTAGTCTCTTCGCCATAGCCACTGTAACACTGTTCATTCATACAATCTCCTCCCGCAGAAGAAATTGCATCTTTGTAAAAATCTTTCTGCCAAAACTAGCATATATTTTACAGTGAAGAGTGTTGGTTTCAAAACACTGACATTTTCAAGTGAAGACCCATTTTGCAGAAACATTACTGAATAATTTCAGAGCTGAATGGCTAACTTGTAAGAAACGAGTTTTTTGTTGTAGCTAAACAGGTTTTATTCTTTTCCTTTTCAAGAAGGAAATGAAGAAGGAAAACATAAAATGAAGTTAAGGTGGAAAAGCCAGTCTAAATTGGGTAATGCCTTAAACCCCTCACATTTCAAATTGCAAAAAGCAATTCAAATTCCGAAGCCACTATATTATAGAAAGACTAAAAACTTCCCTGCTAAAATTTTATACACCTTTAAAACTGTCCATAAAATTGTGACTCATATCAGCTAGATCAGGCTTTGCCTTTACTTAAAGAAAAATCATCCATACATCTTGGCAGCACATTTGCAGTGTTGTCTGCTTGGTCTTTTAAAAATAAGTTGGGTAAAATAAAATAAGATATTAAGCATTTATCATGATTCCTCCAGCAAGCATTCTCATTTAGAAAACAGACAGGGGAGGAAAACAGCATGTGACATTAATACTGTCTTGGGTTGTTTGCCATTGATTTTTCTAGAAAAAGTTAATAAAAATTAATTAACTTGATTTAAAAACAGAGATAATTAATATTCTTGCCTTGAATTTATTTAGAAAAGCTTATTTTTGTGATGTTATCCTGTTGCGAATCTTGAAAACATTGCAGAAATGTGCTTATGCATATGTGTATGTGTGTATAATGCTTCCTTTCACCAAAAAATCTCAAAAAGTTTTATAATAAATATGTAATTAGGATATATAGTTTCACTATTGAAATGTAGCTACCTATTGGGTAGAGAATGACTTTCACTTGCAATTTCATCTTGCAAATCACTTAAATGCATGTTAACATATGCAACTACTTTCCTTACATCTGTGGCACTACTCATATGTGTAGTACTGAAAATAATCAATTTTACATGCTCTGAGAGTTATCATCATGTACAGCAGCTGAATGCAGACATTTCACCTCATATGACAACACAAGGGTGAGAAAATCTGGTCAATAACCTAGAATAAATTCTCTATTTCAAATAAAAACACAGGAAATGTTTAATATAGAGCACACAAAAATTTGTGTTTCAAAGGGTTTATCTAAGGTGAAAGTCCCAACAGCCTGAAACTTGATCTCCCTGGGAAGAGGAAAGACTGTGTTGCCTGCCCAGACTAGAGAACTTAAAATCTCCAAATACTAATCCTTTCATAATATGCTTGCTTATTCTTTCTAGGAGGATTCTTAAGTAAAATTATTCTATAAAGAACCTGTAAGAATTGCTAGGTAAGGTGTTTGAAAAAGTTAGTGTTCAAGAAGGGACCCAAATTGACTGTAGTAGAGAAATATCATCAGTTGGAATATTCTATTCTGTCCTATTCCTATTCCATATTCCTATTGTAATATGAGGACTTCACAGTGAAGGATGGCACCACCATGGTTCAGTGCAAACATTGGTCTGTCTCAGTGGGAACTGGGAGGAAAGAAGGTCTACAACAGTGTTTTTCTTCTTTTGGTTTTAAACTCTTTTTAGACAGCAAAGTAAGATAACACCTTTTCCTGAAAAGCTTTGAAAGCTATAAATACCCCCAAAGTTTCTGCTGGAAATAGAGTATATTGTAAGTGCATATTCCTGTGGGGCCTCCTTTCTGGTTTGCGAAAGTACCATTTAGGGCATTCACTCAGGATGCAGGAAATTTTGGTTCTTCTGGTTTCTGCCAGCATCTTTATTCTGTAAGTATGCTTAATCATTTCACCCTGTCCTGTTTTTTCTACCACTTTCTGTCCTAATTAGATTACAAACTGTGTTTGTCTAACATGTTTTGTAAAATGTCTGGGATAACAGGCCACTTATCTCAATTGACCCACTAAGTGCTGCCATAATGCAAATTATACTGATGCATGCTGACATGACAGTATTTCACCTTAATGTGACACAAGAGGCTGAGACTATATATACAGTGCACTTTAATTTAGACTTGAGAGGAGAGATAAGCTCAGAGTGCAAAAATGGGAATCTAAGGGCGAATAGCAGGGTAGTGGATGAAAAGTACAGGAAAATTAATTAAATTTCTGTTAAAACAAACGGGAGTCTCCAGAAATGGAAAGTGCTCACTGCTATGCTTGGCAGCCATTTACACGCCCTTCTGTGGCATTTGCCCCCACACACAAGAATATTATCTATCTGAGGGCGAGCAAAAGAGCTTTTCGGCCCAAGGGAAGCATGAGCTGGAATCTCACCTGGTGTCTGCTGACAAATACACGTGTTTTTCACAGCTTCTGCTAACGATCCATCTTTGCAGACTTTCTCTAGAATGGGATTTAAGGGAGATGGTCGTTAGTTACTATAGAGTAAGATTAACTTGGCTCACTGCTTTTCCTATGTCATAAGTCATTCTACTTAAATCCCAAGATTCCCATTACACTCTTCAGTCAGAACTAGGAATGCACCCTTGATTTCCAGTAGAGCAGATTGAATTATGTCTTGCGAAAGAGTGGACATTTTTCACTTCCCATTTGCAATAGTGTCTCCAAGAACTGAACTACTCAGCTCAATTCCAAGAATCCTAGAGTCTTGTGTTCTACTTGTGTCTCATACAACCCTCAAAGCCCTACCATGTTTTCTTCTAAGTAATGGGCCATATAAAAGGCAACAGCTTGTTCCTCCTCCAAGAATCCTGTTCAGCTAAATGGAGCAAGTCCTGCCCGTGCCCTTCAAGCTATTTCCTACATGGATTGGTGTGAAGACTCTAAACAAACAAAAAACGCTGAGCCATCTGGAAATACAGTGTGATGTTGGACAAGTTCCCAAACAGTTCTGAGTGAAGCAGCAACACCAAAAGCAGTATGGCCCTCAGTGTTGTGCCTCTCTGCAGGATGACTTGTCCAGGGCACTGTGCCTCACTAATGCAGCTGTATTGATCTTGAGACCCTGCTAGCTTGGGTATCCTGACACAGCACAACGCTCTGCATACCCTGCTCTTTGCACTCCTTGTTTTCTCAAGGGTGGCAACCAAGCTGTCACTGACTCTTAGTTGTCTCCATAGATGATATTTTCCTTAAAGTTACAAAACCTGGCACTTATAAAACCAAAACAAAACCAATTGCTGAAGTTTTATTTCCAATCCCCCACAAAGAAGTTTGCAAAATGGAATTCACAGCTGTAACGCAGTTTTATCTTTAGAAGCAACCAGAGAGATACGTCAGTGATTGAGAGAACTCTGTTCCACCTGGGCTGAGAGGTCTGACTGACCCCTCTCGCAGCGGCGGGGCGGGGAAGGGCGGCGGGAGGGCCCAGGAGCCCCCAAGCCAGGGAGCTGCTCGGCCAGGGACTGGTGTGTCAGGCGAGGTGCTGCGAGCCCAGCACCAGCGCGGCCCGCGGGGCAGCAGCTCTGTGGGGCTGCTCCTTGCCGGCCCCCAACACCGGCGGGCAGAAGGCAAAGCTCACCGGCAACGCTTTCTGATTACCTTCTGAAACAAAAAAAACCCCACAACATTAAAATGATTAATAAGTTATCTCACTGTCCTGCAAAACATAAAATTCCCCATTTCTTCATTAAAAATGCAGCAAAAATATTCTCCTAGCTACCAGAATATAACATTGGTGAAACAAACCAATGTGAACCTCAGAGTAATACTGTGGGGAAAAAATGCCACTTCATCAACTGTGTAACTAATGTTACTATCTCCCAGACTTATAAAACCTGAAGTCAGCTATTTAGGGACACTCGCAGGATCAGTGGGAATTTCGAATCTCAGAGTTTTCAAGAAGGAACTTTTTTTCTAGGGAGACAAATAATAGGACACAGAGCACAGCACTCAGGTTCAGTTTTGCAGTCTTTCTGTATAACATCTGTCTCCCTCAGGAAAAGGAAGCCCAGTTTTAGGCAGCAAGACCAAATATTCAATATATGGATAATTTTTCTTTTATGCTGCAAGGCATTAATTTTAATGATAAAAATAGGCATGATGAAGAAATATTTGCCACTGTCTCAGAGCCAATATCTCAATGAGATATTTCAGAATCAATAGAGAGACCAAAGATTTATTTGTGTGAGCATTCGGATGTGTTTAGGTGAAAAAAAGATTGTACCTCAATTTCACTACAAGCTTCACAGATGTCTGTTCTTAAAATTGAACAATACGTATGGTTCAGAATTTGTGTTGGCACAATTTAAAACTGAAAACATGAAAGAGCTTACTCTTTAGGGGAAAAAAAAAAATAATGTAAAGCTTTGAGAGACAAGGTGTATTAAATTTAAAACCAGAAGTAGTACCATAATTAAAAAGTTACATGCAGAATACAGATTAAAGGAAGAAATACTGGAGAAACAGACTAAAATTCTGTTTTTGCTGAGGTATGAATAGAAGGTTCCACAGTACAAGATTAACTCTTCCAAGGGAGCGCTCCGGCTGCGGGAGCCGTGCCCGCAAAACAGCTCCAGCACCTTCTCTGTGCGCTCCTGTCCCCTCGGCTGCCCTCTGGCAGCTTGTCCTGGGAAGCCCTCTTCCTCCCAGGAGAGGGGAGAGAATAAACCGTGGGGGGTTCTGGCTGGCTCCTGTGGGCTGTGGCAAACTTTCAGGGACGCTGTAGCAGCAGGTGAACGATGTTGTGAAGCTCTTCGTGCTTGATTCATCTTGCTGTGTGCACCATGTTCTACGTGGTCAGGAAGTGGTGTTGACCAACACTGGTTTTCACCTCATGATGTCATCTGCTGAAATCCAGGGGAGTCTGGTGAAGTTTGCGTCGTGTCGTGGCTGTTGGAGAGCAGAAGTAGTGGGGAGGGAGTCTGAAGAACGGAAAAGAGCAAAACAAAGGAAGTAACCTGAGCGCTATTGATAAATCAACTATTTTTTAGCTGCAGTGTGCTAAACCAAACAGTTTCTTTTAAAATGTAGCCTTGCTGTGTGAAAACGTGCTTAGTTTTCTTTCTAAAATGGTGTGAAGAGTCATAAAAATAGTATTTGAACAAAAAGGATTGTTGCTAACCTCCTGCCAGGAAGAACAATCTGTGAGAGTCAAGCTGGGTCATTCCTTATTCTTATCAGCTCTGCAGAGTGCATTATTTTGATAGATATCCCGTATGGTTAGAGGAATTTGTACCACAGTGGTGCTGAAGCTGAGCCATTTGTGTGTCTGCCAAGGCGTTTTGTTTAACTGCTAAAAACAAAAGAAAAAGTTTTCTTCCTTTTTCTGCTTTTATTAAAATCCTGATGATTCCTGGAAGTAAAATCCCTTCTTATAGGCACACTTCTGAAAGTGTTTTATCTGGCTCCTCTATCTGATCCCCCTGATGTGTGACGAGGACAAACATAAATATTTGTGGAGGATTTCCCCTCCTTTCTCTAAGAAGATATTTGCTCAGAAAAGCACAAATAATTCTAAAGCAATATGCTTCCTGTATATCAAGCTGCAAACATGGTAGGCTTTGGTACATCACCAGAAACTACTTCTAACTCTCTTCTGGAAACCTGAGACTTTAGAAATCCAGAAATATCCTTGGTGTTACATTGCCTTGAAACACATTTCTGCCAAACTTTGAACTTCAGTGATTTGCAGCCTGCTTTTAAACTGGTGGTGAAAATAAAGAATAACATTGTGAAATTGCATAGGCCTTGTGAGCTACACAAGTTTTTAATAGCAACAAGTATGTTATAGACAAATATAAAATTGAAAAGCCACCAAGGTTTTTCTGGCCTAATCACTGATTTCAGCTGTCATTCCACACTGCTTACAGCTCTTGGATCTTCAGTTGAAATCACATAATATAAAATTACTTTTCTCTCTTTTTTTTTCCTTTTCTCTATATGTTGTGTTTATCTGATAAATTCTGTGCTTTTGAAAGCACCTGAACATGAGACACAATGAAACTAGTTCTCATTAGAACATAAGCTGAAGTGGAAAAGAAATAGCTGAGGACATCGATATGTTGTGTGGTTAAGACTTGCTCATAGATCTTATTGGCTTCTCTTTTTATGGGCTGTGCCTTGGTTCTCTACCCACGTTTGTTGTTTTCCCACTCTTTCATGTAGTCTTTGCATCTTTACCTTGTCTGTTCACATCTCTTTGCATCTTATCCCCTTGTATATGGTGTCCTGTTTCCAGGTGCTGGGGTATGCTCAGGAGTAGGCTTCTGCATGTCTTACATTAAAAAGCTATTCCATCCTGTCTTGTTTTCTTTTCCTGTTCATGACAAGGAGATATTTATGGTATTTTTTTGACAGTTTTTTTTGTGACAGGCTCAGATGCTCCTTGTAGCTGTGTCTGTATCTCTATAAAGCAGTATACAACATGCTGCCCTTTTGGCTTCCTCTGTATTTCGCAAAACATAGTTGAGAGTAAGGAAATCTACATGAGATTGTTGCACTGGTTAAAAGCAGTGACCTGGTATGTATTGGTAATCATAACCCTGTGATTTGCAGAATGCCGTGGCCTGGACCAAAACATGAAGACTTTGAAAAGTATCAATGTCATTCCCTTCCCACTTTTTTCTTAGATCTTTTTTCACTATACATGTTAAAGCACTTTGTCTTAACAGTCATGGTGGGTCCTTAGCCATCTCCATCAAATCAGTTAATATGCCCCACAGTCAGCTAATGACAGGCAGCAAAATAATGTCCTGATGCTGTATTAATTTGTGCAAATTACAGTAGCAGAAGTCTACCATAGTTGGAGGGACACAAAGCCCTCAGCTCATTCTGCACAGGTCATGAGACTGAAGAGGAGTAGCAGCTGGGTAGCCAAACAGATTGTGTTTTGTCATGAGTATGTCTTAGACCTCCATTTTTAGGACAGAATTGAAGGCCCTTGTCTCATTGTTTGTCTAATGTGTGCTCCATCAAGCCAGAGATATCCTCTCCAAGAGCGTGTCACACCTCGGCTCTTCTCTTTCCTCTCTCTGCAGAATGTGTGTGTACTCGCAAGAGACTTCCTTGTTTTGATTTCCTGAGGAAGTTCCCAGTTCACGTCCTTGTGGCACTTGGTTTCTATTTCTTGTCCCGCCCATAGCAGAAGAACTCCCATTGGAAGTGTCCCTTCAAATGGCAGTAGGAAATGCCTCCTTCGGTTTGAGCTCAGTCCTTAGGAGGCAATTGTTACAACTGTGTGAGGGTTGCAGGTTTTTCACAGTGGCAATTTGGAGGATGTAGTAGTTGTTACTGAGAAGATGGTCACTTGTGCTAGTTCAGTAGATTTCTGAAGTAGTGTGTTTATGTTACAGAATGTGTATTGTTCTGCATAAATGTCTCCATTTTTGGGTAATGTTTCGCCTGTTCATTTTCTGTGGTGGGGCTGAGTTTTGGCTGGAGTATATGTGTGGTATTGGACCGAGCTTAAACAGAGAACCCCGCCAACTCTTGATTTAGTTTACCTGAGTTAATAGCTTTCCAATATGATTTTTGGTAACCTGGTTTATACTTTGTCAACTAGAAAGGTTTTTTGATGTTCTTTACAAGGAGTTACTTTGCAAGCACGTGGATCCCTGTCAGTGTTTTTGTGATCAGTATTTGCATATAGCATTCAGGAAATGTAGCGGAAAGTGAGCTGCCCTTTCAGCTGGTTCAGACACTCGTTGGCATGGAATAATCTAGAGATCTCACATGTACAAATTCCCTGAATTAGATTACTTATCCTTGATACTGCCTTGTATCTCCTATAAGCTATTTAGCATTTGATTTTTGTGAAAATTGTTATAATTGCCACTTTTCATTGGTTGCTTCTCTTTTTCTTTCTGTGGAAATAATAAAAAACAGGTGACGTAAACCAAACATAGTATGTTATTTCCAGAATTTGACCATTGCATTAGTGAAAAAAGCAGGTTTCTTTTCCCTGATGCTTGTTTAGAGGTTAAAGATGCACTAAATTACTTCAAAGTGGTCTTCACATGAAGTTGAATGCTGGGTGAATGGGGAGAAGAATTTGTGCTGAGCTCTCACCTCTATAAAAGAGGCTGCTCTACATACTTGTAACTTTTTTTGAAGTGTTGGCAGTGGCTAGTGTGCTCTTTCTTGATTTCACTGCTAAGTATGTTATGAAACTGGGGGGTTTTGTGAGCACTTTCAAGGTGGCAACAAGTGTGTCAGAAAGTTTAATAAAAAAAAGTTGAACCCCCCCCCAGCTTTAGATCTCTGCTTACTTAGCTGATGAGAAAAGTTTGAAGCCCTAGTTGGATTGTATTCTTGCTGTAGGATCGTTTTAGAATAGACAGCTGCCTAGCCTGTAATTAGTGGTACTTTATCAACTGAGTAGTGAAAAGTCTGGCCCAGTTCCATCCACCTTTGTTTGTGTGACATTTGCTCTTTGCACTATATTGTGACCTGACTTCTTAAATAGTTCAAAGGTGAATTGTCGTTTGATATGTAATTTAACTGGCTTCTTTATAGAAAGAAAAAGCAACTGTGTGCCAGGAGAATGCAACAGAGAGCTCTTGGCGAAGGCAGTCCTGCTGCTCCTGGAGTAAACGGCTCCAGCAGTTGGGAAACTTCCAAAGTTGATGGGGTGAGAACCTCTTATTGTTGTACCTGCCTCTGTTGTGCAGGTACCCTGTCGAGAGGATCACTGGGAAACCTGGGAGCCAAGCTTTCTCTCAGCCTTCTTCCTGCTTGTTGCTTTAATGTTTATCCCCTCCCAAGAGCTCACTTACCAGTTGGTCAAGTCACTTGCAAAATCAGTTCATAAACAGGGTTACGAATGGACATGAAGGAACTAAGGCAGAGTGTTGACTCGCACTTCATTTCTTTCAGATGGCTTGTTATATATTAAATGTTTGGAAAATTAATTAGACTTGCGTGTTTCTGTTGGGTTTGGGGTTTAGTTGCATCAACTGTTGCTTCCTGAACAACTGAAATATCCTGTAGGTGCAGAACTCATTCTGGCCTGAGGAGCTGCTGGTATAACTTTCTCCTTCGGTGTCATACTTTCTAGTTCTCTGTTCCATGTTGCTTTTTTCTTTGGAAAATTACTTTTCCCAAAAGTTTTAATTTTCCTGGCTTTCTTTATTCAGGTTTAGCTTCTAATTGATGGATCTGTTTTCTCCATCAGTGTGGCCTGTAGCCTGTGAAGGACAGCCATTTTTAATGGCTTTAAGTAAAAAAATCACTAGTTTGAATTGGAGTAAAATATGTGTCATTTCTTGCTTTGAATACTTAATATAATAATCTAATGATTCAGATTAGTTAGCCAATAATCTCTTAAAATTCTTTAGAGGCAGAACTTGCTTACTGTCCGTAGCATTTAACACAATAGGGCTTTGAATTACTTGGTCTGTAGACATTACCTCAGCAACAAAACCGCACTCTTTGGTGGCAATTTTTCTTAAATTTCAAAACAGATGGATTCCTTGTTAGATGAGTTTTATTTCAAACTCACTTGTTTGTAATCGAAACTCTTGAAGATAAAATCGGAACTGTTTTGTAATGAATTTAGGCAAGTGCTTAATATAGCTTGCTTCAGCTTCTGTAATGGAGCAATATATAATAATTAATATTAAACTTTAACTCTTCTTATGAGCATCATATGTACAAGTGGTCACATTAATGTTTGCATATCAAAGTTAGTAACTGTTCTTGTAGTTGAGGACAAAATATATTCATTTCAACTAATGTGTTGTGTCTGTGATGTTTGTGAAGTTAATTGCAGCTATTATTTGCATACATCTGGATTTGTACTTACTTTTAGGTGTTGTTTTCAAGCGTTTGGAAGGTTCTGCTTACAATGTGTATGAACTTGTAAAGATTTGAGTCATACTATTTCAGTTCTGGAAATGTTATACTAGAAACCAAATGGTCTGAAAACTCTTGCTTCTTTGGGCAATTGTAGGTTAATATAATGCATTGCTATACTGACTGTCCAAGCTGATGGGATGTTACTCTTAAGACTGTTACTGCATTTGGTATATGGTGGTTCCAAAGGAATAGTGTGCAAGAGATCTTGTTTTTTGGGTTTTTTTTGTGTCTCTGTGCAGAATATGTCAATGTAGATTCTGCTTGTTACTTAGGCACATACAGCAAACAAACTTTGTAAATTAAAGATGGCAGTAAAAGAATTGTGCTTCAGTGGGCAATATAGTTTGAAGAATGGAAACATCTTATAGTAAGTTTGCATACTTACATTTTTACAAGTTTTCCAAAATGCAGTGGGCAGGTGGTTGATCTGAGGAAAAAAAGCACAACAGTGAATACGTCTGAGAGACTTTAATTCATGTTGTTACATCCCATGAGAGTCTTCTGATTAGGGGAGTTCCTGTCTTGCTTATGGCAAAAAGCACCTTATTATCCATAATGTTCTTCCAAAGTGTGGTTCTTCTCTTAAAAAAAGGAGAGCTCCTGCTCAAAACTTGTGTGTCGTAAACTTTGTCTCCAGAGTTAGATGCCAATAGTGATTATCAAGGAAAATCAGCCCTCATTCTCTAGTTAGTAGTTTTGAATATTGTTTTACAGGCCAGGCATATTTTTTAAATAATTTAAATAGTAGTTGTTTTTGAAAACGTACTGTCCCCTCCAGCCCCTCTGACACTCTGCTCACTGAGTGGTAAGAGAAGTACGTGGCGGTATCAGCATTAAACCTATTTTGTCTGAGTTACGACCAAGTACGAGTGTCTAAGCCTTCACAGAGATTTTCAGAGTCACTTGTAAAGATGGGCTTATCACTTGGTGTTAGCTGACTTCTTGATTTCCTGGTATGAAATTGCATTTTTTTCTTTCTGTTTGTTTTTCCTTCATTTTATTTTTGTGAAAGCCATGTTCTGTGGCTGCACTGCAGGTGTTGCCCTGCGCCCTGTTTCACCAGGCGGCCTCCTCGAGGGGGTTCACAGGCAAAAAGCAGCAGGCCTGGTGTCCACTTTTGCTCTGCTGTGTTTGACAGCAGTGAAGATGAAACTGAATCCGTGTGCTTGCCGTAGCCAGTGGATGAGTTTGCAATCAGCAAAGCAAGGAGAGGTGTTTGGCTTGTTTGAGTGTAGGTGTCAGTGGGTGCTGGCCTGGGTGGCCTGCAGCCCCCACGGCACCCTGCCATCTCCAATGGACCTACCACAGGATCCAACTGAGCCCATCAACCAAGATAAGCTGATGATGCCTCTGGGAAAACATAATTAAGAAAGGGCAAGATGCCATATGGTGGAGAGAGGAGCAAGGAAAAAGGTGTGAGAAACAGCCCCACAAGCACCCTCTGTGCAGCCACAGCTGTGGTGACAAGGCAGCCCAAGGCAGTGGTGGCTTGCAGTGTAAAGGTTTGTGGAACATATTGCCAGCAAAAGCTTCTTGAAGGCAGCCAAAGCAGCTTATGAAAAGAGAGCTTGGTCTGATAGAACTTCTATCAACCCTGTTGCTTTTGTCAAACTGAAAACTCTTAAGTGTACCTGATTAGCCAGGCCGCCCCGGTAGCCTTACACCACCCTGTTTGTGTTTGCCTTGCTGTTGTTTTTAAACTTCAGTAAAACAATCAGACTGTACAGGAAATACCTGACGGTGGAAGGAAATTGTGCTCAGGAGGGGGGAAAAGTGAACTAACATCCCATTCAACAAGGTGTGAGTAAGATGTTCCACACACACCTTGGTAACTCTAGGGCTTTTAGTAAGACAGCATTTTTCCTGTAGTCTTGAATATTTAACCCTCAGAGTTCACCTGGGTTTTGTCAAGTGAGCAGATGACATGTTAACCTTTTGGAGAAAGACCTCTAGCATGGGATCCTAATGTGGAGTAAGCTGCACCATCCCCCTGTTGTCTTTTACTCTCGCTCTGGGTGAGCAATCTGAGGTTGGACATCAGAGCAGTGAGTTCTGCAGTCTCAACTGCTGGAGAAGCAGCAAGGCTTGGTGTCGTGGAGCCAGAAGCATGGTTATTGCTGAGTAGTCTTTACTTGTGAACCATCAAACAGTTCTGTGGAAATTGAAAGCTACAGAAATCTTCTAATCCTAAAACTAATTTTAAAGAAATAACCTTTGTGAGGAAAAAATGTGAACATTGCTTTTGGTCTAAGGAGTCACTCTAATACATAAATTAAAAAGTTATGGCTGCTAAGTTTGCTAAACTTTTCTGTCTTGGGAGATAAAACATACTTTGAAAATTATATTCTCGAGCAAGTAAGACTGTGCTCTAAGTGGGAAAAGTTACAGGAAGCTGCAAAGATTTGAATCACTTTTTTTTGTTGTTGTTGAAAAATGGATCTTAAGCAGGTTATTTTGAAATTGCCCTTCAATCCAAAAGTATAAGCAAAACAACTAAAATCTGTATTTTTTTTTAAACAGTAGAATAGGAGAGGTTGTGTACTTGTTTTTGAGCTTCAGAAACCAACCTCTATTGACCTAAGTTGGAACCTGGACTTGATGAGCTTTATAAGTTCCTTCCAACTCGAGGTATTCTATGAACTTTCAGGATTTTCTTCTGTGGGTGTGAATCTCTTTAGCTGCAGTCCCAGACTGAGATGTCAAATTTTGCTTGCCTTGATGGCTTTCATTCAGCTGCGCTTCAGGCATTGCTGCTTGATATTGTCTAAAGTAAGTGAATGTGCAGCTCTGCCTCTGGAACTACCTGTCTTTCTTAGGATGTTGTCTAATCAGCTTTTGTGGATGACATTTAATACCCAGTGCATTGAATTAAGTTTCAAGACTCTGTGGGTGAGCTACCTTTGAATGAAGCTTGATTCCCTGGCAGAACTGAGTTCAGGGGGTTGGAAATAGTGTAGTTTTTGCTCGATTTTTTAGCTTCTAAGTATTAGTTGCTTTTTGCACAAAATATAATAATGCTCATTGTGACTGGTCTGGTAAGAGGTATAGAACTGGTTTGAGCCTCTCAACATGTCCATGAAGATGCCATAAATTTGTTCACTGTTTGCCATGATAGCTGACAAAATAATGATCAAAAACTCCTCTAGATGATGTCTATGAGGATGAGCTTTTGGTAGTGGAATGCAGTTGTGCCATTTCAGTGTGGGCTTTCCAGGTGATAACTATCTGCAGAGGTTAATGAGAGCATTATGCTCTGTACAGCAGCTCTCTGCAGCAAATGAAGCACCCGTCTCTAGAGAGTACAGTCCAGTGCTTTTCACAAATCTTACAAATCTGAAACCAAAAGAAGAACAAAACGCTCCAAAATAACTGTGAATCTGCTGGAGAAAAATATTGTTACAATTGAAGTCAACTTTCCTTTGGGTAATGTAGGTATTTTTATTATATGTGCAGAAACGAAAGATTATAATTTTCAATTTGGTGATCTCTTGATTGTGTGTAACTGAAGTATTTAGGGAAAAATGTCTTCATTTAATATACTTTCATGTGCTGATGATTTGTTTGACTAAGAGTAATAGAGTGAAACTGAGGAGGGGAAAAGATGGCTTTGGCTGTATACCAGGAAAATAACTCAGTGGCAATAGATTATTCAAATGGAATAGCTTCCCAAGAGGAATTGTGGTGGAAATACCCATCTTTTGGGTCCCATAAAACTAGACTGGGCAATGAAATTGAAAAATGCTTCAAGAAATAATCTTGCATTTCTTCTCCAGGGGAATGCATAGATGACTCCTGTAGGGAATGGTCTAGTTTATCTAATAAGGAACACAGTGGGTTTCCTATATTACAGAGCAATAATGCAACACTAATGCTGAGGGATTTTTATTAATAAGCTTGGATGATTTAAAACAGATATTTACAGTTCAGGCTCTGCTAGACACTAGGCTATCTCTCAGCTGAGGTAAAATTCAACTTTATTTTTCAGAGGCATACAATAGAAAAGAAAATTTAGAGAAAAGCCTGAAAATTACACATACTCACCTTTACAGTTTTTACAACAAATAGGATAACTTTGCTAAGCTTGAGCTGCTGACTTCAGTGTTGTCAGATATAGCTGCACCACTATCCTCCTGAAAAGCTGGGCATTTCACATGTGCTGGGTTTTGCCTTGCTGGGGCTCTTCTCCTGGAACTACCTCAAGGATGTGTTTTTAAATTCTGGAGTCTTAGTTGAGGCTATTTTAAGATGTCTCTGACCCCAGCTGCCTGCCTGTCTCTGCTGGAGTTTACTGTCCCTGGAGTAGGGGTGACTGGGGATGTATACGGAGTTTTTTAGCTATCACAGTCCAGTCCAGAGTAGTATTTTTTTCTCACTGGAGAGGTGCAGAGAGGGGTAAGAATTGGCTCGTGGGTGCTGAAGTGTGAGTGTTTGTCTTGGCTGGGCGGCAGCTTCCAGCAGAGCTGAGGGATGGCAAGGGTGAGATCTTCAGTGTGAGGCATGTAGGAGCAGCCAGAGCTTATGATTTAAGCCCCAAAAGTGGCTTAGGTTTGTGTAAACTTGGTTGCTGTTGTGTGGTTCCAGAGCAAACATATACCTACACAAGCATTTTAAAATACTGTGCTCTGAAAAAAATTAAGCCCTTCCTTTTAACTGTTACAGACCCTCTCACTTCTTTAGTGTCATGGGGTTTTCCTGTGTGTAGCCAAACTGCTGTTCCCTTTTGCTTGCCCTGAAAAGGAAACAATTTGTATGTTAGAAATACTACAAATAATGTATGAGGCAGTATATCCTTAACCTATAGGTTTTCTAACTTAGTGAGGTGGATATATATAACTGCAAGTGTTTGTGTATTAGTAATGCTGTTCACTCCAATGTTGCAGTGATAGATAGGGATTAACTTCAGTAAATACTAAACAATATTTCAATTTTCTGGGTATATCTTGAGTCTGTTTTCAGTGAAGCAAATGATGATACTGAACAAATTGGAAAGCTGCCTAAGCTTAATAAATCCTTTCAAATGTCTGTTACTGTGTTTTGCATCATCCAGCAGAAAATTCAGTTTAATAGATCTATAGGAAATATGCAGCAATTCTTTAAAAAAGATAATTGTGAAGGGCTGCAAATCCTGCTAATTAAGAAATGATCCTATCTTTTACAAAGTTCAGATTTTTTTCTACTGAGTATTAAAAATTTTATGAATTTTTCTAAGCATAATCAATTTACAAGTTAAACTTTTAAAGAGAGAAAAAAAAAAGGTAAATTTCTCTCTTCGACTGTATATTTGTTTTTTTTTAGTCTCTGAGATTTGGTGAGAAAGATAATGACGCTTTTGTGAACTTAGCAGTGTTCATTCCACAGGAGTTTCTACTGCTCAATAAGCATGACCAAGATGAAGGGTGGCTATTACACAAATCCTTTTGTGACCAAGGCCTGGCATTCTTGGCTCCTCAACAGTTGGACCTTCATAGATGCTACCTAGAACTGTGCGAGTCAACTGGAATGTTGCTTGAGATGAGGGGTGCAAAAGTAACTTCATCTTGGGCCTTAAAATGTCTTTCACACATTTTTGATCTTGTTTGTTTCCTTCATCTTTAGCTTCATAAATGTTTCTTCTCTCACATGAGAACTGATAAGATAATGAGCCTTAAAGCAATTAAACATTTTTTCCCAAGAATTTGCCGCCTCAGTAATTTAAAAAGCAAAGCTGATACCTTGAATAAGAGATACTGCTAGATAGTGTATATATAATGCTTATAATACCATAATACTTATGTGATACATTATTCACTGGTGATAATTTAATTAGAATAAATTCAATCAGTATCTCTAACTAGGCCGTGTTTATTTTGGATGGGTTTTTGGAAGCTGATTTTATTGAATGGAAGGCTTATTCACTTTAGATTTATTTAAAAAAAACCCTGAAGTTTGGTTGTATAATTGGACAAACTACATTTGGTTTCTGAATTACGTATTTACTAGGAATAAAAATTTGGAGGAACAGGATGTTATTTGCCAGTTGACCTTTAGAAGATGATCTTTTGTTTCAGCCAGTGATTAAGTATCAATATTTCCAAAGGAAGAAAAAAGTTAATTCAGAACAGCTTTGTAGTTCTTGAAATGCTCACTCTCTTCAGGAAGAGACTGTCTGTGTTCAAATGCACATGGGGTTTGTTGGTATAGAAATTTATTAAGCTTTATTTAGAGACTGCAAAACAGTATTAATATCAGTTGCTCCTGGACAGTAGGTTACTCTAACTTTTACATCAGTTGTTAAATGCTTGCATTGGTTTGTTGGGTAGAGATGTTTGATGTTTCAGGCAGGGCAGGCTCCATTCTGCCATGGTGGTTTGGAACTGCACAGTGACATTGCTGTTAATTGTTGCTTTGTTTCTGGACAGCACTCGAGAATAAGACTGTGCTGTGCCAGACTCACTCATGTTCAGTTTTATCATGTGATGAGATATTGAAAATCCTGTGATGTGCTAAAGTCTGGCCAGCCCGAGAGGAAAAGGCTTTGATCCCGGAGGCTCAAACTCTTGAAAGAAGGCAGAGCAGAAAGAAGAGGTCAACAGGAGCTGATGGTCTATTTCACAACGTGCTTTCCTTCTTGCTCTTGAGCAAGGAGAACAAAGTCACTGATTTGCTTGGTGAACTGATCTGTGGGTTTTGGCAGGCTGAATTTGACTTTTGGGGTATGTTGGATATGATGCAGCAGACAGTTTATTTAGTCATTCTTGTCAGTGGTTTGTTGTCTGTGGTACCTTAATGAAATGAAAAGATAAAACATTGCTATGATCACTGGTTAACATGCACATCTGCTTGTATGCTCCTGTTACACTACTGTTACTCTGAAAGAACTTCTAGGACGTAGTTTTTATACTGAGCTTCCGTTCTTAGACATGAATGCTGTGAAAAGATCATGTTAATACTTGAGGTAATTCTTCAAATAGGTTTATTATCTGTTTTGCAGGTTTATTATTGGGGAAGTAGAAAATTCATCTTTGTGTTTTTTAAATGTATGTGGGAATTAAAGAACTAGTCTCTTTTTCAGTGAAAAAGTTGCTGAGATGATTCAAACAGATGCAAAATGACTAGGAATGTGTTCTTGTCATGCCCTAAGAGGTTGAAAAGTAAAGGGGTTTAGAATAATGTTGACAAATAGTCCAATTTCTGGGAAGGGAAACAAGCTATTATGGTTGATGACATTCATGTTATATTAGTATATAAAATAGTATTGAATCTTAAGAGCTCTTAAAAGTTAAGAACATAGAGAGCTGATACAGCTTTTGATGAAATTTACTGTAAATATGTTCTTGGAGGGCAGCCCATGCTTTCTTTATGCTCTATGTGGAGGTAATTAATTAGAGATAATCAACTTCAGATGGCTTTAAGTTTCATACAGGTATTTCTTTGAATAGGAAAGTACTTCAGCTGATTCCTAAATAAAATGTGCTTTAAGAAATCACTTTTTTCATGTTATCTCTACCTACTCTCTGCTCTGTAAGTTGTACTCAGTGCTATGATTATCCTGATTTAATAGACTGGTCTGTTTGTAAGAGTGATGAGCAGATGAAACTATCAGCTACGTTAAAGAGACCAGTGATAAGTCTATCATGTTTGGGGTCTGGGAGAAGAGGTTAAGTAAAATACCTTTGAGCTTTTTTTCCTGTTTTGAAGTAAGCCAATGAAAGCAAACTCAGCATGGAATCATCACCAGCTGCTACACCACATTCAGTATCACTTCATTAAAAAACCCAAACAAACAACAAAAGTACTTGACACACTTTAAAAATGCATCTCTGATTTGGAAGCCAGAAACTTCTTTTGCCCTCAACCAAAACTTGTTTTAGTGTTCCCAGTGCATGTTTCCTGTGATGATCAGAGACTTCTGCATGGCAAAATGGCCACACTGGTTTGTTGAGCCATGTCCAGACAGGCATGGCATTGCCTGAATGTTTTTGGAGGTACTACCCGATAATGTCCTGTCGCCTCTGATGCTTTGTTCGTGATAGCCTGCAGAGGAATAAATGCAGGTTCTAGCATGAAAATTGTCCCTCTTAGTTGTTTCTTCCTGCAGATAACAGGCGTATCTTCCTGCACTTCACTGATTTAATTCCGCCCAGTTGTTCTCAGACTGGTTTTGTGAACTGCAGCTCCATCTGTTCCCAACCATTTGATGTAATAAGCTGTGATGAGGGTTTGGTGCTTAAAAAACCTTTTTGTTGGAACTAATGATAGTGGCTAATCAATGATTCATAAGCATATTCTGCAAAATAGTATTTTGTCTTCTCCCCAAGCAGAATACAGTACATAGAACAAAGGGGGAGGTATAGGTGCATCTTTGTTCTCACCTTCAGTCAGCTCATGAGAATTCCACTTGGCCTTGATGACCATCTATGGCCACATAAAGTGGGTACAGCAGACAGTGGCCCACTTGTTCTGGGCATCAGCTTGTACACTGAGAAAATCCTTCCTTCCCCAAACACCTCTATACTTCAGGTTAGCATCTTTGAGGCTTGTGTGCTCTTTTGCCTTAAAGATTTGGTAAATCTCCACATCCCCACCTAAATCCTGATGAATTAGAGCTGAGACAGTTCTGTGCATCTCATGTAAATGACAGTGAGGAATGGGCTGTATTTCTTGGATTTAGCATTGGAAAATTAAGAAGATCAAATAGGTTCAATAAGGCAGAGTTAAGCTGTTCTAAAACTTTCAGGGTATGTTTCTGTCTAAAATCCATCATGTATTTGGGTAACAGCTTCAGTTGTTACCATTGAATAGGATGTACTTCAAGAAATAATAGTAATAGAAGTACTAATATTTGCTTTATGAAAGACGGGCATTCACAAGTGTCCTTCTCAGAATGGTTCTGTAGAGAGAATCAAACCAGTTTGTAAACCCGTAAACAAGATTTATGTAAACACAGCTTCTGCAATACATGCAATTCCTGTTGAAAAATAAATAAGTGGGGCAGACAAGTTCTGTTATTTTAAAATTAGAGTAGCTGTTAGTTACTAGTGTTCATTTATGGAAAGTGCTAATTAAGTACTGAAATTGCCATAAAGTTTTATTTGAAAAAGAAGTCACTTGAGAGGCAGCTGGATTGTATTTGTGATTACACTTTAATGTCTTGATCATCCATATCTTGCAGGAGAGCTATTAAATTATTTTTTTCATCTTGTCATAGTACATCTCTTAGTAGAGATCTGCTAAGGGATCTGATTCTATAGGATCTGCTTCCTCATCTGTTAAAAACAGAGAATCGGTTTTGTGTTCAGGGTTTTATACATTTGTGATGCAGAGTGATTCCCATGTCAGCAGGCTTAAATGTGGAGGACTAATCTGTACTGTGAGTGAGAAGAGATACCAGAAGGGCAGGAAGGAAAGCATCCACTGAAGATTATGGCAATTCAGAGAATTTTTCTTCCTGTGGGAACAGTAAGCTCATTCACATTGTGACTGAATTACTTGTGGTCTTGCAGTGTCTTCTTACCAATGTTTGGACACAACCTTGTTTCTAAGCATTGCCCATCCCTGGAGGAAGAGTTCCAACATGAATAGTGATGTGCAGTCACAGCTTTTGAGTAAGACAATTAGTGTTGTTCTTTCACAAGTAAAAAGTTCTGTATGGTGAAGCTCTGAAATGTTGCAGAAAAATTGTTGTCTTCTGATCTTGCTTCAGTGATAGCAGGATGTGTTTAAAGAAACTTTCTGTACTGAGAGAAAATGTATCGTGGCAGAAGCAATTGTGATTTTCATCTGGTTTGATCAGGGTTCATTACACTTCTTTTTAGCAATTCAATGGAGCTGCGTAAGTTAGAAGCTGTTCTTCTGGCAGGAATCTGTCTAGAGAGTCAGCAAGGCCTACCTGAAGGAGAGCCAGCCCAGTAACCCAGAGCTACCCTGACAGGCTCCCCTTCTTTCATTACCTGTGTACAAGGGCTGGTGCAAGTAGGGCTTGACTAATTACATGTCTGTAGCTAGATGTGATTAATCTGGGCACGTGACTCAATTTCTAATGGGCAGGAGAAATTGTAGTGCTCTGGTAGGTGATCATCCATAGCAAGATTGCTTTATTTGCTTCAGACTTGGTCAGTTGACATTAACTTTTTCAGCTTTGGGCTTTGATAGGGAAATGAGCATGTGGCTGTGGTGATTAGGGTGCTTCAGTCGAATCTGTTGGTGTTAAAGATACAAGGCAACTCTGAAAGATGTGTGAAGAAAATGCTACTTTAAATGCAAGTTTCTTACCCTCTCTTGAGAAATCCTGGGATTCTGCTATTCTGCTCCTGACTGGCCAGGTGCTTTTTCAGGACTCAGTTAAACCTGTGTGAACAAGTGCATTAGTACTAATAACTGCATGCTCACAGGGCCCTAGTTACTCTCCAAATCAAAGGAGAAGATCCCAAAGAAAGTTTTAACACACTTGGAGTCGTTAAGGTGGTAATTTGCGAAGGTGATGTTGAAATAACATCATTAACGTTACTGTATGATGCATAGGTGCTTGCTTTTCTGAAGTATTGCTTGAGGATTCACCCTGTAGACTTTGAATACAAGTGGTCATTAATGTGTGATACCTAGCGTGGCCAAATACCAAAGCCATTGTCCTCTTGAAGTTCAATTTTAGATGCATTGTTTAGTAAACACAATAATATGGATATAAAATATGGATTTTTTTTCACACTTAAAAAGGGTGAACAAAATATGTGAATTACTCTTTTTAGGAGAATTACTGACGTTTGGATTGCTGTCTTGATACTATAAGCCTGCAATAAGTGGCAATGTCAAGTGTTCCTACCCCACCTCCTCCTGGGGAGATGTCCAGTGGACCTGTGGCTGAAAGCTGGTGTTACACACAGGTAATCTATGTAAATTACAATGGCTTTATTTTCTAGTTGTAGTAATTTTTAAAAAAAACAACCCTAAACATACTGAGTTGTGCTGACAGTCTTAACTAATTCCCATAATTAATACTTGATGTGTAAGTTAATTTCATTGAAATTTTCTACATCTTTTGTTCAGGTTAAAGTAGTAAAATTTTCCTACATGTGGACCATTAATAACTTCAGTTTTTGCCGAGAAGAAATGGGTGAAGTTTTAAAGAGTTCTACCTTTTCATCAGGGCCAAATGACAAAATGAAGTGGTAAGGTCTTTATTATAGCAACTGCTTCTGGCTTTGTTTTGGTTTTTTTTCCCCTGCACTTGCAAAAGTTGCAAAATTAAGTTACAGATAAATATGAGAACTCGTTTCCCTAATGCTACAGGTATGGGTTGCTTGTAATGTCAAAATCTCAACAGTTGTAAGGGAAGGATTTGTTTGGGGAGCATGTATCACTGTATCTCATAAAAATATTTTTTTTATTTTTCTGGGCATGACTTTAAAATGTACAATTTTTGCACTTCTTTCAGGTGCCTGAGAGTGAATCCAAAGGGATTAGATGATGAAAGCAAAGACTACCTGTCATTATATTTGCTTTTAGTCAGCTGTCCAAAAAGTGAAGTCAGAGCAAAATTCAAATTTTCCCTGCTGAATGCTAAAAGAGAAGAAACAAAAGCAATGGGTAAGGGAATCTTAGTGTATTGCATGTGGATTTGCAAGCATGTCCCAAAGAAAATTAGCATTGTAACTTTTTATTCAGTTGAGAACAGAATTTAATACTGAGATAAACTTCAAAATATCTTTTAAAAATATCCTTTTAGAAACTTAATTGTGAATCTTGTTTATATTTCATACATTTCTGATCACTGAGGTATGTTAATTCTGTCCTGAGCAGTATAAATTAAAGTGCATTACTTGGTGCTGTCACTCATTCTTGTCACTTGGCTTTTCTTGCTTCCTGCAAGAATAGGTGTGTTTACTTGTTTCTATCTACACTGGAAGTAAGTGGTTGATTTCCGTAGTTAATTAGGACAAACACTCGTGGTTGTTGGTTTTTTTTTAGACACTCCTTTACAATGTTTTAGTCTATTTCATCTGATTTACACTGTAATCAGTTTAAAAACACGAGTCATGTACCCAAGGAATCAGAATACTTAGAAATAACTGGGGATTTAATTTCCTTCTTGATATGAAAAATGTGTGGTTCTTACTTTCAAACTTAAAACCACAAACTTGACTGGAACAACTTTTTGGGAAACCTGGATTTCTCATGAAAATGGGTAATTTAATGCTGGTCTTAACTGAGTTTATGCTGTTACTACTATCATATGTGAAGAATCTGTCTTCTTCACTCTGCTACTCCAGGACTTCACAGATCTTGCAGGTTCTGAATTTCTTGGGAAATCTGTAGTTCTCTAATACTCTTACCCAGAGTTCATGCTACCTTCTCCTTATGTGGCAAGGCCCACTTATAATCCTTAATAAATCCACAAAACTGAGTTCAAATCTAAAAAATAATTGATTGGACTTTTTTGGAAGAGAAGTAAATGTATGTTTCACTCTGTGTTGGTCCCCTTCCACTGGTGGAGTTGGTTCCTTCAGTCCCTACGAGCCTGCTGGTTCTGGAGCATGTATGAACAAAGCTATGCTTTTCTCCATTTGGTGGATCATTGCTTTTGCCTTGAGACACTCTTCCAGACCTGTAGTGGATTGGTGTATGTAATTAAATTAAATTACAGTGTGTAATACACCATCAATGTTTTGAGATAATCATAGAATTAGAATAGGTTGCAAGGGACCTCTCGAGGTCATCTATTCCTAAACTGCAGCTTGAAGTCAGGGTCATCTAAAGCAGTTTGCTCAGAACCTGGTGTGCTTTGAGTATCTCTTTGCTGTGTAGATGAGTTTACATGCACTTCAGAGAGGCACTCAGTTTTGCTCCTTCCCCAGAAAATGTACGAGAGCTTTCTTTGTAGTGCTGTCCTAAAGGAGGGACATCCAGTGTAGGATGGAAGGATTTTGAGAACAAGAAGGTTGTGCCAAGTGTTACTTTAAGTGCCAAAAATCATGAGGTGCTAAAACCTGTAAGTTCTATAAGCTGATGTCTTCAGTTTCTGCAATAGTAGCTATCCTATGTTTGCCAGTACAAAAATTATAAACATCTTTTATTTTTGGAAAATTACCAACATAAATCTTATTTCTTGGATTTTCCAGCCATTTACCATCTGGAGATGCTCTGTTTTTATTTATACAGTATAATCATGCTTGACTATAAATGTCCTTTGATAATCGTACGTAGACTGCTGCTTCAAGTGATGAAGTTGTGTATAAGATAGATAACAAGCTAACCTTTTTAACCTCATTAGATAGAAGAAAAAATCAAATTCCCCTTTTATGCTGCTTTATTTTTGTAATTTTGTTTACAAAAATTGCTACTGATAATTTCATTTCACAGGGTTAACACTAGTTCTTGCTGATAACAATAAAAGCTACCAAGTTAACTGTAGTGTAGAGAAGTCACTTTCCTGATGTCTTTATTTTGGGCATTGTAGAAGAATGCTAAATATATATATATTATTAGCAAATCTGATGGATTAAAAAAGGAACTGTCATAGCTATGGCTAAAAGGTAAACACAAATTACGTCTCTTAATGACTAAAGAAATAGTTTATTACTTGAAAAATTTTATTTCTGTTTTGATTTTTTTAATGCTTTTTTTTCAAAATAATTTGAGCCTGTGAAACATGATTTTTCATTTCAGGAAGGAGTCAAACCAGATTGTTAAGACAACTGCAGAAGTGTTGTCAGAATGCATTTGCAATGACAAATTAATTGTAATGGTAGTTCCCTGTGAACAGCTTCTGTTTTGACACATTGGCATTCTTAAACATTAACTGAAAAAATCTTCTCTTGCTGGATGGTGCCTAAGATTAACCTGGATTTTTTTAGGTGTTATTATTTCATGTTTGATTTAACTTGCTTTACTTGTACATAACTGTTTTTATCAGAAAGCCAAAGAGCATATCGATTTGTGCAAGGCAAGGATTGGGGTTTTAAGAAATTTATCCGAAGAGATTTTTTGCTAGATGAAGCTAATGGTCTTCTACCAGATGACAAGCTTACGTTATTTTGTGAGGTGGGTATAGTTTTTTTTTAAGTGATAAGCTTTTAAGTAAAGTGTTTTCTGTTCTAATAAATAGAGGTTTATGGTGATTTAAGCACTAATATTCTGTCAAAGTTGTATTCTGTAGATGATAAATACCGTAAGATGCTAATTTCTTTGCTTTGTCTATTTTGGTTTTTGATACACATACCCTGAAGTATAGAGAGTAAGTCTGATTTGACTACCTGTAAAACATTGATCTCCTTCAGCAATCTGCCAGAATTATGTTAGAATTGACTATAAAATTGTTTATGCAAAGAGTGGCTGATATGTTTGTAGAAGTAGTATTTTACTGAGGTCAGTTTTATTTGAAGAAGTCTTATTTGGCATTGTAGGATTGTTTTTCACTAGATTAGGAAAAAGAAATGTCTGCATGCTGGTTTGCATTATAAAGAAAACCAACCCCTTGTCAGAATCTGTGTTCCTGTAATGTCAGAGTTGGTGGCTTTACAAATGAACAGGTCTTTCAAGTAAATGAAACATTTTATAGTAATTGTTACTTTTGGTTTTCTGAACAAGTACAGGTATCCTGTAGGAGTGCTCAGTGCTGAGAATCCATACTTAGAGAACTCTGGTATAAAATTAACTTTATAGCATATTATGGGTCACTTTTGTAATATCAGTTATGTTGGTAACCTAAATTGTCATATTAAAATTCAGAAAAAGCTTCTTCAGTGTTAAAAATGGAAACTAGAGAAAGTTGCAATGTAAGTACAGTGTATGTTAAATATACATTGGCCAGTTATCTTTGCTGCCATAAAGTGATTAGGGGCTTAGGAGGCTGATAGATACTCTAACTGCTAATAAGTTTGCTTTGATCTGTGTATTTACAGAAAATGTGTAAAATTGTCCTGGCAAGATTACAATTTAATTATGTCATTATACTGTGTAGGAAGAATAATTGAAATGTGGCTCCTGAGACTAGATATTGCAAATATAGTGCATCTTATTTTCACTTAGACAAGTTAAATTAGCTGCATTATGAATTTGTTATGAATACAATTATTTGGGTGATAAAAGCAGATGTAACAAGTGTTTTATGGTTCTTTAAAGATACTTTTGAGTGTCTTTTCATTTTAATTTGTGCTGGTAATGAATACTTTGATGTAAATGAACAGCTCTTAAAAACAGTGATTGATTTTGGAAATAGGTCACTATCTAACTTTATATATGAAGTTTGTTTAAAAAAACTAATGGAACAAATCCCAAAATTTCCAGAGAGATGTAATGTTATTTAATTTTTTTTGCTGATATTTAAATAGAATTGTTTTTCTACAAAATTTCTTGATGTTTTAATGTGAGTTGCTTTTGTGAAGGGTTTAGCCTACCCTGATTAATGTTGAAGGAAGTATTACATTTAGATGTGCACAGTGAGCAGGTTAAAATAACTTCTGGCTTGTTTCAGGCTTCAGCAAAAAAAAAACAATTGGAAATACAAATGTTTTTAAAAGTAGCTTATTCAGGTGTGTTCTTCATTGGCTCTTCAGCTGCAAGTATTTGTATATAGGGTCTGTAAAAGCTGTTGCAACCTATAGACAATACATGTCAGGCCATTCATGTGTAGATGTGAAGTAAAATTTTGCTTTAATTAAAATTAAGATATAGCTCCCTTGAAAGGATGGTTTGTGTTGCACAGCTATCAACATATATTAGAAACCGTTCTAAAATAACAGAAGCTTGGAACACCAGAGATGAGTTTAAGTACACCTAAGGAATGTGGAGATGACCGTCCTATCTATAGCTAACAAGAGGTTGCTGTGTGGACAACTTGGATCATGAACTTTGAGTCAAGCCTCTGGAGCAGCAAAACCCTCACCCTTGACAACAGAAGGCTAATTTTGCTAATATAAAACTCAGTTTGTCTGTATGTGTATTTCCTAAAATCACTGTACATGTATGAAAACTGAAGCAGTGCATGCTGTACCTCCATAGATATTTCAGTGTTGTGAATGTACAGTCTTTCTGTGAAAGTGGGATTTTGCAGGGCTTTGGGGTATTTTTCTCCTTTTAAAAGGTGGAAGAATATAAGGGACTTTCTTACAATCACAAGGGGATAGGGGATGAAACAGGGAATTGGGCAATGATTCAAATCCCCAAGCTGCTGTCTTAATTGGATCATCCTCCTCCTCTGGATTTTGGTTTGCAATGCTCTGATTTCTGTGAAGCTTAGCTGTACTATTTTTGCTTTTTGCCAGATTTATTCCAGATGCTGAGCCTCTGGAACTCAACCACAGCACTGATCTCAACAGTATCAGCATTTTATATTATATATAGCCCTAATTTTCTGTATTTGGGAGGTGCAGTGATCAAGATCTTGCAGTATGACTCTCTTCTTCTTTACAAAGGTTTTAATTTCGGGTGTGTGCTCTCAGACAACCGAAATAAAACCTTCTGAGCTCTTCTGTTTTCCTAACATACTGATTAAAAAGACTGAAAAAATCAAGTAAGAATGCCATGGTGCTGTTTTTTTTTCTTAAGTCAAACACTTAATAATGGGGAATAATGGCAGTATATTCACTTCAAATGCACATGTTTCTGTACAAAAATTACATCCTGTGAGCACGTTTCATTTTTGTTGATATTTGCCTATCGCATTTGTACTTTATTAAATTCTATTTCTAAAATAATAGCTTTTAATCTTGTTTGGAAGACAGTCAGTCATGATTTTTGTATCAGCTGGACACAGTAAAATGAAATAATGAAGGAGCCATGTTACTTGCACTTAGTTTCATTATCAAATTGTAGGTTAAGTATGGATTTACTGGAATTAAAATTAGGGTTATCGTACTATTCAGAATTTTTGTGTTATTTTAATGAAACTCTGGCTTTGTCATCATGGTGATCTGTTCAGGATTTTATGTTGTAGATGTTTTACTGAAGCATGTGGAGAGTTTTGAACTGTTAATTTGTCTCTGAAGTAGCATTAACATTTTTTAAATCCCACTGGCATCTCAAGAGCCATATCTGTCCTTGACTTACTTAGTTTGCCATCTCTGTCAGGTGGCATGTGATATTATGCTCTTTCTTTTAGTTATGATTGAATAAAGGCACTGTGTTAAGAGTTTCTAAGTAAAGTAGTATTTATGTTACTTAAACTGTACAGCATTGGTTTATGGTTCTGGCCTGATACCAGAAACCACTGTCTTTGCTTTGCTTTGCAATTGCTGAAATAAGCAATGGGTACTGTAATTTAATTATTATTGGTATTCAGTTATGAAGGAGTTGTCTTGCTGTGATTTTCTGTTAGGTAAGCGTGGTCCAAGACTCAGTAAATATATCAGGACAGTCTAATACAAACACTTTGAAGGTACCTGAATGTCGACTAGCAGAAGACTTAGGGAATCTCTGGGAAACAACAAGATTTACAGATTGCAGTTTTTATATAGGAGGACAAGAATTCAAAGCTCATAAATCTATCCTTGCAGGTACTTTCTACTTTTGTATCACTATTATTTTGTAATTAAAATTGCTACAAGTTTTAGATTTGATTACATTTATGTAATATTCATCTTCTTGCTACAGCACGATCTCCAGTTTTTAATGCAATGTTTGAACATGAAATGGAGGAAAGCAAAAAGGTAAGCCTTACTGCAAAGTTTGCATGGAAATATTTTACATTGTGAAAAAGGGAAAAGTTGCAGGAAACTCCCAAGTGTTGAAAATTGAGAAAGAGGAGTACTGCATGATGGTGCATGTATGGAGGAGGTACTTCTCCTGGACACTTTGAGTTCTGCAGGAGTCTCTTTGCATAGAAAGGGCATATGGAGCCAACTGTGGAAAGGTTCTAGAGGATTTGTTCTTTCAAGTCATGGCATCTGCCTTGGATCAGGCTTGTTGGGATTTTTTAACATTAGCTACTGATGCAATTGGCCTAGTAACCTCTGCCCCTTTTTACTTTATACCCTCACATAAGCCAATTTACTTGACTAGGGTTTTGCTGGATTGTATTTAACCATTTGATATGGTAGCCAGAACAAACAAACAACAGGTGAATTATGAGTCAAACAAATCCCTGAGGCAGTGAAGCACTTGGGCCGCAGTTTCTGCAGGCACTTGACCTGTGAGAGTGTTTTGGGTGGATAGTTAATCAGCACAGAGGCCTGCTTCTGCTTTCATGCACTTGTTATCTTGCACAGTGAGGAGTCGTTTGGGTCTTTCATGAAGATGGATGTCTAAAATAGGTTGGTTGTAGGCAGAATCCATGAAAAGACGAGGAACTGATCAGCTCACTATGGGATCATAATAGATGATCATCTTTTAGTCTTGGAGGCTGCAGTGATGCCACTTCTGTGAACAAATACTTCAGATGAATGTGGTGCTCTAGTACAATCGAGTTTCACAAACCTGGTATTTTTCTTCCCAGCACTTCTCTGGAAACTTTCATAGGTAGAATTAGAACATTGGAAGCATTGGGATTTCTGTAGTGAAAGAAACTCAGACATGTTCCAGCTTGAGTGATGTGCTGTGCCAGGGGCCTTTGCCTTCACGTTAGCAGCAAATCTCTGGTGTAGCCCAGTTCCTGGAAACTTTGTGGTTCAGTGGATAGGAGACCAGAACATGTACTTCTCATGTGCTGACAGCCTGTGGTTTTTGTACTCCATTCAAAAGTCTGGTGCTTCCTTCTTCAGCTTTGACATAATTTCCTACTTTGTTAATTTCTTACAGAGGGTACTATTAGAGGGTGAAGTCAAGCATGCAGCACCACACATTTTTTAGAAGGGCCTTTTGCTACACGATATCACTCAGATGTGCTGCTTTGTTTGCCTTTTAAATTCTGAGAACACAACCTGGGCTGTGTTGGCTCAACTTAAATTGATCCAAAAGTAGCTCACTTAATTCTGTTTGCTGCACTGACTTCTGATGTTCCAAGCACATCATTGTTGTGTTGGAAACTCAGCAGCACTTTTAAATATTCCTGAAACTATGCCTTGATTTTTATGTACAGCCTCTGTGATAAAGTCCAGAGTTAGACATTTCTAGAAAAGAAAGTTGCAATCAGTTGTTACTACCTAAGCTTTTCTAACTGGTTTCTACCTCACTTTCAGAACTACTGTTTTAGATTACTTTCTTCTTAATGAAAACTTGTGGCATGCATGCAGATGGTATTTGGTATGTTCACTTTAAAGTTGTAGCTAAATTTCAGAGGCTTTTATTGATTATTCTTCTTTACCAGAATCGTGTAGAAATAAATGATGTAGACCCTGAAGTTTTTAAAGAAATGATGAGATTCATTTACACAGGAAAAGCACCAAACCTTGAAAAAATGGCTGACAATTTGTTGGCAGCTGCAGACAAAGTAAGTAATTGACTTCTAAGTTCTCATGTCTGATGTTTGCCTGTGAAATGATATTCTGCAAAGAAAATGTCTTTTTTTTGAGATCAATCTGTGTTTTTATTTTTTTTAAACATGAGAAACAGGTGTCATCAGAAACAGAGAAAGATGGGAAAGAATAGACTTTTTTTTAGTGGTGGAAAGCTGATAAATCTTTTGTGTCCAGAAATGTTTCCGATGTTAATTATGTTTACCATCCAATTTTTTTTTAATATAATAGCAGGAAATAAAAATTGTGAGCTAGGAGGTTCCTGTAGCTTTTCGTAGCAGTTAAAAACTGCTAAAAACTTTCTACTATTCCTTCTGAATGTGAAATAACCTAAAAATGAGTGTTCTGCATATTACCAAAGGCATTACACTCTTGTATTACCTGGTAGGTACAGATTTGTTGTAATTAATATTTACTCTAGAGGCATCCTGAGGAGCAGTGTAGTAATAAAATGGAATAAAAAGGGAATAGGTCTAGAAATGGATAAGTTAGGCCAATAATCTCACTTTTCTTTGGTAGCATTTCTTTATTGCCTGGAACGGTTGCTAATAGAAATGCACAAGTGGCAACTTGAATATATGCCACTTATACTTCTACAGTTCTTTTCAGACTTGAAAACTGAAACTAAACAGGATGGGTAAGAACTCAGTAGAAATGTGTACAGCTGAATGAAACCTGTTCAGACCATGGCATCCTTCAAAAAAGCAACAGGTTATTAATTAAAAATATAACATGGAAGTGTAATTATTTGACATCCATTATCTGCTAGGCTCTGTGAAAGGTATGGAAGAAATTAAGGAATTCAGAATGAGGTGGGGATAAACTTGGAATAAGCTAGTTTCAAACAGGCTAATGTCTTTTACTTTGGACTGTTTAATGGAATTTTCCATTGTACAATTTCATGCCCCTTACTTTGAGATGTAAACCTGTGTGATGATTATTTTGATAAAGAGGTTGAGTCTGTTCCTTGCTTTTCCTCTCTTTATCAAACTGAGGGAAAAGCAAAACTTCTAAATAAGTTATTTTTGTTGCTTTCATAAAATTTCTCCCAGTGAAGCACTTGGCACGGTGCTGGTGCCAAACCCAATGCATGTCTTGCCACTTGAGGATTCTTCAGTGCAGTGTAATGAATTTTGAATTACCTGTTCGGAAGCAGTTTGATCTAAAAACTGTCGAGATCATGGTAGAAAGAATGAGTTTGAAGAATGATTAGTGTAGTTTTTTCTTTTATCAGTATGCACTGGAACGGCTGAAGGTGATGTGTGAGGAAGCACTCTGTAGTAACCTCTCGGTAGAAAACGTTGCTGACATTCTTATCCTCGCAGATTTGCACAGCGCTGAACAGTTAAAAGCACAAGCAATAGACTTCATTAACAGGCAAGTAGTACTTGAAACTCTCTAAATACATTTGTGTTTATGCTTTGTGTACCTTTTCAATATTAGCACAGTTCTGTCTTGCAGGTGCAGTGTTCTTAGACAACTTGGGTGTAAAGATGGAAAAAACTGGAATAGCAAGTAAGTTGCTCTGCCTCGTGTTCTGTACAAACCCTGCTAAATAGACTGCAGATCTTAAGAACTGTTGCTTCATTTCCACACTACTGGGGCCAGTCACTGTCTGTAAGTAAAGCAGGATTCATCAGGTGCTACCTCAGTGATGGTTGTTACTTCCCCTTGAAGCAATAGGGAGAGAGTATGAGCTCTAACAGCAGCTAATTTTCATTCTTCTCCTAGGAACATATCAGTGGTGTGAGATGGTGGCAGCAGCCACCACAAAAGAAGGGAAGCCATTCTCTTGACTAACCAGGTTGCCTGGAGGACTGGCAACCCCAATGTGGTTTCAAGACTTGCTTAGATCAATCTGAGCCTGCAGTATTTCCAAAGAAAGGAGAGCAGTTGCTCTTTTTGCCTTTGGGGATGTGTTTGTGCACCTTCCTACATGCCAGCACTAGTATTGTGGAGGCCACACAACTAGTCAGTCAGGTCCCTCTGATCTGGCTGACTCTGCAGGTGCTCATGCCTACACTGGAAGTAGGTTGAAAAGATGTGGCTCAGACTGTAGGACTGATTGCAGCATAGACTTAGAACAGCTCAAGTGAATCATGAAATAGAAGACAGCCTGCTTCAGAATAGCAAGGGACAGAGTGAAGCAGTAAAAGGACAGCAGGGCATCTCTTTCTTACTGTCAGAATCTCCAGATAAATTAAAAGCTTGGTTTTACCCATTACTTTAAAAATAGTGTTTCTCCTTTAAAAAAAAATAAAATGTTCATGGGCCTAACAATTGAACATTATGTGGAAAAGGGAGTGATAGAAGAGAAATAATAAAATGCCCATAGAAAAACTAATGAAGATAAGTCAGAATACATAACAATGTTAGCTAGTTGATGTATTCATTCTCAAGTGCTTTTGAACTTACTGAGCAGACTTCTTTCTGTATTGGATAATTGCTAGAAAAATCCTGGTTATCTTTGCTTCAGCTAAAACATCTACAATAAATCAGGGAAATAATGTGAGAGGATCTGGCTTAATTTAATGAGTCTGGGCACCAGGGAGTTTGAACTTTGGTATTGTTTCTCAAGGCACTTACCTTTACTGACCTGCAGCAGAAGATTAAAGGCTTACGTTAGAAATCTGTAAAAGGTTTTTGAGAGAACATATAGTCTAGAGCTCAGCTACTAACTTTATGCTTGACTGTGTTCCTGAAACAGTATGAAGATGCTCATGAGAGGCTTGAACATGCAGGGCAGTGGAAGGTTGGGATTGTTGCATAAGCTGTTGGTTCCAAATTACAGATTTATCCTGTGTCAATGCGACATGCATTCCAACTGGTGTAATACTCTTCATGTGCAGAGTGAATTTTATGCTTTGTTTTATATTATTTCACAAAAAAGTAAAAATATACATTAGTTTTGATCTCCTTGATGTCAATGTGATACTCGCTGAAATCTGTTGTTGCTTCTGTATTGGTTAAAAATCAACAGAGACCATTGAAACCCATTCTGAATGCAGTCCATGATCTTGTACTGAAGAATGAATGTTCTCAAGTATGTTCTGTTGGTAGTCAGACTGAGCTCCCAGTGAAGGGTTCTGTAGGCAGCCAGCTAATCTGTCTTGATGGCTTTTTCGGGCGTATGAACTGCGTCACTTTTGCTACAGTTTCAGCTGATTCATCTTGTGATCCTTATCTCTCCCCAAATTGAGCATGCCCTTCAATGTAATGAGATCATTAGGTCTTCCCTTGCTTTTCTATACTAGACCTCATCTTCACCTAGTTTTCCTCACCACTTTTATTGTTTTTCCTGAGCAACTTTAAGGCTGTTAACAGTGTGCCCGGAGTTGGATGCAGTTCTCTAGCTGAGGTCTTGCTGATACTGAGTAGAGCAGAATGAGCACCCTGTGCCCTACATGTGTTGGTATCAATATCCCCAGACTGCAAGTTGCTGCCTCTTTCCACTGGCATCCTTTCTGGCATTTGTGAAGCCTGTTGTCCCTTAATGCTCAACTCCTCTGCTGCAGTCGTTCTGCCTTCCCTGCTCTTCTCCACTGTGCGTTGACGCATTTGGTTTGTAAAATTGTGTGACTATTCTTACCACTTCTGTTTTCAGCCAAGCAACAGACATAATGGAAACAGCAGGCTGGAAGTCCATGATCCACTCCCACCCTCACTTAGTAGCCGAGGCCTTTCGCGCACTGGCGTCTGCGCAGTGTCCACAGTTTGGCATTCCACGCAAACGGCTAAAACAGTCATGAAATCTTCCATGAACTTTAGAAAAATTGAATTGACTCTACTCCTCCATGTCCAGAGGTGTTTTCACAAACCATAACAAGAGTTTTTGTTATCGTTGTCCACAGAACAGAAGCTGAAAAAGCCTATTGTTTGCTTTTCAGATGGATAATTTATGGTTTAATCCTCAGCTTTAAATTAGACTGATTACTCTAATTCACTGAAAGGCCTTAAATTATCTTCAATGACTCTCTAGTCCATATAGTCTAATGTATCTTGATTTTTTTAATTATTATTTTTTAATGTGCCTTGTCTTTTTGACTAGGCTCTGCAGGATTGCACTAGCTCCATAATGCAGTAAAGTTGATAACTGAAGATTAATTTTTGAAAGGGATCTTCCATTATTTTCAGAAGAAAAAAAAATATTATTATAGTTTGGTCCTGTGCTAACTGGAAGGTTTTAACCAGCCTCTCATTAAAAGTGCTTGAACCAGAGGCACATAATGTACCCTAGACAAGTGCTAAATATAGAGAGAGCCTGTTTACCTTCAGAGAATGCCTACAGGCTATTTATGGCAATATACTGCTTTGAACATAATTTATTTTTCATTGTGGGGGCAAATATGCAATGTTTTGGCCCAAAAATGTATTTTCATTACAGTTTGTAATGCTTATTGTGTGTGTGTCAAAGCTGTCGAAACGGTAAGAAGAAACACAGAATAAACCTCTTGCATGTGTTTCTTGATGGTCCATCGTTAGTTTACATTTAATGCAGAACTGAATGAGAGTTGAAGAGTTCAGTGTGAGAACAGAATAATACTGTGTATGGAAAACAATACATCCCACGTGTATGGTTACATAGGAAAGCAAAGGATGCAGAGGATGACCAAATGTAAATTGAAGAAATGGGCCAAATGGATTCCGAATATGCACTTTTAATGTGTAACTTTTGTATGTTGTGTGGTACATATATATTTTGCTTTTAATGAATTAATGAGGTACAGGTAATTGTGGCTTAACTTTTTAGATACAATTGAAGATGCCCATGGCCACAGGGGATTTAGTTTTGTTAGAGAAGAAAGGCATGTCTTTTTGAGACTCAATCGAAGGTGGCTATTGCAAGCTTTCATATTTAAGTAACAGAATATTTTCACTTATTTGAAAAAGGCTTGTGAATGGTAAAACTTTGAAGGGATTTTTTACTGTTTTGACATCTGTGCACAACTTCCATTAACACCTAAGGATGTTATGTACACATCAAGAGGAATATTTCCCTGAAATGTGAGACGGTGTTGGCAAGCAGAGACTTGCTCAGTCTTGCATTTCAGTTACTGTACTAGCATTGTGGATGGTATTGAAATTCTGCATAATGTGAAAAGGATGAAACATTTGTAAACTGCTTGTCACGGGCCAGTTCTTTATGATATGAACCTTAGCTTTAATATCAACATCCTCAGTGTTTGATAGCTTTGTTTACAGTTGGGAGGAAAAGTCTGCAGTAGTGCACACTCTAAATGTTTCCTGAGTTATTACCTTGAGTTTACTGTAATAGTGATAATATGCTATTTTTCTTTTTTGGGAAGACTTGGGTTTAGCAGTGAGGAATGGGAGGAGATCTCACCTAATTTATAGAGATATTTGCATAAAGGTTTGTTTGCCTATTAAAAAAAAGTTATGCAGGGAGGAGAGAGGAAGAATTTCAGATTGGTCACTATCTTCAAATCTATCTCCATCCTCATTTCATTAAGATTCATCTGAATTGCTCTGAATGAAGCTTTTAGAGGAAAGAGTAGATTTGTATGCTGGCATCTAGTCAACCATTAGCAAAGGTAAATTGGAATAAATGCCCAGTTCAATTTTGAAGACTAAAATAACCTGTAAACATGCATTTTCTTCTTACCTTCTGAATTGTTATGATTAGATGGATAAAGTGTAAAATCAGAAACTTGAATAGTACGTAAGGCATCAAATTATATATTTACAGAGAGTTATCCTTTTATCAATTTCAAAATATTTATCTAAAATAAGATCTCTTAAGCATTCTTCACAATAAGTCCTAAAGGTAACTGTTCTCACCAAAATAGTGATGTTTTTGCTGCACTCTGTGATGTGTTCAGACTATCTATCCTCATGCTCATCACTGGTAAAACTTGCAGCTCTAACATACAAAGTGACTTGAATATCTAATGCTGTAACCATTGTCCAGTTCAGCTTGTTCTAAAGTAACAACATACAATGATCAAATGGAAAGCTTAAGGACTTCTATGAAAACTGGTTTTTAGAAGCTTAATAGCACACTTTATACCAAAAAAAATGTCAGGCACTGTGCTATATAATATTATCTACATTATAGAGTGTCCACTTTTCCAGTCAGGCAGTGTATGCCATACATTACACTAACAGGAAAACACCCCAACCAACAAACATGATAATTGATATTATTTATTATGTATGTTTTCAAGTTTTGTCAGCTCTTAAGAAAAAGGTAAAACAGTTGCTGTATTCTCAAGGGAGTGCACTAAATATTCACCTCTTTGATTCTTTAATTAACTACATGCAGTGTTCTCACTGGAACAGGATAGCTGGTAATTACAACCTTCTCCTTCTGATTCAGTAGCTTGTGATTTCAATGTTCTTCAGATTCAGTAGCTTGTTTTCACTCCCCACGTCTCAAGAGCTTGCCCTTCCAACCCTCAGTTGTCAGTTCTAGGTGCAGCAGGTAGAAAACTAATAGAATGGACGGTTTTTTCAGGCTGAAATCTTAGGGGTTTTTTTCCTAGTTTTATATCCAGATTAGGAATATAATGTATGAAGGTGCCATGTTTTGGCTTGCCAACACTACTCCCTTGGATATATGTGAACCACCACTTCCATACTGTTCTGGGGAGCACCCTGCATGTGTCCTGTGTGTGCGTGTGTGTATGACTGTGCGGTGTTTTTTGTCAAGAATAACTTTCTAAAAATAAGGACTCAATTTGCTGTTAAAAGGCTATTATGTATTATATATATATAATTTTTTTTCCATTTGAACCTCTCCTAAGGAGATGCTTTGAGTGGAAGATGCTTCAATGAGCAATCCTTGTTTCCTTGTCCATTTACTGCATGCAGAAATATGAACACATTGTGCCTTTTTTAGGAAACTGTTGTCATGAAGGGAAGATTTAACAGGATACAAGATCTTTTGAAAAGGTATTTTGAAAGGTGAAGGAGAGTGCTATTTGATACATGATTGAGACAGAAAAGTTATAAATTGCCTGTTTAGGCTCTGTTGCATGTTGATTCTTGCTTCCTAAATTCAGTTTCACTGAGGTAGAAACAACACGAAAAAGTGGAATAAATATTACAGATACAAGTCGAGTAATGGTATATTTTTGTGAAAAAGTGAAAATATTTGCTGTTACAAGAGAAGTGTATGTCAAAATGTGATAATTATGAACACAAACTTTGTTTTACAAGTTTCTCTAGTGATGATGTTTTTCTAAACATTGAGTATTTAGTATAAAATTTGCCTTTGCACAGAAGGTCAGTAGAAGGCTTACCTGGAGAATTGTTCCTTTTAAATCCTCATGGAAAGTTTTTTTCCCTTGGGAGAATAAAATGATGTGCAGTATTTGAAACTGTGTTTCACAAAAGACAGTGCATTGCAATTGTGAGGTATTCCTGCCTGAAATACTGTTGAATTTTGTTGACTTTTACACTTGGTTAAAATTCCTCAGCCTAACATTTATTTGGTTTTGTAATTGACAAATGAAATGTTAACTGTCCTCTTGGTCTGGTATTGATAGCCTGTTTAGTGCAGAGTTGAGCTTCCTAGTTAGCAAGACACTGACTTAGTCTCATACCTTGGCTTCTGCGTACAGTAAATGGACCATGTTTGTAAAGGGAATCCACTATTTCAAGTGTTTTGCAAGGAACTTCACCACATTTGTAACCTGGATTTTGAAGGCTTAAAGATCAGCGAGTCCTATTTTAGAAATTAAACCAGTGAAATGACTTAGACCTGTTTTGGGGTGGAGATGATTAAGAGAATTCAGATATATGTAAACAGTTGTATCAAACCATCCAGCCTTTTTTTATCAGCTGATGTTAATGGTGAAATACTTTTTGTACCTTGTTGCTGAAAATATTTTTGCATTTCAGCACATCAAGTTACAATAAAGTTGTTACTTATACAGAAGTGTCTGTGTGTCTTGCATTTGTTTTTTTCCTGTATATGTTCTCCTTTGCTTCTCTTATTTGAGAAGGGTATTTTACCAGCTGTCAAATCAGTCTAGTGTAAAATATACTGCTGTCCTTCTGGAAACCTTTTTGGAGAGGATCATATTGCAGTCTCGCTCTGATCTCCATTAACTCAGATATTTTTCCATTTTGACCCTTTCCAATAACTTAAGAGCTCCAAACAGCTTATGACTTGCCTACCTGAGAAATGACTACCTTGGCACAGACTATCAGAACTGATAGTGGGAAGAAGAGTTGATCGTGTGGTGATGAAGATGGGCTTCATGGTTTAAGAGATACAGTGCCTTTTTCCAGCTACCATCAAAAACTCTTTATTGATTTTTTTCTTTTCCTGTCAAGGAGTATAGGCTTATAAGGACCACATA
>NW_009953703.1:1518858-1526416 GCF_000747805.2 Chaetura pelagica | reverse complement strand
GCAGGAATGTTGCTTCCATTTGTTACTGGAAAAGTGGTATGTAAGAATAACTTCTGTGAGTAGTTCATGAGGTTTAATATGTTCATAGATATTTTGTGAAGATATGTAGGGCAGTTGATAGGCTGCTCTGTTTGACTTTGGACACACTAAATGCCATAGAAGAGTGATGTTAAGGTAAGTTATTCTGCAGTGATTCAACTTAAAGTTCCTTATTGGGCTTATACCAATAGTGGCATAAGTTACACCTTCACTGGCAGTTTCAGTAGCCTCCAAGTTAGATGTGACTGGCTACCGTTGTGAATGGTCATCAGAATTATTTGTGTAAGCCCAATTTTTTTTAACTGAGCTTCAACTTTTAGGTAAAGAATGTTGAACTTCTTTTTTTTTTTTTTTTTCTTTTTATAGACTAAATTTTTCAGCCTAGTCTTTCTGAAGTATTTTTTCTTCTGAGGTGTTTACCTTTGTCCAAAAGTTTTCTTTGGTTAAATTAGCATTTATTTTAAAAGCACCTGTTTTCCTTCTAAAATTTTTGTAGTTTTTTGAGTAGAAACTAGGCACATTCTTTTACTTCAGTGCTTTTGTTTAAAAAAAAAATAAAAATTTTGCAGTGTCATTCTGTCTGAATCTTGATTTAACTGTAATGTTACTGGTAACTTTAGCAGCTCTCTGAGAATTTTCATTTGAAGTCCAGTGTTATGTCCTTTCCTTACTTTAAAAGGGGAAAGCACCAGTAATGGATCTCGACTGGTAGAATATTCTGTTAAGAGTAAAAAGCATCTCTCACTGTGCAGAGCTGCCAGCACTGCCATATGCTGAAGGCAGAGTCTGATATCCTGCTGGGCAGTGCCAGCTTAAGCAGTCCCCACTACTGCCACTAGAAGAAAAGTATTTCAAAGTGCAGCCTGAGCAGTCACAGGTGAGAAATTCTGATTCGAGTGTGTCTTTGTGTCACTGTTCCAAACTGCATAGTTGTTACTGGCTAATCATGACAACTTCCATCTTCACCTTACCATGAGAAATTCTGATTTATTCTAGGACCTTACCTAACTTAGTGTTTTATTTAGTAAAGACCTCAGTAAAGTTACTTACATTCTTTATGGAAGAATATAACCTTTCAATATGAATGTTTTTTTCTGTTTTAGATTAATCCTGTTACAATTATTATTTAAGTTAGTATTGCCTGTTCCGCTACAAATTTTACTTGTTGTGTTCATTAACTAAATTATATTAATAATCAGACTAATTCCATTGTACACAAATAACTTTGTACTTCATGTTGTGTTAGTATAGTAATGGAGGAAATGCTCTGAGTTGCTGTTAAATTTGTAGTAGTTTTGAACAGTTTATCTTTCTGCCAACTCCTTGGTAATTTTCCACTATAAAAACATGTTTTTGTTGTAATCTATTTTGAAGATTCCTTCTTTGTTCTCTCAGAGAAAGCTGGAAGAAATACAAGCACAGAAGTGGAATGAAGCTTTTCAGCTGTGTGATGCAAAGGACTTGCTTTTTCTACTACAAGCACTGCATCTAGGCAAAAAAACCCCAACCCAAACTCAGCTGTGACAATTCATGAGTGCTTGGGAATAGAGGTGGCATTCCAGTTGTCAAATAAGTTGTATTTTAGACAGTATATGAAGTTGATGCTTTCAGTGAAAAATTGAGTTTGTCATAAGTCTAGTATAAAATAACAGAAATTAGATTGTGATTCAAGACTCAGGAGATAAAAAAATAGTTTTGCAGAGCTTGTTTGGCCTTGGCTTGTAGTGAAACTACCAAGAGTGCTTTGAGTTCTCAGTTAAACTATTTTGAAGGAGACTTGGAGCTGCAGCAAATCTGTGGTGATCATCCTGTAAAATAGAGCGGGATTGACTTCCTTTGAAAACGTTACCTGAGGCTAATGTTCTTGTCTTGCATTTTTAGTAGAGTTGGGAGCATCACAGTAGTTTTGTGCAAGTGCTGCATTTCAATCAAGGCTATGTATATAAGGAGTGAAATCTATGCTTTGCCAAACTTATGCATTTTTCATGTGTTGGCAATGATAGTCATGTAGAAAATAAATTGCACTGTATCAAACCCTGCACCACTGACCAGAATGGAGGTAGCTTGAGCTGCATCTAAAGCAGTTATGGTTGTTGGCTTCCCACGTTTCTCACTGAATAGTTGACTTGAGCCATTTCAGTTAATAAAGGTAAATTTTGAAACATATGCAAAATACTCTGATAGAGTGAATTCTTAAAGCTTTGACTGCAGGTTAACCTCCTATTTTAATCCTAATTGTCAAGTAAACTATTTTTGAATTGTTGTTGATAACTTTCTGTAAACTTTAAAATTAATTATATGTAGAGTGTGCAGAGTTTTGTAACCCAGCTGTGTTAAGTTTATAAAGTCTTGATGTTTTAAAACCCACCTTTTTGCCACAGAAGTGTGCAACTAAAATGTTTACCATGGTCAGCAAAGGCTAAATCCTACTAGGGTGGTTGCACCATTCCCAGATGAAAAGCTGTGATGTTGTCCCTGGAGCTCACACCATATGTTTTAAAGGAGGGGAGGAGGAAAGTATGTTGAATTTTGCATCTTGTCCTTGTCAGATCTTGCAGATGAGATGTTCGTTTCAGACACATGTTGAGTTCTTACACTATCAAGACTCATTTCTCCTTTGCAGCAGGACTGAGTTTTATTATGGTGGATCAAAAGCGTCTATACCAGTATTACTTAACCTGGGGAGGGTTATCCCAGGGCAACAAACAGAAGGACACAAATTTTGATAGCCTTTTTCTCTGCTGCTCTGGTAAGGAGTGGCATGGGAAGAGCCACATGCAGGGTATGCTCACTAAGGCTGCCTGGTTGGTTGCTGGAAGTGCAGCTGAAGTTAACCAAAGCTGTTTGGTTGAGATTGCAGAGGCATCTGTGCCTATGCACAGAGAAGCTTTTAAGCTATCTCTTTGATGTTTGTTACATTACAGGTATTCACATGCTCTTATCCCCACAACTTGATGTGTATTTATCAGCTTTTCTGGTCAAGGTGTATTTATGAGGGGTGTAGGTATGGACCAGTGTGGGTATCTTTTTGATTGTACCTTTTTCTTCACATGCCTTGTTTTTATGGGCTTTTTTTAGCATGTGTAAAGGCATTTCTCAAATAATATAAATAAATGCAAAGTATCTAGTGAGCCTGTGAATGCTTTATCATGGAGTTTCAGCAAGTTCCATTTCCCCAACTGAAAGAAATGGAGATAGAACTTTTCTTTGTAACAGTCCATTTAGACAAAAAAATTATCATGTCAGATGTAGTTAATCTTAGAGTAAACTACAAGAAGGGTTAACTTGTATACTAGATTAGGAAAATATGAAATGTTTTACTAGTAATGCTGGAATAGCAAGCATCTACTTCTGACAAGCTGACAGACCAGAGAATTGAAACTTAATGAATCTTAATGCTTTCTGTCATGTACTTCAATTTTCTCTAATGATTTCTCCAATTTGTTTGACTCTTTGTGAAGGAATGATTAATGATAATTAATACATTCTTATAATTTGCATATCCATGCTCCAATGTTTCTAAAATGTGGATTTGTGTATGTGGTTGAGCCAGCTTTGTTGGTTATTTCTTTGGAGTGTTGGGGTTTTTAAGATTTTCAGTGTTGTATTTTCAGTTGAACAAGGAGAATGTGGTAGATGAGTTAGTTTATTATGCTTTTTTTTCTGTAAGACATATTTTGGGCATAACTCAGGATCTTTTCTGTGAAGCTACTCTGTAGTGGATGGGTTGGAAGTGTAGGGATGCAAAGCTGTTCTCAGGAGTTTTAACTCATCCTTGAGTCTACATCAGCTTTAGAAGATGTTTAGATGATGGCAAACCAGGTAAAATCTGATGCAGGACATCTGCTCTTGAGAGGTTTTCTTATTTTAGAGTCTCTGTATGACTCCTTTATGTTGTCATTCAGTTTTGTTCAACTTCTCATGTACATGAGGAGAGATGTATCCTAATACATCTACATATGAATCTTGTATTTAAAATCAGAAGCATGAGGTTATGAAAGAAGTTGAGTCTTTTGTCTGCAAAGGAGCTCAAGTTTTCCATGCTGCTCTGGATATACCTTACCTTTGACTCTTAGAAGAAATAATTTTGGTTTCTGGTTTAGTTTGATTTTTTTTCTGCTACAAATGTTCATGCAGATGAAAAAGCTGAGATCAAACAAAAGTATTTTCTCAATAGTAGAAAAAAGGGCAGCAGGATAAAACTTCATAATGGATTGGCAAGAGATAAAGATTCAGTTTTAATAGAAGTTAATATCTGGCAGAATAATGAAACAGATTTAGTGCAGAGGAGGCTATAATGAACATGCAAGATGGGACCTTGCAAAACCAAACAAGTTAACATGACTGACTTATAGATAGAAAGGTATCATGCTGAGGTCTGAGGAGAAATGTTACTGCTGAGCAGCCAAAATTAGAATTTCCCCTTCAATGTTTATATTCAGCTTTTAATTGTGCCTGAACTGCCATTTGGTTTGAGATCTCTTCAGCATTCCTCTGCATCTGGGAGAATGTAGGGACAGAGAGCAAAGACTGAGGGGGTAAAAATAAAGATGCCTTTTGCAGAATGCTTGTCCTGTTCCACAGGCTTGAAGAAAAATTTCTGGATTTAAATGATCATAAGCTGTAAGACTTGCAGCACCAAAAGAGGGTTAAAACAAAGGGCTCCCCCAGCCCACCCCATTTAAATGGTTTGGGGAGCAGGGTGCTGCACTTGGTGTTAAAGGATGTCAAAATGCAGGAGCTGTGTGAAATCAGCATCTCTTCGGATAGCTACAAAAAAGCTACTTGTTTAGACATATTTTATTAAGGAAATAAAGTACTTGCAATTTCAGCTCCTTTTTTAATCAACAGATATTTCATTCTGGTTGTCTTGGCACTTTAGTTAAATGTCTGGTGTTTGCTGGGGCAGTGTGCCCCAGTTATATTCACCTCTGTGAATATTCTGTGCAAAATTTAATCAAAAGTATTCAAGCAGAATATTGAAGCTGGTTCTCTGGAAGAATTAGCCTGAAAAAAGTGTTAGTTTGAGTGTTTGTTCAGGAAGTGTTGAGATGGGAGAGCTAAGCAACTCCAAATACTTAGCAGGTGGCTGCAGGTTTCCTATAGGGTGATACCCTGGTTAGTTAGAAAAAGAAACAGGTAAAAAAGCAGGTATTTTGTGGCTTTATGTTAAAAGGAGGAATGTTTAAGATCTGGTTTTGTGTTTGGTTTGGGTTTTTTCAAAGTAAAAAAACCATGTGGTATAAACCAAGAGCATTTCTAAGCTGTTCTCATTTTGTGTAATAATCATCTTTGCAGTCATAGTCATTTTGGTCAACACTTGACCAATGGGCTGAGTCCAATTGTGTGAGTTCGAACAAGGCCAAATGTCGGGTCCTGCACTTGGGCCACAGCGACCCTCAGCAGCACCACAGGCTTGGCGGGGAGTGGCTGGAGAGCTGCCCAGCAGAGAGGGACCTGGGGGTGCTGACTGACAGCAGCTGAACATGAGCCAGCAGTGTGCCCAGGTGGCCAAGAAGGCCAACACCATCCTGGCCTGCATCAGGAATAGTGTGACCAGCAGCACCAGGGAGGTGAACCTGCCCCTATATTTGGCCTTGGTGAGGCTGCACCTCGAGCATCGTGTGCAGTTTTGAACACCTCAGTATAAGAAGGACATTGAGGTGCTAGAGAGGGTGCAGAGAAGGGCAGCTAGGCTGATTAGGGGCTGATGAGGGGTCTGGAGAACAGGTCTTATGAGGAGAGGCTGAGGGAGCTGGGGCTGTTCAGCCTGGAGAAGAGGAGGCTGATGGGAGACCTCATTGCCCTCTACAGGTACCTGAAAGGAGGTTGTGATGAGGTGGGACAAGAGGAAATGGGGTTAAGCTGCACCAGAGGAGGTTCAGATTGGATATTGGGAATAATTTCTATACTGAAAGAGTGGTGAGGCATTGGAACAGGCTGCCCAGGGAGGTGGTGGAGGCACCAACCCTGAAGATGTTAAAAAAAATGGGTAGGCATGGTGTTTCAGGAGGTGGTTTAGTGGTCACAGGGGAGGACTAACAGTTGGACTTGATGGTCTTGAAGATATTTTCTATGATTCTATTGATCCTCTATGATTCTATTATTTGCTTTAAGTCAGTTCTGTCAGCAAGTCCATTATTTTGCCTCCTTGCTTGTTTGCAGAGTGCAAACTGAGTATTTGTTCCTGGTTCCTCCAGGTGTAAATGTGTAGAGAAAGGTGCTGTTGCTCTGAGACTGTCTAACAGTAATCCTTGTTTATGTTTTAGCATGAATTAGAAAGATGGAAAAAAGTATTCCCTGGTATGAATGTTTTTCTTGCTTCATTCTGTAAAAACAAGCACAAAACCCAGGGCTGGCTCAGCAACGTTCAGTGCCACTGACACTACATTAGCAATAAAAATAAGCAGCTTATTTAGCTGTGTGTAGAGATTCCTATCACGGGAACATCAATAGTGCTGGCATAGTTTTGTATTCTTTACTTGCTTCTTATAAGGCTAAACTTTTGAGTGTCAGAGCTGGCTTCTATTCCTGCAGATAAACAGGATTTAAGCATCTATAAGGGAAATGTCACTTCCCCCAAGAAGAACTGTGGGGAACTGTGCTGCCTAGGAGGAAGGCAAAGGGCATGGCTGTCTGTCTAGAGCTGAGGCATCACTGCTCATCTGCCAACAGTTAATATCCTTGTACGTGGTTGTCAAAGCTATTTAGTCAGCAATTTTAGCTTAAATAGTGAAGATGAGGGTGAAGAAGGGCTTTTGTTGCTTTCCAGCAGGGTAGTAGAACTAGCAGTTGAGCAGTAAAGCTGTATTGGAGCCCTGGTCACTCTGGGTATTTACACCGTGAGTACACACCTTGTAGCCAGTCTTCAGCTTCTTCAGCTGTCACTGCAGTACTTTTTTTCCACCAGCAGAAGCGTTTGGGGTTTTTGTAACCAGATTTCTAAATGTCATGTATTTGAGCATGCTGCACCATTGGAGTTTGCAGCTGAGCGTCCTGTTGGCTTGGTTACAGGCTCCCTGCATTTTGGGTTAATCTCCCTGAAGCACACTTAGTTCTGAGTGCATGCACATGCACCTCCAGCAAAAATACCCAGTAGGATTTGGTGAGAGGTTGTTCACACTTGATTCTTGTGTATGAGGAGTTAGAGGTGGGAATGTTCTCTGCACACCAAGTAGAAAAGGGGGCAGTTATGGCTTGCTGATGTGGATTTATTTTGTCTTAAGTAAATATTAGAAACAGGATTCATCAAATGATTGATAAGCAAGAATGTGCATGGGTGATGAGTGCTTTTATTTCCAGTGAATTTGAGCCAAATAGACTTGACATTGTCTTCACATTGCAAGCCAGTATTTTCCCATTTGCATTGTGCAAATTTTTTCTTCCTGTTCTCCTGGATGACAGCTGCTAAGGGAGTAGGTGAAGAGAAATGACACTAAGGAAGAGATTCTGGCTGTGGTGTGACTGCCATGGCCAATAGCCTGTTACTGAGTAGGCATATGGCTGGGCTGCTGTAACT
>NW_009953703.1:1509149-1518844 GCF_000747805.2 Chaetura pelagica | reverse complement strand
GCAGGAATCTATCTTTGGTCCTTGCCCAGGAGCTGTGCTGAAGTGATGGGTGTCCTCCTGGAGACCAGCAATGGGATTTGAACAAACACATAGGCAAGGGCCTGCAAGGTAAAAATGACACTTGCCTAGCTGGCTGAAAAACATTTTTCAATGTTAAAGAGATGAATACAGGCTGGGGAAAGACAGGCTAGAGAGCAGCCCTGGGGAAAAAGACCTGAGGGTTTTAGTGGATCAAAAACTGGACATGAGCAACCAATGTGCAATTGGAGCTCAGAAGGCCAACAGCATCCTGGGCTGCATCAAGAGAAATGTGGCCAGCAGGGTGAGGGTGGTGACTCTGCCCTCTGCTCTGCCCTGCTGAGACCTCACCTGGAGTACTACACCCAGCTCTGGAGCACCCAATACAAGAAGGATGTAAACTTGTTGGAGCGTGTTCAGAGGGCCACAAAAATTACCAAAGGGTTGGAGCACCTCTCTTATGAAGACAGGCTGAGGGAGTTGGTGTTGTTCAGCCTGAAGAAAAGAAGACTCCAGAGTGACCTAATAGTGACTTTCCTGTGCCTGAAAGGAGCCTGTAAGAAGGCTGGGGAAGAGCTGTTCAGTTAGGGGTGATGGGTTCAAGCTAGAGAAGGGTGGATTTAGAATCATAGAATGGTTTGGGTTGGAAGGGACCTAGAAGGTCATCTAGTGCCATCCCCCCTGCAAGGGCAGGGACACCTTCCACTTAGACCAGGTTGCACAAAGCCCCATCCAACCTGGCCTTGAATACCTCCAGAGAGGGGGCTTCCACAACCTCCCTGGGCAACCTTTCCTGTTATCCCCCTTCAGGTACTGGAAGGCTGCTGTAAGGTCTCCTTGGGGCTTTCTCCAGGCTGAACAGCCCCAGCTCTGTCAGGCTGTCTTCATAGGAGTGATGCTCCAGCCCTCTGATCATCTTTGTGGCCCTCCTCTGGACTCACTCCAAGATCTCTATGTTGGGGTCTCATGAGAGCATAGTAGAAGGGCAGGATCACTTTACTTGACCTGCTGACCACTCCTTCTTTTGATGCAGTCCAGGATGTGGTGGGATTTCTGGGCTGTGAGTGCACATTGCTGACTCACGTTGAGCTTTTCCTGTGCATATACCACTTCCCTTTTCTGGAAGTGGGCTTTGTGTTGACTCAAGGTAGTTCAGAAAATCCCTGCCCACAGCATGCTCAGGCCTATTTGAGCACTTCATATAACATCTGGTTATATGATATGCACAACAGAAGTGGTATATTTTCAACTTCCTTCAGTTGTAGAATCATAGAATCAGTAAGGCTGGAAAAGACCTCCAAGGTTAAGTTCAGCCATCAACCCAGCACCAGCGTGCCCACTGACCCATGGTCTCCTGCCTGACACCCCTTGTGGTGAAGAAAGTTTTCCTGATATCCAGTGGACACCATTAAGTGACTTTCTTCCTTGCATCTCTTCTTTGTGGTGGCAGTTGCCTGTACTTTGTTGTGAGACTACAACTGTGATTCTGTATCCTCTGAGTGGAGAGCACTGCTCGAAGGGAGTAGAAAGAAAGCTGCACCTTGCATTAAGTCTGCTGGGAAGATCTTCAAAGTGATTTCATAAGTTGGACTGAGTGACTAAATGACTTTGGAGTATCTGTTTTTGTCCTTTGTGTACCCCTGCCATCAGGAGTCATGTCTTATTCTGAGGTCTTCTGAAGGTCCACTTTGTAGAGGTTTCTACGTATCTGTGGAGAATCATCTTAAGCTTGTTGGTTCCAGTGGTTTCAAACTGCTAACTGGGCATTGCTGGTTTGTTTTACTGAATATCACTGGGTACCTGAGCCAGGGGACTCGGGGAGAAAAAGATAGGTGTGTGCTGGTGGCACAGCTTGTTTTCTGAGAATGTTTAGTTGAATATTGCCCTGTTACAAAAATGCTTTATCCAAATACATGTGCATATTTTGAGCTTCAGTGTTATGCTTTTGTGTTCTGCAGTAAATGAAAATGTCAGTCCTGGTCTCCATATTTCATAGTCCTCTAAAAGCCTCAGGGGAGGTGCATGTCTAGTGTTCTGATGTCCCACCAATAAAACAACCCTCTAGAACGAAATCTGTGCTGGCCATACAGCAAGATGACAAATTAATTGTATGAAAAAATGAGTTAGCACCAAATGCTAATTAAATATTGATGAAAACCATACTTTTCAATTATCTTCATTATGGTGCAATGTGTTATGTAGACATGAAATGCTCGGAATGTGGGCATATATTATTACTGGTCTTGTCATAGAAAATGCTAGAGTTATTTCTCTTGTCTAAAATACATTTTAATGCACTGGGGCTAGTGTTCTGATGTCCCACCAATAAAACAACCCTCTAGAACGAAATCTGTGCTGGCCATACAGCAAGATGACAAATTAATTGTATGAAAAAATGAGTTAGCACCAAATGCTAATTAAATATTGATGAAAACCATACTTTTCAATTATCTTCATTATGGTGCAATGTGTTATGTAGACATGAAATGCTCGGAATGTGGGCATATATTATTACTGGTCTTGTCATAGAAAAATGCTAGAGTTATTTCTCTTGTCTAAAATACATTTTAAGTGCACTGGTGGTCCATGGATAGTGGTTTTTTGACACAGATTTTTATGGACTTTTTCTGTTCATCCTTTTTCTTTCCTCTTCCATTAAAGGCCCTGTGAAGCAATCATCTTTAATGGGGAGGCTTTACAAATACAGGTTCTGGTACTGCTAGCCCATGGCTAGCTCTGATGTGACCTCAGGGCTTTTCTGCAGTCAGCACACTAGAACGTGGTGACTCTGAGGTGAGTCTTGCTATTATTTTTAGAGTGGTTTTGAACTTAATGGCTGAAGTCCTTTCAGTCATTTTAGTTCCTAACAAAGCAAGGAGTTGGTTTCATCTTATTGAAAGAAGGTTTCTGAGCATGTCTTCTAATTTATGCCCTTCCTGACTGTCATCTTCTTCACAAGGTTTTCTTTGCTCGGCTGGAGTGAGGTGGAGACTTGAAGAGCTTGTGGCAGGTATCTCACCACAGTGAGGCTACAGGAGCAAATCTGGAAGGGTCAGCCTCTTGCTCCAAGAGGATGGCAGCTCTAGGGAAGTGTAGCAGAGAGAGGAATCCACAAGCCTGAGCCTTACAGCAGGAAATGGAGCTGAAGCAGAGAGGGAGGTAAGATGTAAGGCAGGATGCTGCCCTCTCAGGAGAGTGGGGATGGGCAAGAGCTGCTCCTCTCCTCACCTGCCTTGGGCTTCTAAGCCTAAGCAATCAGAGTACAGTTTTTTGGGAAGGATTTCTTTCCTCAAAAGTAAAGGTCCAGAGCTATGTGTTGCTGAGAGACTAGAGGGGCCAAGACTAATTAGGTGACAGGAGTCCCAGGAACAGTGCTACCAGAATAGTGTTTTATATGCAGTTGTCTTCAGGGAAGATGGACAAACTTACCACAAAATTCATAGGTCAGACATGGACAGCAGTGTACAATCTTGTTGCTCTTAAGTTCCAAGGAACAGAGAAATTACTTCCAGGACTTCCAAAGTCATTGTGGAGAATACTACCCTAGAATGCTGGGAATTTTTAAAGTAAGGGTTTTTTAATCTGTAAACAGAGGCATAAACTGAGGAGAAAATGAATAATTTCTGGAGGCTGTGGAAGGGAAGCGCTTGTACAGGACTGCATGGATGGGCTTCCTTTCCCATGCTGGGCTGGAGAAGAGGTTTATGTGTCATCTTTGAGTAAGGCAATGTTAAATTTGTGCTAGTTTAGGGAAGAAAAAAATTTTAATCCTCTTCTTTTGTCTCTTGGCCATGATTGGCAACCTTTGCAGCAGGTGAAGGTTAAGGCTGCAGGATGTACTGGTGTGTCTGTGCCTCCATCTGGTGGATGGGTGAAAAACAGCCCAGTCCCCTAGAGTTTGAATGCTCTGTGACTTCTAAGAGCACTGAAAACTTGAGTGGAGGCAGGTGGGCAACACATGATTAGAAAGGAGGGTACAGGACTTTTTCTTGTACAGCCTTAGTGCCATTGTTAAGTATAAACTGTTCCTAAATGATAGCTGGGATATTATTCACTGTGGAATGTATAGGAATCCAGTGAGAGGCATTTGAAAATTACCAGTGGTGAAGCATGGCAGAGCAAAAGGAGCACTTGAGCTGAAGAACAGATAATACCCAGTAGAGCAGAACTGTGGTACCAGCTGCTGAGAGGGTAATTCAGTGCTCATAATGATTTTCAACTTCACTCTAAAACTATCACTTTGGAAGTATCCCTCATGTAAAGTACAAAGTTTCCCCAGACCATCAGAATAGAATCTCTCCACATCCTGAGCATGTGAAATTAATGACCGAATATTATGCTGAGAGCCATTTAATTAAAAAAAATGTCATAAATAATGCAGTTGGAGAGTGTATGTGTGTTATGTAATTAAAGATAGTACATCAGTAAATGATACTATGCAAAACCAATTCAAAAAATTCAAATGAGTTGGTGTAACATAAGGAACTTAATTCAAGTGGGAATAAAAGTCAGTGTGAAATAAGCTCAGTTTTTCCTGGAAGCTGCAATTAATCTGCTTCTGGCAACACAATTCAGTACTTGTATTTTAAAGAGGGGGCTCTGCCTATTTTAAAGATAAGTGGTGTGGTGAAGAAAAGTATATTTCTCTCTCCACTCTTTCTGCCAAATAAAATAAGCATGTCTCAATGTCCTGACACCAGTGAGCTTGGTTGCCCTCATGGGTCTGGAGTGCCCTGCACACTGTTCATCTGTGGTGCCTTTTTCACCTGGAGCAGTCAGGTTGTGTTTGGCTGTGGCACAACACACAGTCTAGTGTTTATGGTATATTTACTTTCAAACCAGGAGGAGGAAGTGAAAAAGAGAGAGTATTCCCTCAGGATGGAGCAATTTGCCATGTATGGCATCAACTCTGGGAAGCTGGGGTGAGCAGGCATCTTGTTTTCCCAGAGATCTTCTGCTAATCCAAATCTTCAGTGATTGAAGCCAGAAATGCTCCAGTTAAATATATCTGACAGGAGAAGTGGATTGGAATTAAGTAGTTTTAAGTACTCCATAATAAATAGGCTTGCTTATCATCTTTAATATGGCAACTTGAAATATTTTTAATCCTTTGGTTTACCTGCTCAGAAATCTGTGTTAAATGTTCTGTGCTGGGATCCCAGGTTAGCTGTGAGTCTGCTTAGCACCACCTGCCATCGTGGGGTGTGTGTCAGGTGCTCCTTGAGATAAAAGGTGATGGAAGAGCCCAAGTACTATTGGCTTTGAAGAGACTGAGGCTCCTCACTAATTGCTTCTCGTACTGAGCCAAAGTACACATGATCAAGTTAAATCAGCTTGGCATGTTTTAAAACTTTGAATTGATTTTTTTTAAGAACAGACTACAGGGAAATAATGTGAATTGTTAAGCAAGTAACGGTAGTAGGTGACACTACTGTTGCCAGGTCCCTGGAGGCTGTTGCTTGACCCTTTGGAGCTGGCACTGCTGCAGGGTGCTGGTGGGAGCCCTCCTGGCTCCTGCAGTTGGGGTATCCTGGCTCCTGCACTGCCCTAGGAGCAGGCAGGGAGCAGCAGCCTGGTTTCCACCCTGCATCTGAACAGGGGTGTTTTGTCTGGAGAGGAGAGCCCCAAATGCTCTCCTGACAGGAGATACCTTTGTCACTGTCTAGAAGAGCTTGGAGTGAGTTGCATTTCTTCAGGGGTTCCTGAAATGTGGATGGAAGGGCCTATAATCTCTGACCACCTATCTAAAAATTTCATAATTAGGACACTTATCCAGTCTCAGCTCTCATGGCTGCTTAGGTGTTTATCAATTTCACCATAGGGATGAAAGCAAGGTTTCACATCACTCCTGTGATGTTCCCAAGCTGGAATGAATGAAGTGAGGGTTGTTTGCTTTGGGCTTGATGGGGACTGTCTGAGCTGTAGACTCCAGAAAAAATTGTCAAGCTGTGTATACAACAGGGACACCTATAGAATCTGGGCACCTGAAATATGCCCTGTGCCAGACTTTGGCTCCTGTTACCCTCTCCCTTGGTGTGGCTCTGTGCAAGTCAGCACAATGGATCTATTCCCTGCATTTGGGAGCTGGTGGCACTGCTGCTCTCTGCAGGATCTCTAAAACAAAAGATCCTAAGCCTTGTTTCCTGGGAAGTGACACCAGCTGTAACAAACAATACAAACCTGACCAATACTAGAAGATCTAAGCAAACACCCCACTCACTTCATCTGCATTTTTTCTGGCCATTCCAGGGCTAATTCAAATAACCTCAGTGTCTCATATTTCACTATTCTCTTTCTTGCCAATTTGGAACCAATTATAATGTATCACCTCTTAGGAAGATCACCAGCTTATTTGGAGCTGTTAAGATAAGGTAGCCAAAGCTTAATTGACTGCATAATGATGAAAGAGCCACGTAGTGTCTGGGAATGAGAGAGGAGAACAGGGAAATGGGATTTGCATCTGAGATGGCTAAAATGTAGAGTTGCCAAGGGCAGATGTGCAGGATGATGGTTGAAATGTGAGATGTGAGGCTGGGAGCAGGCGGGCAATAAAACTGTCGTCTTTTCTGATGACAGTTAAAGTGAGGGGGCAAGGGAAGTGGTGGCACGTTGGAGAAAACACTTCAGAAGCAGCTTTTGCACAGTTGCTCCTCTGCTGTCACTGGCTGCTGCAGGCAGGATGTGTCCTGTGCCCAGCTCTGGGTGAGACCCGCAGTGCCACCTGCTGACAAGGCAGGAGGGACCATGGTCTCACCCTGTGCCAGCTCTGGCTTCTGGCCCCTCCTTGCCTTGAGCCTCAAGCAGGGAAAGGCTCATCAGCTCTAAACCGTCCGTATCATTCAGTTTCCCATGTCTGGGTGAGGAATTACAGGTGCGTGTTTTGCATGAAATATATTAAGAATTCCCTAAACCAATGGGTTGGTTTTCCTCTGGTTTGACTTTAGGACAAAACCAGAGAGCAGTGCAAGAAATACTGTCTGTTGGACCTGCTTGGCTCTTTCATTACTGTTGAATAGGAAGGTGCTGGTACATATTCTGGAGTCTTGTTTTAGACTCCTACCAATGTTCATGTAGGTAGATGATTATTTTTTTCCTGTCCCTGAGTAAACTGTTTTCCCTTCAATGTAATTGCTTTTTAATTGGGCTGCAGCTGGTGCTGGATTTATGCTAAGTTGGAGACCAAACTGCATCTTTAGAAAAGCTTTTTTTTTTGCCTTCTAAATTCAGTCTAGATGACTGGGGTTCTTGCTTGAGAGTACCTGCAGCTAGAGGCTTCTGACTGAGCACCCACGGGTATATTGGACTGGAGGTATGTGCCCTGGCTGGTGGCAGCAGCCTGGGCAGGCAGGGGCTGCTGTGCTCCTGGCAGTGTCCAGCAGCCTGTGACCATTCCCACCACTTCTGCTTGCAGATCTGAACAGATTTTCACAGATCTGTGCTCAGTGACCCTCCAGGTGAGGTGTGCTTGGACTGAAGTGGGATGTTTCAGGACAATTCATCTCTCTTCCTGTAAAACTAGCCCCTAGGATCCCTCTTTTGTGGAGCTGGTGTGTTTCTTGAATTTGCCCCAAGCTGGGCTGCATAGGGAAGTGTCTGCTGACTTCTGGTTTGGCTTCGGTTCACTGGGTGCAGAGACATGAACCCACCAGAGAAGTGATACACGTTTGTGATTTTTGTTGTTTTTAGTGTAAGCCCCTTTTGAGGGGCTTACACTAATTCCTAGGCTTTTGTCTAATACTGTGGAGGCAAGATCAATAGAATCATCAAATCATTTTGGTTGGAAGAGATCCTTAAGATCATCAAGTCCAACCATTAACCCAGCACTGCCAAGGCCACCACTAAACCATGTCCCTCAGCAGCACATCTACATGGCTTTTAAATACCCCCAGGGATGGTGTCTCCACCACTGCCCTGGGCAGCCTGTGCCAGGGCCTCACAATGCCCTTTGGGGAAGAAATTTTTTCTCATACCCAATCTAAACCTCCCCTGGTGGAACTTGAGGCCATTTCCTCTTGTCCTATGACTTATTACTTGAGAGGAGAGGCCAAGCCCACCCTCACTCCAGCCTCCTTTCAGGCAGCTGTAGAGAGTAAGGAAGGTGGTCTTCACTCAGCCTCCTTTTTCTCCAGGCTGAACATCCCCAGTTCCCTCAGTTGCTCCTCATTAAACTTGTGCTCCCCCCTCTTTGTTGCCAATACATGAGAAATGCCACTTTATTTCTTAGTTTTAGAACAAAGAAGGAAGCTGCTTCTAGCGGGTGCACAGGAGGGGTGTTCACAGGAGACAGAGCTGGGAATGGCAAAGTCTGATTTTTCAAATGAGACACCCTACAGCTAAAAACCTCCTTGATTGATGTGTGCTTCATGGAGCTACTTAGGATACAAAACTTGTTATTGTCTTTTCAACTGTGCATATTTGAGACAGTGGTAACGATGAATCGTTATTATACTATAAATAAAACATTCTCCAGATTATGCTGGTCAACAGAGCATAAAACAAATAGCAAATCCTAATGTCCTTGAATTACAATTTAAAAATATAAAAGGCAGCACTGAACACTGTCGCCTAGTTGCTGTGAGAGATTTTCCAGTTGCACTGGGATTATTCAGGGGTTTGCTCTTTCAGCACTGCCTCGTAAATTCTCCCTAAAAAGCAAACATAGCAACCCCAGGGAGCTCACAACAAGCAGTGCTCAGCTCTTTGCCTTCATTGTGCCTTGCTCACTGCTATACTGCAGCGTGGCTGCTCCATGGAAGAGCCTGGTGGCAGGATCTGACCATGGGCTAGGATGAGGAGACAAAAGGGGTGAAATTCTTCAGAGGAAAAGATAGAAAAAGCAAACAAAGTAACTTTCTTGTTCAAGTTGAAACCATTTGAAAAGGAAATATTGACTGCACACGGTTCTTGCAGCACTGGATGGTGTGCTACACTTCTGCGATGTTTACGTGGATCATAAATTTGCTTTTCATTTGGATTTATGTATATCCACAGGATGGGGAGAACAATAGGAAGTGTATTTAGTAAGGAGTTAAAATACATATTTGCATGTATACAAATGCACATAGAACAATGCTGTTAAGGTTTGGATTAACATATCACAGAATCATAGAATGGTTTGGGTTGGAAGGGACCTAGAAGATCATCTAGTTCCAACTCCCCTGCATGGACAGGGACACCTCCCATTAGACCAGGCTTCAAAAGTCCTGTCCAACTTGGCTTTGAACACCTCTGGGGAGGGAGCAGTCTATGTCTAATGAGAACTCTTAGATTATGTTGCTCTGCTTGTAAATTATTAGTGCCCACCTGGGGACACTTTCTGAAAATGGTATTTAATCCTCTGAATTTTTGTTTTTGAGTAAGTCATGAGAGGAGCACTGTCACTGAAATTTGAAACTCGTCTAAAATAGCCAGCTGTTATACAGGAAAATATTTTGTAAGATATAAGCTTTGTGAAATTATATCAAATGTAATTGTGTTTACATGGACAGTGTGAAATTTGACCTAATGAATTCTGCCACCTCCTTTGGTTCATTGGATTGTGTTTTCCTTACCTTGCTGGGTGTAAATAATTTCTCCTTAATCTGCTTTTGACTGCAATAAGATTGCAAGAGCTTCTTTCCAGCGACTTTCGTAATCTGAGAAACTGGGCAGATGCTGCTGCTGAGGGTTCTTTTCGC